>NC_142760.1:962812-1283750 GCF_054948205.1 Urtica dioica subsp. dioica
GTATTTTATTTCTCCCACTATTATTAATCTTTACACACATCGATATCTTTTCATTTTTTTTTTGTTTGAATTGAATAAACGATAATTCAGGTACCTCCTCAGTTGAATATGCCAAAGTCAGCGTTGCAGTCAAATGGAGAGCAAATATATGCATTCAAAGAGAATATGTTAAGGAAATGTAATATCGGAGAGAGTTCGATGGAAAGACTGATCGGCGTAATTGGATGGGCTGTTTCTAATAGACGGCCATGGATTCTCTCTCATGGAAGCTCTTACGTTCCCGTTCTTGGCGAGACTCATCACGTCTCTCACGGATCTCTCAATGTTCTTCTAGAGGCGGTACTTTCACTATATATTTATATATGTGTATATATATATATATAGGGGCGGAGCTAGAATTTGAATTCAGGGGGGCATATCTGATAAAAAATATAGAATTTTAAACAAGTTCAGGGGTGTGGGAGAAATTTTTTACTTCATGGAGGCGGATATGAAAAAATCATATAATTTTGGGATAAACATATAAATAAAAATAAGATATTAAATTAAAAAAATTTAAAATTTATATTATATATATTGGGGTGGAGCTAGAAATTAAATTCTTGGGGGTTAACTGAGACAAATAATTGTTTTTTTGGTAATGTTAGAAAATATACAAAATTTAAGGGAGACAAAAAGTTGAACTTAAAATGAGTTAGAAATATATTTTTATCATGATATTTTAATGTTTTCTTAAAAGAGTTTTATAGCTAAATAGTAAATTGGATATTTTGGATTTGCAAAATAGTCAAACTTAAATTAGCGAAATCGTCAAAAATGTGCAAGTATCAATTTTCGATGATTATTTTGACATTGTGATTAAATATTTTTAAAATGATAAATATTGCTTATACAAAATCGTTAAAATTTTTAATGGCAGTGTCAAAAATAATTTTGACAAGTAACTTTTAATATTTTACTAATTAATTAATTTCAAATGACTATTTTGTATAATTTTCCCTTCTTAAAATGAGTTATGAAAAAGAATTTGTACATGCATTTTTTGGAATAGAACAAATTGAAAGAGTTTGAACAAATACATTCGTGTCATTAAAAAAAAAAATAGATGAGGTTTTTATAATATTCTCATTAAAGGATCAAAACAAACTAATAAAATGAAAGAGTTTTTACAAATATATTTAAATTTTTAATTAGATTTAGATCGGCCAAAAATGCTGTTTAATATTTAATGTTTACGATCACAACATAATTAACTAAATTTCATGGCAGGTTTCACATCATCCTGTTGTCATAGGTGTTCATGCAACTGATGAAAAAGAAAATATTGAGTACATAATGTCTCAACACCCAGTTCCAAAATATTTTGGTATGTATAGTTGATTATTCAATTAATATTTATAGTGTATATATCCAATAATACACTTGTGCGACAATTTTGACTGTTGTGCAAACGATTTTACTGATACGGATTAGGCAATACTAATAAGAGAGGTTAATATATGTAAAGTTTTCAAGGAAAAACTAGAGGGGACTAATATGTAAAATAAAGTTTAAGAGAGGTTAATTTGTAAAGTTTTCAAGGAAAAAAGAAGAATAAAATTTAAAACTAGCAAAAAATGTGAAAGAAAATAGTTCCCCTTGACCTACACTGGGGAAAACTATGATAAAGTCGTATAGTGTCAAACATTATCAAATTTGTTAAAAAATACTATGATAAATTTGATCCAATTCTTTGAGTTTAAGTGAGTGATCTCCCTTGAACCTTTCATTGTTAATTTTTTTTCAATATTGAGTTCATTTGTAATTATTACTTAATTGTTCAATGTAGTAATATATATTTATATATATATATATATATATATATATATATATATATATATATATATATATATATATACCAGAAAATAGTTATAAAAAAAAAAACCGTAATTGATTGACTTTTTTTCCCATAACTGAAGATTTGACAAAAGTATCCTTAAAATTTATAAACTATTTCTACTCTATCCCTCAGTCTCGTTTTTTTAATTAGAAATTTAGCCTTAAAAGTTACGTTTAAAGGGCATAAAAATATCCTACGATTGATCTTTTTTCCATGTAAAAAAAGAAGATGGAATGACATAGCTAAAATAATTTTTAACTTGCAGGGAAGTTTTGGCCAAAGTTTTACGTGGGGACATAAATTCAAATTTTCAAAAATAAGTATTAAGGTGTGTAGACGCAGATTTATCTATATTTATGTAAAAGTGTGACTTTTCACTTCAAGAGTCATCTATACAAGTTGATAAATTATCAGTCCATGACTACAACTCTTGTATATAATGTGACTTTCAATTGCAATTTTAATTATAGACCTATTAATTGCATTACATATAATTAAGTAGAAGATGAAAAACTAAAGCTGACACATTTTCTTCTGATAATTTTAGGTACCTCAGTAGTGCTTAATTTTTTTGGCAAAAGGAAGTTGAAGCTCTTAAATCATGGGGAAACTTATGTTCTAAACTCTCCTAAGACTATAATAAAGTTTTTCCCAGTGCCCAAAATTGAATTCGGAGGGACTGAAAAAATCCAATGCCACGAGACGGGTCTTGAAGCGGAGATATCTTATGGAGGAAGATCTTTTTTAGGTATCGGAGGAAGTTCTAGATCGGTCAAGGGAAAGATCTTCGTCTCAGATTCTCCCTCAAAGCCTCTTTTCGAGATCAATGGTCACTGGGACGAGTTAGTTTACTATCATTCAATTATAAGTTATTTTATTAACATTTTTTTTGTTTTCATAAATTGAGAATTCATAAAATTTCTTAATGTAGAGTGGTCACATTGAAAGACCTCAAAAATGGAGAGACTAGAGTTATATACAATGCCAAAGAAGTCATTTCAGGACTCCATACTCTTATCGTCAAGGATTTGAAGGTGAAATTCATTGCACACATTTAATAGATACATTTTGCCGTATATAGCATGTAACATTTAATATAAAGTAGGAATTTTTGCACTCATGTAGCTCTTGTTTTGATTTTTTGCATGTTCATTGATGTTTATATATATATATATATATATATATATATATATATTGGTCATCGACGGGTTAGATCGAGTTTTATATCTCATGGATGTTCATATTTTTTTCAACTACTTAGAGTCTACGTACTTTTACACACAAAAAAAAAAAAAAACAAAAATCTATAAACTAGCCGTTTCATCCTGCAAAATAAGATGATGTGGGTGGCACAAGATTTCAAAAAGATAAAAAAAAAATTAAACCTTTAATATCGAACGAATTAATATACTTGCAATTTCACGTCTCTTTACATAATTCGCCGTTATTAAACATGAATATCTTTACAGGAGGTTAGGTCGAGTGAGTCAGTTGCTGTGTGGAAGGAATTGACGGAAAGGATCTTCGAAAAAGATTGGAAAAAAGCTGGAGAAGCAAAGAAGTCGGTCGAGAAAAGGCAAAGAGAACTTGCTCGGGAGCGAAAACTTAGAGGCGAAACTTGGGTCCCAAGGCATTTTTCTACGTCTTATAGCAAAGAGGACGGATGGAATTGCTCACCCTTACAAAACCTTGTCCCTCCGGCTCCCATTATTGTACCGATCAATGATTAATCTGACCATTAGTAATTGTATTAATAATGACATTGCTGATTCATTGTTGCATGTTTTGTGTTTTGGCAAAAAAAAAAAAAAAACAATTCGCTAGAGGAGTTGTTGAATAACTTTTTTGTCACCGAAGTATAGTAGGATCAAGGTCTTTTCCGTTAAAGAACTATTTACACTTTGTTTGGTGTGAATGATTTTGGAGGGATGGATTAAGATAAATAGATTTGGGAGGATGGATTGTGTTTATTTGTTTTTTGGTATTAAATAGGGAAAGATTGTGAAGGATGGAAGGACGGATTTATATCCATGAGACCCACAGAAAATGCTCTCCTCTCATTTTGCACGGATTGAAGAAGGGAGAGCAACAAATTTTTATAAAAATACAAAACTAACCTTTGTTGATGACAAACTTTGTAATATCCATATAATATATTATAGTAAAAATGACTTTTTGCTTGTTAAAATGAGATATTAATAGTTAAAATATTAATCTTTTGACATAAAAAAAAAGTACAAGAAGTTGTAATATTTATAATTTTTGTAGGAAAATTACTTTTGTTTAAATACTTTATAATATATGCAATTTTGCATTTAATAACATTATATATAATATAGTTATTCAGCTACGTAATTGCATGCATATGACTTTTATAATATAAATAAAGTATGTGCAAATTAAATATCAATTTGATAATATATAAGGGTATTATTGTACTTTACCATACTAAAAATTAATCATTCTCTTCTTTTCTCTATTCATACCAAACAACAGGGCGGATTGATATTAATCTTTTCTCTCATCATACCAATCAACTTTTAAAAAAGTTACAATCCACTCACTTCATTTCCTTTCTTTTCTATCTTAAACAATCCATCCACCCATATTTCCATTCTTCGTACCAAACAAAGCCTTAGTCTTCTAACTTTTATAACATTCCATTAGCACTTCACTTTTCATTTTCAGGTGAATTTGCCGATATTTTCAATAAAACCCTTCCCGACTTCCATAAATATGTTCTTTGTTCGAAATTGAGGTCTTTGATGAGAGGGAAAGATATTAATTTGAAACAATTAATAAAAAATAAATTAAATTGCAATTAATAAAAAAAAATTAAAAAAACAAATGTATTTACGTAATAAAAATGAGTAAGATATTCTAGGAAAAAATCTTTCAAAACAAGACAACTCGAGTAATTTGGAGATTTCTTTAAGCTTGTGGAATCCCTCTAGGCTCTATTAACTCAATAATTTTTTGGAAAAATGGTATGAAGTAGCCAATTCAAACTATGACTTTTGCAAAATAGCCATAGTTTCATTAGGTATAGCAAAATAGCCAATTGAGAGTATTACGACTTTTAATCCTGCCTCGATTAATTTTAATCTAGCCTTCGTAAAACTTACATTTTGTCTTTATAGTTCGTTGGGATTAAATTTAAGGGTTATTAAGTTATATAGCCACACGGATATAGTGGATTGAGATATAGCCCACTTTTGGTTAATTTCTTGTAAATAGCCAAGTAAACTTATTAATAGATTAATAAAAGTCTTATTTAACACAACCAAACATATATTTTAGGTAGTTAATAGGCTGCCACGTATGCAAGTTGACTATTTACAAAGTATTTACCAAATATTGGCTAATTTACAATTTCTATAGTTTAGGTGGCTTACGTAACCAATTTTTTGTAAATTTAATCCAGCCTAGATTAATCTTACTTAGGCTAGTTTGCTTATAATTGATAAACTATGGTTATTTTGCAAAAACTTAAGTTCTATTTGACTATATAGCCGCTTGACCCTAATTTTTTTTTTCTGGCTTTTATCTAATTACTTTGTAAATCAAGATCAACAATAAATATTTATTTAAAATTAAATACAAAAAAATAGTCATTTTTTTTTATAAAAAAAAATAATTATCGCCATTTGACTTGGGATCAATTAAATATAACGGTATTGTATTTGATAAATTGTAAATGTCTTATCTGTATAAACTAATTATATCGCAAAGAAAGTATTGTATAGTTTTAATGTGACATACCAAATTCATTGTTTTACTTATGTGGAGCGTCAAAGAAGCGATATCAACAAACTAATTATATATGTAAAAAAAATGAACATGCGAGAACGTGACATATATAATATAAATAACCCCCTTTTTTAATCTATGCCGTTAATTTAGGACACTTATAAGGAGATACTCGATCTATTTAAATTTTTTGAGCAAACTAAAAACTAAAAGATCCCTTTGCACATCCATACACGTTGATATCCTTTGTACACCTTTTTTTTTTTTTTTTTCAGGGAAAGATAGTATCATTAGCTCTGAAGGAGGATTTGCCAAATCTGCGGAAATTAATTAAATAAATAAAATCCTCTAGTAGCTCTGAAGATGGTTGCATTATCAAACTAGATGTCAGACAAAGCATTAAAGATTAAGGAAGCAATTTAATCAGCCACACTATTCCCAGAACGTTTCATAAAAAAAAAAAAAAAAAAAAAAAAAAAGATGATCATAGCAAAGCCAACATCGTTAGATCAAGAAGATAATACGCATGGTGATATAAATGGTTCGTCTTTGTTCAAAGCAGTTCTAACTCTGCTCAAAGATTTTCGCCCAGGATCGGATCTCACTACGTTACAGGTAATATTATGCCAATTATTATTAATCTTTACACACATCAAAATTTTAATTTTTTTTTTTTGTTTTGTTGTTAATTTAGCACAAAAAATAATCCTATTTACTATATTGAATATACACGACGACTAATCAGGTGCCTCCTCGGTTGAATATGCCAAAGTCATCGTTGCAGTCTTACGGAGAGCAAATATATGCATTTAAAGAGAATATGTTGAGAAAATGTAATATCGGAGAGAGTCCGATGGAGAGACTGATCGGCGTAATTGGATGGGCTATTTCCAATAGACGGCCATGGCTTTTCTCTCACGGCAGTTCTTACATTCCGATTCTTGGCGAGACTCATCACGTCTCTCGCGGATCTCTCAATGTTCTTCTCGAGGAGGTACATTTATATATAAATACTGGCGGAGCTAGAATTTGAACTTAGGAGAGTATATTTTGATAACAAAAAAAAATATAGAATTAAAAAAAAAAAAATTGTAGGAATTGTTTTTCGAAAGGGACAAATATGAAAGAAATCATTTAATTTTAGGCAAAATATATAAATAATTTTTAGAAGTCCATAACGGGGGTTATGTCACCCCTGGTCTCCCAAGATGGAGTTAGAAATTAAATTGAAGAGGGTCAGGGCAGGGGTAAAAAATAAAAAATAAGAAATTAGACAGTGTCAAAAATATTTTTTTTAAAGGTGAAACTCTGATACAAAATTAAAGACAGCCAAAAAAAATTGAGTTAAAATAATATTTTTATTATAAAATTTTAGTATATTTCTTAAAATGTGTTTAAAAAAATATTTATATTATAAAAAGTATATATAGATAAGCAAATTTCAGACATAGTAAAATGAAAGAGTTTTTTTTTTTTTTTTTTACCAAATTACTTTCACGGTTACTTGAACCCTTCTTATCATTTTGGGAATGAAAGAATTTGAAGAAATACATTCCAATCATTTAAAAAGTAATAAAATATTAGATGAGTTTTTTTTTTTTTTTTTTTGTAATATTCTCATAAAAGGATAAAAACAGACTAAAATGAAAGAGTTTAAACAAATATATTTCATTTTTTTTAATTAAATGCAGATAGCTCAAAAATGTTGTTTGATATAAAATGTTTATGATTAACTAAATTTTATGACAGGTTTCACATCATCCTCTGGTGGTAGGTGTTCATGCAACTGATGAAAAAGAAAATATTGAGTACATAATGTGTCAACACCCAGTTCCAAAATATTATGGTATGTACCGTTGTTTATTCAATAAATAATTTGTCTACATATATCCAATACACTTATGCGGCAAATTTGTCTTTTGTGCATATGATTTTACTAATACGGAGCGAGAAATGTAAATTAGAGAGGATTTACATGTAAAGACAAAGTTTACGGTGGATGGATTTGTAAATTTTTTATGTAAAAAAAAAAAAACACTAGCATCACTTAAAAGAGTCATTGAAAGTTTAAAACAAGCTGACGATCATAAGTCCAATACTATTCTTGTCTATAATTAGATTTTCAAGTGCAATTTTAATTTTAGACCTATTAATTGAATTATAATATATATATATAATTGAATTATAATATATATATATATATATATATATATATATATATATATATATATTTAAGCAGGAGATGAAAAACTAAATCTGATACATTTTCTGATAATCTTAGGTACTTCTGTAGTGCTTACTTTTTTTTGGTAAAAGGCAATTGAAGCTCTTAAACCATAGGGAAACTTATGTAATGAACTCTCCTAAAACGGTGATGAAGTTTTTTCCGGTGCCCAAAATTGAATTCGGAGCGACTGAAAAAATCCAATGCCACGAGACGGGTCTTGAAGCAGAGTTATCTTATGGAGGTAGATCTTTTTTAGATATCGGAGGAAGTTCTAGATCGGTCAAGGGAAAGATCTTCGTCTCGGATTCTCCTTCAAAGCCTCTTTTCGAGATCAATGGTCACTGGGACGAGTTAGTTTACTATCATTCAATTATAAGTTATTTGATTAACATTTGTTTTGTTTTCATAAATTGAGAATTTATCAAATTTCTTAATGTAGAGTGGTCACATTGAAAGACCTCAAAAATGGAGAGACTAGAGTTATATACAATGCCAAAGAAGTCGTTTCAGGACTCCATACTCTTATCGTCAAGAATTTGAAGGTGAAATTCATTGCATACATTTAATAAAATACATTTTGCCGTATATAGCATGTAACATTATATTATATTATATATATATATATATATATATATATATATATATATATATATGAGTCTTTTAGCTATATAGTCATTTGACTTATAACGTTTTGGATAATAGCCAATTTTTTGTAAATAGCCACCTCAATTTATTTACAACACTAAAAAAGACAAAAAAAAAAAAAAAAACTCAAAATATGAGGGTATGTTTTTGGATATTTTTTTCTTTGTGCCGTAAATAAGTTGAGGTGACTATTTACAAAAGGTTAGCTATATAGCAATTCTTAGACTTTCGGTGACTTATTTGGCTAATTTTTTCTATATATATAATGTAGAAGAAGGACCTCTACTCACAAAATACTGTTCAATGAACAATGTTTTTTTTTAAATATTTTTTTATAGAAAAAATAAGAGATTGGACTCTAAACACAAGTAATAGTGTCGATTTTTTTAATCATAAAGATAAAAAAGTTTCCAAAATACTTTAAATACATTTTTTTCAAACCTAAATATAAATAGACATGTCTCTATATATTTCTCCTCCAGAGTAAAATATTTTAATTATTCTGTAGCAAAGCGCGGGACATATTGCTTGTTTAATATAAAGTAGGAATTTTCGCTCTCATGTCCATTAAATTTTTCGAGTTTTGACGGATTAGCTCTTGTTTTTATTTTTTTGTATAACATCGATGTTCGTATTTTTTTGTCATTGACGGATTAGCTTGAGTTTTGTATCTCATTGATGTTCATGTTTTTTTATCGTGCAAAATAAGATGATGTGCGTGGAATATTTGAAACTACGATAAAAAAAAAAAATATATATATATATATATATATATATATGAAATGCTCATGGGTTGCAAGATTTCAAAAAGATACAAAATGAACCTTTAAATAATATTGAATGAATTAACATTCTTGCAATTTTACTTCTCTTTAGTTAATTATCCGAGACTAAACATGAACATATTTGCAGGAGGTTAGGTCGAGTGAGTCAGTTGTTGTGTGGAAAAAACTGACGGAAGGAATCCTTGAGAAAGATTGGAAAAAAGCCAGTGAAGCAAAGAAGTCAGTCGAGAAAAGGCAAAGAGAACTTGCTCGTGAGCGAAAACTTAAAGGCGAAACTTGGGTCCCAAGGCATTTTTCTACGTCTTATAGCAAAGAGGACGGATGGAATTGCTCACCCTTACAAAACCTTGTCCCTCCGGCTCCCATTACTGTACCAAACAATGATTGATTGTTACTCATTGAATTAATGTTGACATTGTTGATTCATTGTTGCATGTTTTGTGTTTTGACGAATTTGTTTATCGCTCAAGGAGTTGTTCAATAACTTTTTCGTCACGACGTATGGAAATTTAGGGTCAAGATCTTTCCCGTTTAAGAACTATATATTTAGTCTTCTAGCTTTTAGAACATTCCATAAACACCTCATTCTTCATTTTGAGGTTGTTTTGCCGATATTTTCAATGAAAACTCTTCCCGATTTCCATAAGTAGGTTCCTTGTTCGGATTGAGGTCTTTGATGAGAGGGCCGGATATTGACTTGAAACAATTAATGAAAAATTAAATGAAATTGCAATTAGTAAAAAATTTAAAAAATCAAGTCTAATATATTTTTAACATATGTATTTACGTAATAAAACGAGGTACACTCGGAATAAAAATGAGAAGTCTTGAGAGTCATTTACTCGTTCATTTTTGGCACACAGACTAACAACGCTTTAAGGAATTTGTCTGTTGAGACTCGACGTTTCCATTTTCTTTTTATTTATTTTGATAAGATTGCTTTGGATTCTAAATTTAGAATTTGCAGTTCATTAATGTTTGTGTACTGTTTCATTTTTATTTAGTTTCTCTGTACCAAAATGCTCTAAAAAAAATTAGGGATGAAAACGTCATACAAGTTCAGGGACTATTAACGCAAAAATTAAAAATAAAAATTGAAAAAATATACGTGTAAATCGAGATCCTTCTTGGACCATTCTCTTTTTCCAAACCCCTATAAATTAAAGCCGTTAAACCCTCAAACGTATCAAACAACTTGTTCATTATAATACAAGACCTTTCTAAAAAAAACAGTACAAAACAAATTCCCTCTCTCTCTCTCTCCAATACAAAACCAATTCTCTCTCTCTCTCAGACCAGCTTTGTTTCTCAATATCGATTTTCACCGACTCCTATTTCTGCAAACGACAAGTTATACTTGATCTCCTAAATATGGTACGTTCATCAAACACATCTCTTTTTCTCCTAAATATTAACTTTATTTTATTCCTTTTATGTTTTCATTATAGGACAATCACTATTATAGGATAATATATCATATCCAACGCTCCTTTCTTTTCTATAATTTTGCTAATTAAAGAAACTAATATCTTCATGTTCATCTTCATCTTCATCATCTTCTCTTTTCTGTTTTGAAACAAAGAACTTGCTTTTTGAGTTTTCACAATATGAGTTAACAAAAAAAGATTCATATTTAAATGCAATAGTACTTTGTTTGGATTATCATATTTAGTGGTGTGAAAAGGGAATGTATATGTCATGCTTTGATCAGATATAGCATATATTTGGTAGGTTTGGTTTCTTTTTCTCCTTTAGCTTTTTATATTTAGTTTTATTCATTGCTTTATAGAGTTTTGCTCTATTTGTGGCATACTCAATATCAAGTTATAAGTAAGAAGGTGACATCTGAAGATTAAAATAAATAATATAATATATTATTTTATAAGTATCAAACTTCCGTTCACGATTACTCGTTTTCCAAAGACTGGAGTACACGATATATATTATTTTGGTTGATTATTTTTATCATTAACAGTTACAAAATTGCATATTGAATTAATAAATCTAAGTTTAGATTAGTGAATTTACAGTCGGTGGTCTGTGTTACAGAGTATATTCTTTTCACGCGCTTGTCTATATATGCTTGTTCGTTGTGCTTTCTCATCGTGAATACAACTATTAATACTTATTGCATTTTCTGAAATTATCTGCGAAATTGAATCATTAATATTGTTTCAGTTCCTGAATTTTTATGATTATACAATTTTGGTTCCTAACTTTTTTTTTTTTTTTTTGGAGCATTTTGGTCCTTAATTCATTGATTTATATTTTGGTCCCTAACTCATTGATTTATATTTTGGTCCCTAACTCGTTGATTAGTAGCTCTTTTTATTCTTTTCCAAAAGAAATAATTCTTTTTAAAATAAAATTCAACAGGTTAACAACGTTTAACACAAATATAAACTATAATAAGTTATTCCTACTTTTAAAAAGTATCTTTTAGATATAAAAAAAACAATACTAAAATATCATTAAATTGTTTTGCTTCTATCTAGTATTTTTAGGTCAATATATATATATATATATATATATATATATATATATAATTTTTTTAGTTTATTTTTTTAAAATTAGTTTAGTTAGTAAATATGTTTTAAGTAGTTAGGTGTTAAATTTTTATTAAAAAATAATTATATTAAAAAAAAGGCTAAGAAAAACTGCTAAGTCAATAGGGTAGGGACTAAAATGGAACAATAAAAAAAGTTCAGGGACTATTTGTGCTAAAACAAACCTTAATAATAAAAATTGCAATGTATATATGATACAAAAGTTTCCTTTAAAATCCGCTTTTTAGGGTAACAAAAAGTGCCTTGTAATTAAGTAAGAATGATTGAGATACAAAAGTTTCCTTTAATCCCCGCTTGAAATATATGCAATTGAAACAGAAAATAAATTATTATTATTATTATTAACTTATAAACTGTAAAGAATATTTAACTTTTCAGAAATAGATCTATTTTTCAAAGAGTACAAATGGTAACAACAAGCCAGGTACGTAAAAGTCAATAATATTTTAATTTGGGTTTTGGTATTAAAAGTGTTGGTTTATAACATATTGAATATATTCAGCGTACTCGTTTATAGTATTTTTTTTTTTAATGAATAGCTTTAAAAGTTGCATATTGTATTCACATTCCTTGTGATAAAAACAAAATATTAAATTTTTTATATATGTGTTGTTTGAGTCATTCTGATTGTTTATATATATATATATATATATATATATATATATATAATGTTTATATTCTATATGCTATGCTATATGGCTTTGATGAAGAGACTCTGTAAACCTTTGCATATATATATATATATATATATATAATGTTTATATTCTATATGCTATGCTATATGGCTTTGATGAAGAGACTCTGTAAACCTTTGCCTTTTGATTGATACACAAAACCCAACAATTTATTATTTGCATAACATTAATACGAAGAAGCCATTCACATCCTCATATATGATTAATATTTTCAAAAGAAATTCAATAAATAATATTTGTTAGTTTTAATAAAATAGCATTATAGAAAGAATTACCTTGTATATATATGACCTGTGTGTCGATAAATGATAAATCATGTTCTTTCTTCGTTTATTTATATTAGGTGGTGTGTTATCATATTCATGTAATATTTATTTATTTGTTATATTACTATAGAAGGTGGGTGAGAGGATAAAAGAGGGCCCACAAATCGTGATAACAAAGCCATTATCGTTGGATGGGGAATTATCAGACGACAACGAATATAAAGCTCCCAATATGCTCCGAAGAGCTCTCAGCCTCTTCACCAATCTACGGTCAGGATCTGATCTCACTCGCTTGCAGGCATATACCTCTCTCTCTCTCTCTCATATTATATAGTTCACAATCCGATCAATATATATATATATATATATATACATATATATATATATAGTTCACGAGGATTATTATAACAAAAACAAAAAAATTGGCTGTCCTGAGTCTAGGGATGGCAACGGGTACGGGTAAGGCCGGGTACACCTATTCCGTTACCCGTACCCGCTATAATTTTTTACCCGTTTACCCGGATTTTGAGACGGGCCGGGTAACGGGGATACCCGCCGGGTAAACGGGTTAAAAATGTTGGACCCGTTACCCGGTTTAAAAAAAGGGTAGCGGGTCGGGTAGACCCGCTTACCCGTTTATAAAATAAAAATCTATCAACAATATAAAGTTTAAAAATAATATATCATCTTTAGGTAAACATATGATTTATTATATTTTTAAAAACAATGTTTAAAATATATCATCTAATTAGGTAAACATATGATTTATTATATTTTTAAATATTTAAAAGTTAACGGGTCGGGTCCCGGGTAACCGGGTACGGGATGGCTATTCCGTTACCCGTACCCGGACCCGTTAAAACCTTAACGGGTATTACCCGTTTACCCGTTTACCTAAAAAGAACGGGTATTACCCGACCCGAATAAATCGGGTAACGGGCCGGAACGCAGGTAACGGGTCAAATTGACATCCCTAAGTCTCCTGACAAACACCGGATCACTAGTTTTTCTTTAAATGATTTTTTTTATTTTTTATTTTTTTATTTTTTTTATTTTTTATCTATCTAATTTGATCATGTATTCAATAAAAAATGGTCCGTTTGGATTTAGATGTCAATGAACCGCGATTAAGACTGGATTGGACTCTTAAAACTACATCGCAAATTTAAATTTGAAAAAAAAGTGCACAAAGCTACAACAATTTGTCACATATTTTAGGAAAAATGACATAAACACGATTTTTAAAGTGCTAAAATTTTCATGATATAGTGGATGTAATTTTCAAATATAATATAATAAAAAAATATATCATGAATTGAAAACAAAATGTAATTTTCTTGACCAATATTTGTAAATTAGTATTCATGAATTAAATTATAGACATTATTTTTGTTTTCATTTTAGTAATCCTTAATTGTTATTTATATAATAAAATATTAGAATTGGATACTCCAAAATTTTCTTTATCACCATTATTCTAGCATCTTTTACTTTTTTATTTATTTATTTTACTTTTGACCTTCTAAATTTATTTTTGACATTTGACATCTTCCCCTTCCTCTTAGATTTTTGGCTCTGTCCCCCTGTATAAAAATAATTAAATTAGATTTTAGTCAACGTCACTAACACTAATATAACTTAATTATTCTTTTTTTGGACAGATCACATTGCCCCCGATTTTCAACATCCCGAAATCGCAATTACAATGTTATGGAGAGTCGGTGTATTGCGTTGGAAACGACGAGATGTTGAGGAATTGCAACGCCGCAGAGAGCCCCGTTGAGAGGCTCGCTGCAGTGGTCGCGTGGTCTGTCTCGACTCTGCGACCTCTTCCATTCGGACTCGCTCCATACAATCCCATTCTCGGAGAGACACACCATGTTTCTAGAGGCACTCTAAATGTCCTTCTTGAGCAGGTACGCAAAATGTCTGGATTTTTTTTTATTATATATAAGTGACACTATTGACCAAGACTACATGATATAATACAGCAGTGCGCTAGTGCAAGCGCATGTGGCATTATTGTAATTTATTTATTCATTTATTTTCAATTATAATCAATGGAACGTGCCGAATTAATTGAATTTTTTTTTTCTTAATTTTTCATTTGTGACATCATGTAGTATATGTATATAATTGACAATTAATTATATTGGATAGTGCTGCACAAATTACAAATATAACTTTTTAAATTTTACGATCTTTAATAAATTTGTGGGATTTGAACTCTAGGGGGATATTAAATGTATGTAAGTTAGTTATATTTTATAACACTTTTTGTTTTTTTCATTTCTTCAAAAAAAATTTTTGTTTTGAATATTTAGAAGAGGCATATGTTTACTTGTACATGTGAGATTAGTTTTTGCACTTGGGTTATGAAATCCTTTGATGCTAAGAAGGAAAATTATGACTCAGGGAGTAATTTATTTCAACTGAAATAAGTGTAAATTTTCAACTCTAGTTATTTCATGATCAAGAGCTATTTTTATCAAGAGTTTCAATATTATTGATTTACAAGTTTGTAATTTTTGGAACATACTATTGGATTTTCAGGTCTCACATCATCCACCAGTGTCTGCTCTTCATGCAACTGATGAAAAAGAAAATATTGAACTTATTTGGTGTCAACAACCAGTTCCCAAATTCTATGGTATTTTCAACACCTACAATTCTAAGTTATAATATCTAATCTTAACACATTTTGTGTAAAATTAATATTGATATGAATGACCAATTTCGGTATTAATCTATGATCAAAGATTAAGTACAATTATTTAAGAGCAATGATTTTTTTATTTATTTAAATCCGTTATTGTTTATCAGGTACATCCGTGGAAGTCGAGGTTCGAGGGACGAGAAAGCTAAGGCTATTGAACTTCGGGGAGACATATTCAATGAACACTCCAAGGCTTTCGATAAAATTCTTTCCGGTACCGGGGGTTGAGTGGGTCGGTACCGATAAAATCCGGTGCGACGAAACGGGTCTCGAAGCCGAATTAGTCTACGGAAGAAGATCTTTTTTAGGGTTCGGTGGCGGTTCTAGATCGATTACGGGAAATATTTTTGGTTCTACTTCAACGAAACCCACTTTCGAGATCAATGGCCACTGGGACAGGTATTTAAACAATAAATCAAAATCATTAATATAAAAAGAAAAAGCCGAAAGAATATGACCAAATAACTAATGAAATTTGGTCTCTAGAATACCTTAACAACGAAATTAATTAAGAAAACTATGATTATATGGTCGGTTATCGCATACGGTCACAATCAGGTGAAATTTATATTTATTTATTTTTATATTTTTATATTTCTACCGCCGCCCACAATTATATTTTAAGCTATCAAGGGTGTTTTGGTCTAGTAAATTATATTTTTCAAAATTTTGACATTTTTATATTGAAGCCAAATTTCATGTGTGATCATATTTCACCAAATTTCTCATATAAACTCTATTTTGACTTTTTTATGGTTAAATGTAATGGCATAGATAAGACCGAAAAGTTGATATATGTAATACCAAAATCACATAACATTATAACATAATTTCATTGATTTATTCGTTGAGGTTAGCTGAAAAACAAAGTGGTTAAAATAAACACAGTACAAAATAAATCAAAATAGAAAATCAACCTGCATCTTTATTTCTCACACAAAATTTTGCTAAACTAGCTGGTATGAACATTTTTCAAATCTCAAATTCTTTTTCCTTCATTTTGTTATTCAAAAACGTGTTTGTAGTAACTCAAACGTCCATGGTTGTTGATGCAGAACTGTCACTCTGAAAGACCTCAAAACTGGTCATGTAAGAGTTATATATAATGCCAAGGATACTATAACAGGGCTCAAAACTCCACTGGTTCAAAATTCAAAGGTAACTCTCTCATTTTAATCTTGTACTAAAATAACTTCAAATGTATCCGCTGAAATAAACTAAGAATATTGTCACAAAACAATCGAATTGTGGCCAAACTTATAGTAAAATAGCTTCAAAGGTTTTACTACTACAAAAAAAAGGCTGTTTAAGGCTTTTTAAAAACGACAAAAGTTGTTTCTAAAAGCCAAATAGTCGCTTTTACTATGGGTGACATATTCTTAGAATTTTGGCCAAAACTTATATTATACTAGAATTTTATGACATATTCTTATAAAAATAGTTTTTTTTTAAGAATTATTCAAATACCTTAGGGAGCGCTGTTGTACTAAAATAACTTCAAATGTATCCGCTGAAATTATTTAAGAGAATTGTCATGAAACAATCGAATTGTGGCCAAACTTATTGTAAAATAGCGTCGAAGGTATTACTAGTACAAAAAAGCTTTTAAAAGCAACAAAAGTTGTTTCTAAAAGCCAAATAGTCGCCTCTAATACAACAAGTGACATATTCTTAGAATTTTGGCCAAAACTTATATTATACTAGAATTTTATGACATATTCTTATACAAATAGCTTTTTTTTTTTTTTTTAATAATTGTTCAAATAGCTTAGAGAGCGTTGTTATACTAATACAAGTGACCCTACCTGAAATGGTGGGGCCCACTTGTATTAGTGTCGGCATTTCGTAGTCTTATTTGCACGTGTGTCTCTTTAATTTATCGTGCTTATGACATACTAACGTTTATTTATATTTTTTTCGCAATAGTATTCTTTGAACTCTTAAAACTTAGACCCCGAGGTCAGTATTCTCCACCAAATCGATTACATTCGGGGTTTAACAATTCGTGCACTTATGATTTGCTCCAAATATTAACTTTTGCACATGAACTCAAATTGACATTTCGCGTGAAACAACTCGAAATTCTATCTAATTACTTTGTAACGGATATTTACAGGACGTTCGGAAGAGTGAATCGGCATTGGTTTGGGGTGAGGTGAGCGAAGCGATTATAAGCAAAGAGTGGGAAAGAGCAAGAGAAGCAAAGAAACAAGTTGAGGAAAAGCAAAGAGAGGAATTGAAAGAGAGACAATCAGTTTGGGTCCCTAACCATTTTATTATGTCTTATCACAAAGATCTTGGTTGGGAATGCTCACCAATAGCAAAGCTCGTTCATGTAGCTCCAATTAATGTACCACTAATTAATTAAAGTTAATCAAATGATGATGATGATCTTTTTTTCAACTAGTATCCTAAAAGAGCTGAAAAATAAGGAAGAGGAAAGAAACGTCATAAATTATATGAACACTTTGACCAACAACTTTTTGATATAATTTTTTTTTATCACTTGCCACTTATTATGAACGATTTATTTTTATACGTAATTCATAATATATACATAATTAAATATATTGAACATTTAAATACAAATTGTGAAGATAATTTGTTTTAACTTCCAGACGATGAAGATTTTTATATTTGGGTGAAATTCGAACTTATAACACGGCCTTAAACGAGGAAATAATTTCACTCTGCGTAGATAGTTTGTGGTTTTCTATTTTCATTTGTATTAAGTGAGATGTTATATTTACCTTGATTAGATTGGAACTTCTTATGTGTTTTTGGAGAAAAAGCACATTTTTGTCGATATTTTGCCTAGCTTTTTTCAGTGCAGACTATATTTCTTTGTTCTCAATAGATCGCACAAATCAATTTTAAAACACTACTAATTATGTGCGTGGACGTCTTGAAAAGGCAATAGAATACACAACTTTATTATACAGAGAATTTGGAATTAAACAGCGTCATGTGATTTTACGGCGCTCTAAATAAAAGTGTTGTTATTATTATGGTTCAACACTCTCCAACCACATCACACCATGTAAGCTGAGACAGAGATGACAAATATATTAGGCAAGTTGTCGCATTTTAAGCGATGCTTTGTTTTCTAGTGCCGTGAAAACTTGTTTCATAACTTTAACCAATCCTATAACTAGCGCCATTTTATTTTTCTTTTGTAAGGAAAAAATATATAAGCTTTTAATAAATAAAAAAAGGTTTTCTTTTTAGTTAAACATTCAATTGAAATAATTTTTTTGCAAAATAACTAAGATTTGAGTACAAATTATAAAATAGTCAAAGTTTACCTAACAAAAATGTGCAACTACCAAGTATTAATAATTCTTTTGACGTTGTGAATAATTTTTTTAATAATGGTAAATTACTTTTATTCATACTGTCAACGTAAAAAATATTTGTCAATTTAACTTTAGCTATGACTATTTCGCTAAAAATTACAAATTTCATTTTTTTTTATTCAAAGGATTATATTGTATAGTTTTTTTCTTTAATAAAAGTGAACTCTACGACATAATTAACATATAACTTTAACGTAGCATACAGTTTTTAGGAAAAAGTACAATTAGCTTAAAATAGACCAAAAAACAAAAAAATGACAAGTTCTCAATTAATGTATACCTTTGATTATTTCTTAAGACTAACTCGTTATGATTTATTTATGCTC
The DNA here is from genome assembly GCF_054948205.1 of Urtica dioica subsp. dioica. Taxonomy (NCBI): domain Eukaryota; kingdom Viridiplantae; phylum Streptophyta; class Magnoliopsida; order Rosales; family Urticaceae; genus Urtica; species Urtica dioica. Next base: position 982,025 of record NC_142760.1, read on the forward strand.
TTTTATCGTGGTACGTCATAGTAGAATAATGGATCAAAGTTAGTCACAATTACGTTGAAGCCCCGTTTAAAAGAAATAAATAATCAAATTCTTAAATAAACTTGAGTGTCAAATATTAGTTCGGGGAATAGTTGATATATCGTTTTCACATTGATAAAAAAAATTAAATAAATAAAAAATATTTGATATCTCTAACTTTAAGTTGAAAGAAACGAATCTTTCTTTCAAATATTTGATTCATTTTCTTGTACGAGAAAATATTTTATTAAGAAACGTATACGAGATTTTTTATTTTATTTAAATGTATTGACTGTTCCTGGTTTTGGGTGTATCATTTATTTATATATTGAAGCTTTCTATGTTGCAATACTAAAGTAAAGATATGAGTAAAACCTAGAGTGTGCAAAAATATTGCAGGTGATTGTGAATTTTCATAGACAAAATTATTAGGTATAGCGTCCAAATCAGCATCATTGATGATGTTTTTTTTAGAGGTGTGCACATTCGGTCTAGTTTAAAACCAGTCAAAAAATTAAATCGGACCGGTCTAAACTGTTTAAAAAAAAATTAAACCGGATTGATCCAAATCAGTTAAAACGGTCCGATCCGGTTTAAACCGTTTCATACCATTTTATTTTAACCTATTTTTTATTTATATTTTCTTAAATAGTAACTGGTCCGGTTTACTTTCAGCCGTTTTTGACATATTTTTTAGACCGTTGGTCCGGTTTAAACGGTTTTAAATTTCACTGCCCAAATTTGACCAAAATTCAGATGATAGAGACGTGACTTCAACGTGTTTAAATTATGAGCCACTACAATTAGATGTGCAGAACTCACTACTACAAAAAAGGCCTTTAGAAGCGACAAAAACAAAATAGACCTTTAGAAGCGGCTTTAGAAGCGAAGTCATTTCTAAAGGTCAGCCTTCTAATGTATAGTTTTGACATTTTCTAGACAGGCTGCTTGAAATTACGTTGACTACGCTAGCGACATGTCGCTTATAATTTCTAAAAGTCGCTTCTAAAAAATTGTGTCGCTTCTAAAGGTAGTTTTAGTAGTAGTGACTCGATATGGAAATGAATGTTAGAAATTGGATCACGAGTCACATTTAATACCACTAAGGCAAATATTGTCTTTGGATGCGATTTTTATCGCATCCAAAGCTCAAAAAATCGCATCAATTGGAGTTGACTTTGGATGCGACAAAAGTCGCATTCAATTCTCTGTAACTAAAACTATTGGATGCGACCTTATATATGCAACTAATTAGTCGCATCTAAAGGTTTTCCCGCCAAAACACGGGAACTCTTTTGATGCGACTATCCCTTTTCCGCGCTTTGGCGGGTTGTTTTTAGATTATTTATTTATTTATTAATATATAAATATATGATAAATAAAATAATTTAAAGATACTATAAAACATAATAAATTTTTTTTTATATATAATAAAATAAAAATTATTTTAAATAAATTTTTCATCAAAAGAAATACAATAAAAAGAGTCGCTATGTAAAAATGTTCTAGTCGCTAAACATAAATACTGTTATTTTTTTATGTGATTTTTCCGCAAACAGCTCTGCTAAAATGAGAATGTCGTCTCTTATACATCAAATGTTGCATCTAATTCTAATACACATATTCATTGTACTGTTGATGGTGTGTATATATAAATATATAAATTTCTATAATGATGAATGCCCGTATCGGTATATGGTTGAACAAACCATACTTATGTATAAATAAACATAATTATTATAAACAGACACTCATGAACTGTCACATAAAAAAAGGGACCATCTAATTAATATATACAGTTGGAACATAAACTTAGGCGTATACATGATACATAAATCATTAAATTATCAAGTGATTTATATATATATATAGTTGGAACATATATAAACTTAGGCGTACACACGATACATAAACCATAAAATTAACAAGTGATGAGTTCCGAAGACTAAATCTAATTTTTTTTTTTTAAATGGCCATATTTACAAAGAGTGATCTAAAAAAGAAGGCACAAAAATCTCTGCATATCCATTTTCATATACCATCATCAATTGTAAATACATAAATTGATAACCTTTCATAAGATAGCAACAAAAAAAAAAAAAAAATCACTTTTTTTTTTCCCCTTCTTTTTTTGTCAATAAAAGGGGACTCTATGCACTTACAAACTTCACTAAAACCCTACCAACACAATTCATTGTCGAAAGGAATATAATTAGACCTCGGAACATGACACGTCATCACGCAAGGTCAACTCTGACTCGTTCCTTCTGTGGAAAGAAACCTCTCCGATTGTGTCCAAAACCGGCTTCCAAGACCTAACCTTGACCGACGATCTCCGCTCCCCAAACGCTGCCACGTCATCATCCCCGCGGGCCGGGCTGGCGGGCCCGCCGGATCGGGGAGAAGCCGGGTTCGGCGGGCCCGACTGGTGGGCCCGGGCCGTGAGCCGGCGGGCCAGGGCGGCCAAGTCCAAGGGTGACGTGTCGGCTCGCAAGGCCGAGTAGGGCAAGAGAAAGTAGACCCGACCCGGCTCGAGAACGGCCTCGGGTCTCATGGGCTTTATCGAGACGAGCTGGCCCGCCGTGCACACGAACTGCTTATCCGGCTTCTCTGCCACGTGGCTCACCGAGACTGGCTGCTCGAAATCCTCCACGTACCCGCTGAGGTGGACCACTCTAACGGTGCTCAGTTTTTTGGGTTCCGACACCGGTGATGATCCACATAACATACAACATTTCATCTTCTTTTTTTTCCCTCTTCCCTTTTTTAGGGTTTCAAGTATCAAATATAAAGAGAGAGAGAGAGAGAGAGAGAGAGAGAGAGAAGAAATTTGAGAGTGTTTTGATATTGAGATGACCTAAGGTGTGAAGCTGTCTAACAACTATATATATATATATATATATATATATATATATATATATATATATGTGTGTGTGTGTGTGTGTGTGTGTGTGTGTGTGTGAGATCCGTTACAAGTTGTGTATCTATAATTTTTATAATTTCTTAGTTTTTATATGTATGCTAAAATGGTTGTGTGTAATATACGACATCGAGTGATAGTCAACTAAGTTATTAAATATTAATCTAAATGATTTGCCATGTTATTAGATATATTTACAAAAAAATTAAGGGTGGCTTGTTCAACTAAACATACCATCAATTTTTGGATACTTGCTGCCAAGTCAACTATACACTTTTGAAATGGTTCTTAGATCACGCTTTTAGTGTATAAGACGGTTAATCCAATATAATTATGGGACAAAAAGTGGTAGATATAAATATAATATGTGATGCGTACGCTTAGAAAATAAAGTTCATTAAATGTGGTCACACTAACTAAATTTTTGCCGACTACTATACAACCTAATTAAAATTAATGAAATTAACAACATTTATTTATGGTAGGCGACAAATGTAGTCCTTTTAGTAAGACATTGATGGGTGTAATTTGAAGTTCATTTATCAAGAAATTTTTGTAGATTTGTAATCGTATGTTGCTTGTGAGAATTTGAAATGCTTCATGAGTTTAGTTTCACTAGACTAGATATGTATGACTAAACCTTTTTATGATATATTACTAAAATCTGTAATCAATAGACTATCAGTTCGTTTTTTTAAGTGATCACACCAATTTATTTTTATTTTTTGAATATTGTAACACGAATATTTTTTATTTTGTTGTAATTATATGTAATTTATTGTGATATTAAATAAAAATATATTGTTTTTTTACTCACCATACAATGAAGACGAAGACGAAGCTTTAAATTACATAATTTTGAAGTCAATCATAGAACATCACAATCAATGGTTTCATGCCGTGTAGTGCTTTCAGTTTGAATTAATCTTGATTAACACATTCTGCGGAAAAAGTTCGAATAAAAGAAATTCACTATATCTGAAACCGTCGTGTCCGACAAGGTATATATTCTCCTAAGAAAGTATCTAAATATGGGACCCAAAAGTGTGACAAAATCTTTATCCTCAATTAAAAAAGTCACGACCATATTAGAGAGAATTATTCCTGACTCTAAAATATAAAATTACTATATAGGTTTTTATTTCTCAAAAAGAAAAAAAAAATACACCAGGCGATGGAATCTTAAAATAGATCATGATATGTAAAAAAAAAAAATAAATAATAATAATAAAAAAATACATACTATTTTCTTTCAAACTACCCAAAACTTTTGTTCCGTATTTATTAAAACATGCCACTTCAAACTATAATCATCAAGAAATTACGAAATAATCAATATTAACTTATTTATTAATAACTAACCATGCATTCTTAATTATCTAGACAGTTTTTATGTAATTATATATCTTTTTGTTTTAATTTATATTTAATCGGCATTTTTTTAAGGGGATAGTAGTGACTTACTTGTCACAACAACTCAAGAATTACGAAAAGAATTATGTTACTCACGATTTAGAGTTAGTTGCAATGATTTTTCCTTCAAAAGTTAAAGACGTTGTGTGGAATTTTAGATATTTATTGTTCATAAGTGTAGAGTACATCTTCACGTGGAAGAAGTTAAACATGAGACATAAAAAGAAGTTAAACATGAGACATAGAAGATGGCTCGAGGTCAAAGAATACGATTGCAATATTCACAACCATATTGAAAACATAAATGTACTAGCACATCGACTATATGCAATATCATGTCATGCTAACAATCATTTAATCATTATCTCATCAGCTTCTAGCTTCTAGAGACAAAGTCAACAATGTGAAAGTTGTAATCGTAACAAGCGAATCAGCTAATATGATGTGGTAGTCGGGTATTCTTGAAAGAGTTAGCGCAAGAGCTAGACTTGAAAATTTTGGAGATGAAAGAGAGCGTTTTTGAAGTTCAAGAATCAATTTTTTTCACTTTCGATGAATGTCTTGCACCAGTTTCATGGGAGACTTTGTATACCAAACGAACATGAGACCTAAACATAGATTTTGACATAAGCTCGTGAGACTACGTGGTTACTTTAAATAGGATGTTTTGTATTTTGGCAAGAGTGATGTTCTCTAAGTGATGTTCTCTATGTTATTGAAACATCTCTTCTGTAGAATGCATAAAAGTGAAGGAAGATAATGTTGTAGAAAAATGCTCTCCGTACAACCTTCGTTGGAAAATAGGGTTTTCGTGGTAGTCTGTTCTTAGTCGCTTCTAGAGTGACGGTGAGAGCTGGGAAACACCAGGGAAACGCTTTTTAACAGTTTTAAGCCTTTTCTTTACGCTTTTCTCTTTATAGTGAAATAGCGATCCAAAATGGAACATGTTGATGCTCGAGCGGAGATACCCAGTGACGGGAGAGTCGTGAAAGACAAAGACAAAGCGGTGGATGGGGAGGTGGCGAGTCTTGGCACCACGGCGGTAGTAGATGGGCAGGAAGGCGAGAAGCAAGACAGTCTTGAGCTGGAAGATGAAGATTTGGAACTGGGTCTTGACTTGGAACCAGATTATGAAGAAGCAGCAAAAAGGGTAAAGTCCTTGGTGGTGGCGAAACTTTTTGGGTCCAAGATCATCCCTAAAGGAGCAATGGTGAAAGCCCTTTCTTTCTTCTGGAGATGCTCTGACTGGAAGGTGAACCGATTGGACCCAAAGACCTTTTTGTTCTCGTTTGGGTCCGAAAAGAACTGCGAAATGGTCCTGAAAGGAAGGCCCTGGAACATCAATGGAGCGCTTTTGAACCTCAAGGAGTGGCCAGTGGAGGGTAGCTAGACTGAGGTTGACTTCAGTCATGCAGAATTCTGGGTGCATATTCAAGGACTTCCTCTGCCTTTTCATTCGCATAATAACGTGCGAAAAATTGCGGAGAGAATTGGTAGATTGACTGTGTACCATCAGGCTAAAGGAGAATCCGGTGCTTTTCTGAAGGCCCTAAAAATAAAGGTTGACGTCGACCTCGCAAAACCTTTGTTTGGTGGTTTTTTTCCAGAAAATGCCGGGTGATAAGGAAACTTGGATTCAAGTCAAGTATGAGAAGCTACCAAGTATTTGCTTTGCGTGTGGTATGGTGGGTCATGACCAGAAGATGTGCGGCAAGGCGAGAAAGATGGTTTCTTCGGCGGAGGGAATTTCAGTTCCGATGTACGGAGCCTGGCTTAGAGTCGATGGATCGATGGAGACGTGCTTCTCAGTAGCAAAAGCCAGTCAGTATCCGGATCTTCTGGGGATAGGGAAACGTCTTAAATCCCTAAACCTTACCGGAAGTGGAAAAAATAAAACTCCAGGCAACCAAGAAACGCCGGCATGCAAAGAGGCCACGGCGGGCGAGAGATGCACAGGCCAGACACAAACAGAGGGTAACGATGACGCGCTTGGGACATCTGCGACATTGACAGGTGGCAAGACGGGAGTGGTCGACGAGCCTGGGACTGTTAGTGGGAATAACAGGACCAAACCTAGGAGCGTTGGTACAGAGACGGCACAAACATTACAAAGTGTTACAGTGTCCAGTGTCAGAGAGGACCACACAGGCAGAGACAGCTGGCGTGGGAGAGGATAAGCAAAGGTCTTTTACAAGGCCTGAGTTGGGCCTCAATTTCGCTCTGGTCCCATGGGTCCCTAATCCAGAGTTTGCCAAGGAGTTCTTTGAGGGACTTAGCCCATCGAAGGTAAGCAAATTCCAACCGAGCCCTAGTCTGCTCCCCCCCCCCCCCCCCCCCCCCCCCCCCCCATTCTCTGAATGAGATCATTCTTCATGAGCTGGGCTCTAAAAAGCGTAAGGCCCAAGAGCTGATTGTCCCAATTCCAGTTGAAAAGTACTTGGGCCTCTCATCATCTTATGTGTCAAACCCTGAAGCTTTTAATAGCCGAATTCCACTTTACGTGGAAGGGGGGGTATCAACCTGGTGTCGCTTCTGAACCCAGCTCCTCAAAGAAGAAAAATCCTCGAAAACAAGCAGTCAAACGACAACGGAGGAGGTCTACTCCAGCAGAGCAGCAAACCGGCGTGGAGCGAGCCACAGTGCTGATTGAGAACAATGTTAGCTACGAGCCATATTTTGGCAGGGCCGAGGAGGCGGGCCTTATCAAGCCCCCCTCGGCTCCATGAGGATTATTTCGTGGAACTGCCGTGGTTTGGCCAGACCACAGGCGGTTCGAGCCATTTCGGCTCGTGTTCGGAAGGAAAGGCCGGAAGGGGTGTTTTTGATGGAAACTAAAATTAATAAAGAGGAGATGAGAAGATTGGGCCAGAGTCTGGGGTTCCAGAATACTTTTATCATTCCGCCACGGGGTCGGGCCGGTGGGCTAGCTTTTTGGTGGTCGGAAGGTGCGGGAATCGAAGTTTTGGAAGGAGATGAACATTTAATCAAAGCTGAAGTTCTAAGAGAGAATAAGAGATGGAGCTTAGGCCTCTGTTATGCCCCACCTTATGTTCAGAAGAAAGAGAAGTTCTGGAGGGATCTTACTCAGGAGGTGTTGCTAGGAGAACAACCGTGGCTAATCCTAGGGGACTTAAACGCTATTCTGAATGCCAACGATAAATGGGGAGGAAACACTTTCCGTTATCAGGATGGAAAATGGCTACGAAACTTCTTGGACGAGACATGGGGTATCGACCTTGGAGCTGATGGGGTGGAGTTCACATTGTCAAACAAACGAGACATCAGTGAGTTGATAAGAGAGAAGTTGGACAGAGCTATTATCGACGCGGAATGGATGAGACTCTATCCAGGTGCGGGAGTTTTTAATGAAGCTATAAAGGACTCGGATCACTCGATGATCATTCTTGACACGGAGATGATGGCTGAAAGACTCCCCACTCCCTTTCGATTTTTTACGGCATGGTGTCGCGATCAGTCGTGCAAAGGGGTGGTTGAAGAAGCTTGGAATCGAGTGGTAGACGGAGTGCCGAGCTACAAGCTAGCTAAGAAGATTGCGGCAACAAAAAGGGCTCTCCGACGTTGGAACAGAGAGGTATTTGGACACTGCGACCAACAGATCCGAAGGCTGGAAGGGGAGCTGAGAGATGTGCAAAGGCTGCAGCCGACAGAAGCCACCTTGAGCCAGGAACACCAAATTTTGCAGGGGTTGGACGAGTTGTGTGAACGACAAAATTTGATGTGGAGGCAAAAATCTCGCGAACTGTGGCTGAGAGATGGAGATCGTAACACAATTTTTTTCCACACGTCCACAATTATTCGTCGGCGGAGAAATCAGATTTCTAGTATAAAGAAGTCGGATGGCTCGTGGATTCATGAGCGCAAGGATATAGGTGGGTATTTCCTTAGGAACTTTATGGATATATTCATGACTAGCTCCCCGGTGATAGATGACGAGATAGAGGAGCTTTTCGAGGAAAAGGTTTCGGCAGAAGATAATGACGAGCTTGTTAAGTTGCCGAGTGAAGAGGAGATTCGACGAACAATATGGGAGATGCATCCAGAGAAAGCTCCTCGACCGGATGGCTTCCCGGGGCTGTTCTATCGCCGGTATTGGACCACAGTTAAGAAGGAGGTCAAGGAGACTGTTCAAGAATTTTTCAGATCCGGCAGATTCGTGAAAGAGTTAAATAGCACTTTCGTGTGCTTAATCCCGAAAGGAAATAACCCGGATTGCTTTGATAAGTTTCGCCCAATAAGCCTATGCAATTTCTCGTATAAGATTATTGCTAAGCTTTTGGCGAATCGGCTGAAACATCTCTTGCACAGATTTATTGGGCCGTTTCAATCAGCCTTTGTTCCGGGCAGATGGATAGTGGAAAACTCGGTGCTCGCACAAGAGATCATGATGACAATTAAGAAGAAATCGGGGAAAGGGGGCTTAATGGGAGTTAAGCTTGACTTAAGCAAGGCCTACGATCGTGTCGAATGGCCGTTTATGGATAGAGTCTTACAAGCAGCGGGGTTTAGCGACCACTTCAGGACTCTCATTAATTCTTGTTTATCCACAACGACACTGTCGGTATTACTAAATGGAAGCCCTCTCCCTGCTTTGAAACCGGAGCGTGGATTATGTCAGGGAGACCCGATTTCCCCATATTTGTTCCTCTTCTGTGGAGAGGTGCTCTCAAGACTTCTCTGCAGGGCGGAAAGGAACAAAAAACTACACGGCATCACGGCGGCTCGCGCGTGCCTTCCGGTCTCGCACCTCATGTTCGCAGATGATACGTTTTTGTTTGCAAGGGCTACTCCGAACCAGGCAAGGACGCTGTTGGAATGCCTAGAGAAATTCTCGAGATGGTCGGGCCAGGTTATCAACTTTCAGAAGTCGGGAGTCGTTTTTTTTTTTTCTGAAAATATGGGGCAGCAGGATAAAGATCGTATCTTGGGTATCCTCAAGATGAAAACCTTGCAGAGAACGGAGAAGTATCTCGGGAATCCTCTTTTCTTTTCTAGAAGTCATGCTCGGGACTTTGCCTTCCTAAAGGAGAAGATTCATAGCAAACTGGCTAGCTGGAAAAGTAAACTTATCTCACAGGCAGGGCGTACGACTCTCGTGGCGTCAGTCCTCCAAAGTGTGCCATTATACTCGATGTCGACGTTTCAGATCCCGGTCTCCGTCTGCGAGTATATAGACAGGACGACTGAAAGTAAACGCCAATCTTTTAATATTCTAGTAGAGACGCTTTTTGGTGGGTTGGAAGTTCAGATAAGACGCGATTTTTGGTGAGTACGAGTTGGGACCAGATTTGCGAGCCGAAACGGTGTGGAGGCTTGGGGATCCGAAAAGCCAAGGAAGTTAATTTAGCGCTACTGTCTAAGCTGGCCTGGAAAATTGCTTCCGGTGATTCTGCCCTATGGTGTAGAGTGCTCCGAGCGAAATACGACATCACGGTGGAGGACAGATTCCCTCGAGGTAAAGCCAACTGCTCGATGGTTTGGAGAGGCATTGTTGCTGCCACAGACCTAGTTCATAAGGGCGCCCAGATGATTATTGGGAGTGGGACGGAAACAGACATTTGGTTCTCAAGGTGGATCCCGAATATGGATTTCGCCTTGAACGGGGCTCCATTCAATCCATTGAAAGGTCTTCACTTCGTCAGCGGAAAAGTTCAAAATCTGTTTATACCTGGGACTAGGCGGTGGGACGAGGAGCAGGTGAGGCGTATCTTTGTTCCGGAAGTTGCAGATAAGATCGTGAGGATAAGGCCGCTAGCGAGTCCGAGGGGTGATCGGTTGGTGTGGAATGCCTCTAAAATGGGGTCGTTCTCTGTCAAGAGTGCTTACTGGCTCTTGGGTAAGGAGAGATTTGGGGACGAATGCTCTCTGGAAAAGATGATATGGGGGTCGAAAATCCATGCTCGATGGAAGCTGTTTTTATGGAAAATAGCTAATAACATCTTGTTAACGGCGGAGATTTTTGAACGGATAGGAAACTCTCTTCGCTTAGGGTGTTTGCTGTGCAAAGGGGAGTGCTTGGAGACGACCGACCACTTGTTCCGATCTTGTTCTTTCACTAGAGCCATTTGGTTTGCTTCGCGTTGGGGGATCAAGTTGGAGGAGGTTCCAGGGAGAGGCGCCAAGGATCTGTACAAGTGGCTGCTAGAGAAGGGAAGTTGTGAGAAAGGAAAGCGTGAAGACAAGAAGGAGTTGGTTGCTTTCAGCGCTATCATGGCGGAACAAATCTGGGAACAGAGAAATAAACTCTTTCATGGAGACGAGGGCCTTCTAGTTCATGAGTTTCTAAACAAGGTGAAGAGCCGATGCAAGGAATTCATGAAGGTGACGGGAGCAGCGGTGGAGGACGAACCAAGGAGTGAAATTCGGAATGCTACCAGACAAGGCCCGCCCGTGAATGATTGGGTTTGGATCTCAGTAGATGCTAGCTGGAAATCAACAGGTGGAGCTTGCGCGGCTGTGGCTATGGAGGCCGATGGAACGATCAGGGCGGTTAGAATGGCTTCGACGATAGCCACGACGGCTATGGAGGCAGAGCTTGAGGCAGTCGTGGGAGCTTGCAGGTGGGCTCGCGAGGCGGGTTGGCAGAACATATGGATGAACTCAGATTCTAAGATTTTTCTTGGTAATTGTTTGTGAGTTCAAGAGAAGATTAGTGAGGAGTAATTTGTGTAGAGTTTTTTCTTTCTAGAATTGGGTCTGTCCTTATAGAGGTGAAATGAGAGATTTGTTGGTGACGAACGAATGATATCAGACACGAACAATTGCTCTGATACCACTTGTTGGTGATTAATGCACCTTGATAACCATATTAAGTGCGGAAAAGATTAATTTACACTGACAAGAGCTAATTAATATTATGGTTATCTAACAAGATATAGATTTACTTATTAATTATTCATGAAAGCAATGTCAAGCAACCAATAAGAGCTAGGTTCAGAGATTCAGTAATACTTACATGTTTTGGATCAGCTACTGAATCTTCAAGCTTTGACTCCTCTGTCTTCAATCTTAAAAGACTATCTTCAAGCTTTTAGCTCCTTCTTCAAGCTTTATCTCCTCGATGCTCTGAACTCGTCAGTAATGATACCGTAATCTTCTGAAGCGTAATCTCCGAGACGAATAAGAAAGATGAGTGGGCACAATCTTTATCTCACTACGATCTACAACGAAGTGTTTAGATCACACCGTGTTTATGGGATTGGAATCACGGAGTTCCAAGAGGGGGAGAAGGGTGTCGGCCAAGAGAGAGAGAGAATGAGCTCTTGGTCAAAATTTCTGAAGCACAGAAGTGTGTTTGTAGCCTTCTCATGAACCCCTATTTATAGTAGTGGAAATGATATATTCTTGATAGTTTCCAAAATGTATTATTTCCTTTTATTGTATTCACACTAGTGAATCAAAGCTCTGTCATTGGAACTCATCTCATGAATCATACTTTCTCTTTTAGCCATCAGATCAATATCTATGAGATTTTATTTTCTGTTTAAATATAGAATATTTATTAATGAGAGAATAAAAGAAATATCTTATTTCCTGTTAAATATTATTCTCTCCTAATATTCATGAGAGAGAATAGGTGACAATATCTTATTTCCTTTTAAATATTATTCTCTCATAATATTCACAGAGAGAGAGAATAAATGGTTACGTTTGTCATAACTTGACTTCTTTAAAAAGCGATTTTAAAATAGTTGTACGAAAAAACTGTTGATTTAAAAAACAAATGAGTGTTTGGTAAACTATTGTAAAATAGTTGTAGCTGTTAACAAAAGCTGTTTTACTGTTTGGTAAAATATATATTAATATTTATAAGTAATAATTATATATATAAAATGTAATTAATAATAATATATATTTTGATATATAAAAAATATCAAAGTGGGTGTCTATAGAATGTAAAAAATAAATTATAAATTTTGATGACGTCAAAAAAATTATTTGATAAAAGCATATAAAGATAATTAGAATTAAAAGTTAGTGTAAAAAAAAGTTAAGAGAGAGAAACTACAAAGCAAAAACTAAAGCTACGTATAAAAGCTACAAATTGTAACTTTTAGTTTTTTAGTTAAAATATTTAAAAACACTTTTTAGCTTTTAGAAAAAACAATTTTATCAAACACTTGAATATGATTTAACTTTTAGAAAAAACTAAAATCAAGCTTAATAAGTTGAGCCAAACATAGTCAATATCTTATTTTCTTTTAAATATTATTCTCTCCTAATATTCATGAGAGAGAATAAAAAACAATATATTATTTCTTTTAAAATATTTTTCTCTCTCATTTATTTAAACAACTAAAGAGAAAATATGAGTAAGTACCAATAATGGCATGGATGAATTTTGGCACATGGCCAAGGAGGATTTTGCGCAAATCTTGTGCCAGGATCCTCAAAATTGGTGCACCTCAATATGTGCAAGGGTCAATTGCTTAAAACTCAATTAATTAATTATTTATTTGGTCTAACAATAAACAAATAAGTAATTGATTAATTATTTACTTGACCAAACAATAAATAATTAATACTACCATAAATAATTATTTAATTATGAAAATACCCATATTTCAGAATTGATGTTGTCAATCACAATTACAGCTAGCGAGATTATAATAATGAAAACATTATTATTCGAAAGTTCTTATCCGCCTTTATCAGAGCCGAATCGGTGAATATGGACCTAGTATTTGAAGCTTAACAAATCTGACGAAAAGACGAAATTTTTTTTTCTCTTTTCTTCATCAGTTTGTCTAATCTTGGTCAGACTCCACCTTGCAAGCCAAGACTGAATCCTCCTTGGTACTAGAATTATATTTACTCATCGTGACGAGTGTCCACTGATATAGTCAGTTCGTGATCAAGATCCTCCAGGTTCAACCCGTATCGAGAAAAATCAATTATTTCGTTATACTTTTCTTGATACCCATAAACCCTAAGCATTGTTGCTTCCCCAGCGAAATATTCTTCCGAACGTACAAACTTCTAATGTGTGTGCAATCTATCGGTTCTAGAATCAACCCTTAGGTGAGAGAACATTTACCTTCTTTCAGAAAGACTGGATTCCATATTTGTAAATCACTTCTCACTCGAGCCATGTTCCGCAATGCTCCCAAGATATAAGATGTGATTAGCATGATAGTGGCCTTTTAGCGAATGAGTCAAAGAGTGCGATAACATAATCCAATGTCCATGATCACTTAAGGATTTAGATCAAGTCTCACTGTGACCATCATTTGTGATCTCGGTTAGTGTGTCGTAACGGTCCTTAAACGACACATCTACAAGCAAGATCTATCCGGGTTGTACACTTACCAAAAGTGTATAATGCTCCCACTAAGTGATTAACCTTCACTTGTGTTCCACATATATGATTTCAGATACAGCTACCCAGGCATGAACCAATCATCGACCAGTTTTAGTTCACCGCTCGAGCTCAGATGTCGTGCATGTGACTCAGTTCGATACGGAGACTATGGGTTGATGAATGTTTGATAAATCTTAATATATAAGAAATAACGTTTTTTATTCGAATAATTTATAAATTTCAAAAATTTATTTTATTAATATTTCAGCGAGAATTTACAAAAGCATCTTCTCGTGGGCAAGAATTCCTAACAAGATTTTGATAAGATAGATTTGGAAGGTATTAGGGTGTCCTATGTGGGTAGAGGGACCCATCTTGGGTGAGAAAATGGGTAGAAAGGTTCCTTGGTGCATTTTTGGATAAGTTTAGGGCTGAAGGGAACATGCGGCAAGTCTTAGGTGAAGGAAAGAGCTACTGAAAATTGGACTGGGTAGATGGTCATATGGCCTGGTCGAGTATGTGGTCACACGGTGTGGCCAAGTGACCATATGGCCTGGTAGGGTGTATGGTCGTATGGTCCAACCAAATGACCATAAGGCCTGGCCTGGCGATGTGTGTGGCCGTATAGTCGGATCAAATGACCATACAGCCTAGCAAGGTGTGTGGTCGTACAAGCCTAGGAAAAGAGTTGGCCATACGACCATGCTAGTGGCTGCCGTATGACCATGTTGAGGAGTTGGTTGTACGACCATGTTAAGGGATACGGCCACAGTAAGGGATGGCACAAGGTGGGGCATGACACACAGCGAGGCACTCGGTAAGACAAGACTGTTAAGAATTCTTGCCCACGATAAGATTTATTTGTAATTTTCGCTGAAATATTAATAAAATAAAGTTTTGACATTTATAATCTATTTGAATTGAAGGCGTTATATACTATTGCAAATAGTTACAACAAACATTCATCAATCCTTAGTCTCCGTATTAAACCGAGTCACGTGTTAGGCACCTGAGTTCGGGCGGTGAACTAAAACAAGGTCGATGACTTATATAAGCCTGGGTAGCTGTATCTGAAGTCACATATGTAGAACACAAGTGAAGGTTGATCACTTAATGAGAGCATTCTACACTTGTAGTAAGTGTACGATCCGGACAGACTTTGGTTATGGATGTGTCGTGTAAGGACCGTTACGACGCTCCAACCAGGGTCACTATAATGGTCACAGTGAGACTTGATCTAAATCCTGAAGTGTTCATGGACTTCTAGGTGTTGTTACTTAGTTCTTTGATCCGTCACGTTAAAGGCCAATTGAGGTTGCATAAACAGATGTTTTGGGAACTCGAGACTTGATCGGAGAAGGGAAGTGTTTCACAGATACAGAATCCAGCCTTCCTGAAAGAAGGTAAACGTTCTCTCACCTAAGGGTTGATTCCAGAACCGATAGATTGCGCGCACTCTCGAAGTAAGTAACGTTCGAGAGAATCTTTCGCTGGGAAAGCAACAATGCTTAGGGCTCATATGTATGAGAAATGTATAACAGAATAATTGACTTCTTCTCGATACGGGTTGAACCTGGAGGATCTTGATCACGTACTGACTATATCAGTGGACACTCGTCACGATGAGTAAATATAATTCCAGTATTAAAGGAGAGTTCAGTCTTAGCTTACACGGTGGAGTATTGACTAAGATTAGACGAATCGATCGAAAAAGAGAAATGACTATTTCGTCTTTTTGATCGGATTCGTTAAGCTTCAGCTAATGGGTTTATAGTCCCCGATTCGGCTTCGATAAAGACGAATATGAACTTTCTAATAATAATGTTTTTATTATAATCTCACATGTTGTAATATGATTAGCAGCATACATTCGGAAATTTATTTATTTGTCGAATTAACTATTTATAATGGAATTAATTATTTTTTATTGGATCAAGTAAATAATTAATTGAATTTTGAATTGGGCCTTATGGGCATTGCAAAATTCGAAATTCCTTGGCCTATGGAGAAGCAATTAATTTGTCCATACCCACAGTGGGTATATTGGGAAAGCGCTCAAAAACGAAATCATTTGCTCATGGGCACATGAAATTCGAAATACCGTGGGTATATTGGGAAAGCGCCCAAAAACGAAATCATTTGCTCATGGGCACATGAAATTCGAAATACCAGTGGGTATATTGAGAAAACGCCCAATTTTTCTCTTTCATGATTTAAATAAAGAGAGAATAATTTTTAAAATGAAATAAGATATTTGCATTTATTCTCTCTATATTTAAATTCCTAATATCTAGGAGATAATATTAGATTTGATATTATCTCACTATTTAAAAGGAAAATAATGTCTTTTTAAATAGATTCATTATTTAAAGGAAGGTATTATGGAATAATATATCCTAGATTATGATCTAAAGGTTAAGAGAGAAAGTAGGAATTTAAATAAAGATCTAACGGTTGATCTTTAATTGGAGACTAGGGTTTCCTAAAACCTCTCCATTCCACTACTATAAATAGGGGTTCAAGGGAAGAGAAAAAAAAAATGAACCTAATTGCTCTAGAATTTTCGTCCATTCCCTCTCTGTGGTGGACGGAAATTTCTCTCTCTCCATTGCCCTCGGATTTCCGTGATTCCAATCTCATAAACACGGTGCGACCTGAATTCATTGTTCGAGGTCGTAGTGAGATAAAGATTGTGTCCACTCATATTTCCTATTCATCTTGAATATTACGTTTCGGAAGACTGCGGTGTCATCAACGACAGCTTGAAGCTGATCCTGAAGTTTCAGAAACAACACGAAGGAGTAGTCTTATAAAGACTGAAGACGGATTTGTCAAAACTTGAAGATTCAGTTCGTGAGCCCAACGAGTAAGTGTCACTAGAACTTAATCTAATTTTTTTATCGATTGCTTGCTCGCTCTCATACTTTTATAGTACACACAAGTAAATCTAGATTCTTGTTTAATAACCACCTTAATTAGCTTTCGAGTAGCGTAGTTATTTTTTCCGCATGGTTATTAAGGTGAATTAATCACCAACAAAGGCACACAACAAGGCATGGCAAAGGACGAGACATGGCACATGGAGATGCATGACACACGGCGAGGCACATGACTAGAATGTTGTGTTCCTGCTTCGGAGCTCGTGCATGTGTCTTTTTTTAGGGGGTCATTTTTTGGTGCCACAAAAAGACGCTTTAACAAAAATATATTAAGAGACAACATAAAAACAGTGAATACGCTTTTTCAGACTCTGTTCAATTCATCCAAACTCCACAAACATGTATCAATTCTTAGGGAGCATGTCTGGTATAGAAAAATGAAGAGTGACATTGCAAACTTATGAGTTGGTGTCTCACTTTCCATTAATTGAATTCAAAGCATCGACGCCCTATTAAGAAGTTACTAATTGATCAAGATTCTCGACTAGAAGTAGAAACAAAATCACGATGGATTTGGTGGTTAGTTCACCTAAGACAATCGAATGGTATGATGTCATAAGATTCGTGAAGATGTTGATTTGGTGATATGAAGGGAACAGCCAGCCACCGTAGTGTTTTCAAGAATAATTTTTATTTCTTCCCTTCTTTGTGGCTCATGAATATCCAGATTTGTACACAATAGAAATGGCTTTCTTTTGAGATGACATTGCAGAGGAACTTAGGGATTTCAGAGTCTGCTCTCCTTCTTTCAGTCAAATTCTTTCATACAATTAAACGCATATGATTTGGATTCAGAGATGAAAATCTATTTATCTTCAACTGAACGCCTCAAATCCCCTCCTCGAGAACTCTTCTGAGCATTCAGGTGCTCCCTCAGGTCTCCGCTTGCCGTTTGGGGTTGATTTGCCTTTCTTGAACACGCCTTTCTTTAAGCATCGTAGTTATCGATGCCTTAATCTCCTCGACCGGCCCAATTTTGAACGGCGGGGCGTTTTGATCTCATCAATAAAAACAACCGAGTTGGAACATAATTTTATTTTATTCAAGTACTATTAATTATAGACTACTTATTTTCTTTGTAGACACATGTAAGACTACTTTAGTTTTCTGGAGTTTTAACTTGAGTATTAACTTATTTAGTTATTTAAGACTACTGTTGTAAATACTAGTTTATACATCGCAAAATATTTATTTATATATAAAATTTTCTAAAAAAATAAAAATATAGCAAATAAAAATATTAAACACAATAATAATAACTCTTCAATAATGCCATAAAAAAAATACTAAGTCATGAATTACAGATTTATAATTCAACTTAAATCTTTACAAACTGTGTAATGTCACAAAAAAAAACACCTAATAATATCAATAAAATATCGTACTTGTACTTCACTCCTGGATCAGCCTCGTCTCCACGCCTCACCGCTACCCATCATTGCTCCCATAACAAACAACTCACCATGCTTAGCCATGCGGATTAGGTTGCTTCAAGTGCTAGGTACAAGAATGTGCTTGTTCTCGCGATCCGCATAGAAAAAAGGTCGTCATCGGTTGATTCTTGGCGAAAGATTCCGATCGGCGTTTTGATTGTCATTTGGGTGAGGAATAATACCGAGTTAGGA
The DNA here is from genome assembly GCF_054948205.1 of Urtica dioica subsp. dioica. Classification (NCBI taxonomy): domain Eukaryota; kingdom Viridiplantae; phylum Streptophyta; class Magnoliopsida; order Rosales; family Urticaceae; genus Urtica; species Urtica dioica. The sequence goes on from NC_142760.1 coordinate 1,000,259, forward strand.
TTAGAATCTCCAGCGAATTTTTCTTCGCCGAATTTAGTATACAGTTACATTTTGTTATATTTTCGGTTACAATTTTTGCTACGTTCAAAATTTTAGTAATTTCGACTTATATCTCTAGTTACAAGTTTCGGTACTGCTAAAACTTATATTTTTTTTGTTCAGCAAGCTTGATACATCGTTACTTGTAAAATTATATAGTTACATTTGTCTGATACATTCGGTTACTAGATTTGCTACTACAATTATTTCACTCGATACCTCTATTACGATATATATGCTACGGTTAAAACTTAATATTTTTAATAAGTGGCAGTCCATTTCCCAACCTATCACGTGACACTACTTGTCGTAATTTCAGAGACACGACTCGTCGTATTTCGTCAAATGACCCATAAGCCCAATCAAAACAACAAACCTACACGTGTTTTCTCTCTCTCTCTCTCTCTCTCTCTCTCTCTCTCTCCCTCCAATGAAACCGACGATATGATTCTCAACCGTGGACGTCCCAAACTCTAGAAGACTTTCATCGTCCCTCTCTAAAGTCGCCGGCTCTTCCAAGATCACTCGCGGAGCAAGCTTCAACCAATTTTGTCTCCCTCATATCCGTATCGGAATCCTCTCATATCCGGATCAGAATCCTCCGTCAGATCCGCATGGAATCCTCCCTCAGAGTCATGCAAGAATCGAAGATCAATCTTTCTTTTTGTTGGATCCTTGAAAACCTCTCTAAGATATGGACCGATCTGGTCTCGAGCATCAATCACGTAATCTTCCATTCTAGTTGAAATCTGTAGCAAGCAAGTCAAATCTTGGACAGATCCATACCCATAAATTAACATGAACCAAATGTACACACGAGTTAAGGTTACGATACCAAAATAAGCTATACAAATCAAGAACTAACACTAGAAAAATCAACAGTGGTCCTAGAACTCTAAGAGAATGATCTTGATCCTATATAACAATATTTTCGATATAATAATGGACGAAACCAATGACTATGAACATGATTTTCAGAAAAAAAGAGACACTCAATGTTCCATTCAAGAAAAACTTATTACCGCCATTTCTTTCAAGTCCTGGACTTCCTCCACAAGCTTAAACGGAGTAGACTCAAGCGACAGCGGTTTCAACGACTCAATATTCGCGACATTTTTATCCACGAAATCCGAAACGCAAACACTTTACAATACACACAAATCAAAGAAATCACAGTAAACAAGCTCAATACTAGCGACGTTTTAATCCACGAAATCCGAAACAAAAACACTTTCCTATACACAGAAATCAAAGAAAGCACAATAAACGAATAAGAAACTCATTCAAATGATGAAATCAAGAAAAGAAAAGAAAAAAAAGGCAAAGTTCTTTTTCTAAAACTGACAAGAGGATCAATGAACTCGTTCTGCGGCCGAGTAATCGTCGGAATACTCGAGGCCTCCATCGTCTTGCAGATCACCAAGATTTCAAATATCGATACCTATACCCTTACCGAGGTTTTGATTTTACGAATATATAGAGTATCGATGGATATATCGACGAATATTTTATAACAATTTTAATACCGACTACCGATTATATCGATAATATATCGACAACCGACATATATATCGAAAAAAATCCTATAACAAATAGGTATATTTTAAACAACCAGAAACATATACATGTCATCAAATCCAAATTATGAAACTACAAAATCAAATACTACAAAGTTCATGAAAAAAATATACTTAAATTAGACACTATAAAACATAAAATAGTTCTTAAATGCTACAAACTAAAGAAGACAACAAGCTTTCAAACTCCGAATCAGTTGTATGTTGAGTGTCGAGACGGTTGAAACGTATGGTTATATAATTTACGATATATTTTAAAATTATTTCAAATTAAATAACTTATATGTATATATACATATAGAAGAATTAATATATATATTCAATTGAAATAAATGGACACGTGTATAAATCGGTATTGATATATAATATATATATATATATATATATATGTATTATAGTATGTACATGAGGGAATATTGATGATAGATACTAAATAGAATAAATAAGTAAAAATAAATAAAGAAAAGATATATAAAAAACCGTACAGCAAATAAATAAATAAAAAATTTACTGACAATAAAATAAATTAAAAAAACACAAAAAACTTATGTGCATCAAGAAAAGTGAAGAACAATATACGAAACAGAAAGTCCCACATCAGTTGTACGTAACAAAATATTGAGTTCAAATAGCTATAAATTTAGAAAAACAACGTTCTCATCTCTCATGGCATTAAGACTTGAAAATTCGTCAACGCTCATGGCAAAAGACACGAGTAAAACTCCATGTTTGTGTCATAAGCCGAGTCACGCACTAGACTCGAGTAATCCTCGAAGGATTTGAGAGGGTAACATCTCTCGACACGGTCTTTCATATTGATTCCGAAGTGAACGATGTCCTTCAAACCAGTTCCAACCTTTAGATCTAAGCTTTCTATTTCTTTTTTGAGATCTTGTTCACTTACGTGCTTGAACATAACCTGAACATAACTATATTAAAAACAAGCTTGACTAAATAAAAGAGCTTAATAAACACTCACGAGTGTTTTAACTTTTAACTCCTCTACATCCAGCATAGTTCTCCTTCTTGGTTAGCGACCCTCACCGAGCGAATAGGCTCCCTATGATAATTACAACATTAAATTCAACGGAAAAAAAAAACATACGAGGTTATCGTGATATTCTAATATAGTGTTTATTGAATTACCTTATCTCTCTCGGACTAGGGCTTCTTGAGGGACTCTGTAAGTGTCGAAAATAAATTATCTCTCACTCGAAAAAAAACCACTGGAATTTTGTAGCCGAGAATTCTTAAAAAAAAAGACATAATGAAATCATCCGTTGGTTAGTCATTCGTACCCTTTGGACACGTCCTTCATTGAGAAGTTGAAGAGTTGACTGGAACGCGACAGAGTTCTCCTTGGAGGTGGTAATGATGCCCAGGACTGCATTCCACGTATTGATGCTTTAATAAACACTCACGAGTGTTTTAACTCATCTACATCTTGTTAGTCAATAAATACTTAAAAATTACCATTTCCACGTTAAGATGATACGAGTCTTCAGCTTTGCCGACTGCATCTTCTGGCCTTACCTCCGAATCTTCAAGTTCACCCCTCAAACATGTTGCAGGGTGGGCTTAAAGATTCAGATGTGGACCCAGAAGATGCAGATGACAAAGCTGAAGACTCGTATCATCCTAAGGTGGAAATGGTAATTTTAAAAAAATTACTTATTGACTAACAAATTCTTCTATGTAAAGGATCCCGAGGAAGTGTGGGATGAGTATGTTGCAAAATGTAAGGCTCTTGACGCCGAGATGGTGGCTAAAGACGCGAAGAGCGATCGAGCCAGTGAAGCATGTGGCGTTGCTGATCTGTGTCCAAGGAGACGACACTTGGCTGTTGAAGAATGCCTACAATGAAGACTATGGCATCAACGATGTTATAAAGGCGAAAGTTGTCCTCACCGAGATTTATCTCTTGAGATGGAATAGAGTGCGCTTAGCATTTCCGTCTAAGAAGAGAGTCTAGGTTTTATGACATTTTACTGTTTTTGCTACTTATGGGCCATCTCAGAAACAATCTAAACAATACATTCTGACCTCTGAGATCAGTTGCCACCTTATATCGGTCTTCGAAACGGGCACAAGATGGTAGGTGTGTGCAAAAAAATATTAAAATTGTAAAGCAGACCAGAATCAAATCACCAATTTTTAAACTATTAGTTCGATTTGAAATCGTATTTTTTTTTTATTATTATTATCGAATTTGGACCGGTCCAATTTTTTTAGACTAATCTAAAATGTTCCTATTTGTTTTCAAAAATTGAAATTTTCATTTAGACCCAAATCAGATTACCGGAGTGGTCCTAAATTTTCAATGTTTTCTTTATTAAAAATAATTCAAAAGTATTTAAACATACTAATTCAGCTTGAATATCTTAATTGACATACTATTTAATTTTTGTATTTGTTTTTGCTAAATATTTTTTTATTAATTTGTTTTTAACTTAAAACGGTTTAAATCGGTCTAACTAGATTATTTAATTAAAATGTCTAGTCCATTGAGTGTGAGCGAGTCAAAACGATGACCTTGTCTTCTTTTCCGGCGAGAACTCTTCAGACTCGCCTGAAAAGTGGTCTCACTCCCACTCTAGCCTCCGTCAACGAATTCCTTGCCTTCCTCTCTCAATCCCACAGATTCAAACTCGTCTCTCACTTCTTCTTCTCTCAGCTCTCCCCAAACAAAATCGCCGGAAACCCCCAAACCCACTCCACAGTCGCCGCCGCTCTGCTCAATCTCCGCCGCCTCGACGAAGCCGAGCGCTTCATCGCCGCTCACTCCGTCGCCGGAGCTCCCCGCCTCTGGGACGCCCTGCTCCGCCGCCGCTGCACGGACGAAGATTCCGATCCGGAAAAAGCCCTAATTCTTCTCCGGCGATGCCTCGGGAACGACCTAGGTATGTCCAGATTCCCTTCCTCCTCTATAGCGTTGAGTTCGTTGATTCGTAGGCTTGCCTCCATTGGAGAGATCGGAAAGGCTGTGGAGGTCATGGATCTGATTTCCGAGTCCGAATACCCGTTCGGAAAATTCATGCTCGGCTCGGCCGCGGCGGAGCTCTGCCGGAACGGCGAGGCCGGCCTCGCCGTGAGGCTCGCCGCCGCCGCGAGGTCTGATCTCGGGCTCGGGACTGGCCGCGAGGCCCGAGCGTTGACTTGCCGGATGGTCAAAGAAGGAATCGAGCCGAGCTTGATCGCATCGGAATCGAGAATCGAGTTCGGTTACGCGGCTCTGATCGGCCGGTTTTGCGGGGCCCGCGATTTCGGCCGGGTCTTTGATCTCCTCGAAGACATGGAAAAGAAAAAGGTTAGTCTCGACATTGTCGCGTACAATACGCTGATCGACGGGCTGTTCATCGGAGATTTCAAAGGGAATTTGGATACGATCACGCTCGACAACGTGTTGATCAAAGCTCTGTTCATGGTCGGCGAGATCGACGAGGCTCGCGAGATATACGAGGGAATGGGCTCGAGTGCGAACGCGGCGACGTTTCTGACGATGGTTCGCGAGTATTTCCGATCGGGGAGACTCGAAGAAGCGATAGAGTTGCTCGGTAAACTTGGCTCGACTTTTCGCCGACGAATCTGCGGCGATCTGATCGAAATAGAAGGACCCGAAAGCATCGCGAGATTGCTCGAGAGCTGCGATTTCCTGTGCGAGGCCGCCGTGGTTTCTCTGTGCGAGAAGGGTTTTCCCGGGCCCGCGTTTCGAGTCCTCGCGACGATGAGGGAAAAAGGGTTAAGTTTGACCGGCGAGTCGTATTATCGAGCTATACAAGCCCTGATTCTCGGGGGATTCGACGAGGCGGGTTTGACTCTCTTAAGTCTTTTCCTGAAACGTTACGGGCTCGGCGAATTGAGGGTTCGCAAAGCTCTAGTGATTTCTCTGTGTCTGAGCCACGACTCGGATTACGCTCTCTCGGTCGCGAAGAGGTTGAAGCGTAGTTACGGAACTACCGAAATGCCTCGGAGCCTCTACAAGGAACTCGTGAAACGCAGCCGGGTTTTGGATCTCTACGAACTGCTTCGAAAGGCCGAAGATAGCGTTGGACCGAGAATGGACGCGGTTGACTATTCGCGCGCGGTCAACTCGCTCTGCAAGAGAGGATATATCGCCGAGGCCTTAGAGCTCACGGAGAAGAGGAACGAAATCTCGCTCGACATAGCGACGTACAACTCGGTCGTGAAAGGGCTTTGCTCGCAAGGCCGGACCGTCGAGGCATTTCGGGTTTTCGACTCGCTCGAGAGGCTCGGCTTGGCTCCGAACGATGCCACGTACTCGGCTCTGCTCGACGCTCTGTGCAGAGAGGCTCACATTCACGACGCCCGAGAGCTCTTCGAGAGGATGATCCGAGCCGGGCTCGAGCCGAGAACACGAAATTACAACTCGCTCATCGACGCTCACTGCAGAGTCGGTCGGGTCGGCGAGGCTCGGAAGCTGATAGACGATCTCGATGCGAAAGGTCTCGAGCCCGACGGGTTCACCGTGAGCTCGATGATAAACGGGTTTTGCTACAACGGAGACATGGAAGGAGCTCTCGGGTGCTTTTCGGAGTTCAAGGCGAGGAAAAAAACCGTCGTCCCCGATTTCTTGGGCTTCAAGTATCTGATACGGGGTCTGAGCTCGAAAGGAAGGATCGAAGAGTCGAGGAGCGTTATCAGAGAGATGCTTCGATGCCCTTCGATCGTCGAGCTCATAAACGTCGTCGACACGGGCGGAGAATCCGAGGAGACTTTGGAGGAATTACTCGCGTCGTTGTGCGATCGGGGACGAGTGAGAGAGGCGGTCTCGGTGATCGACGAAGTCGCGTCGATGTTCTTCCCGCGATGGAAGTCGGGTCTCGGCGTGAGAGAATTGGTTCTCGAGCCGAGGAACGGTTCGGTTAAAGTCTCGAAACGCGGCGGTTTCGAGAGTTATTATCTTAGAATCGCTTCGCTTTGCTCACGAGGCGAGCTTCAAAGGGCTAGCCAGCTGGCTAAGGACCTACTTCCCGACTTGGACTAAAGACTTTTGTAAAGGGTCTCGGGTTCGATTCTATGTTCGCCTTCAGGTATTACGAGAGATATATATATTCATTAGTTACTCAAAACTTTGAAGAAGAGTCGTAGCTCGTGAAAGAACTTTCCCATGTTAGGTTATCATTTTTTTTTTTTTTGTATAGAAAAGTCATGTCATTTAATGTGAAATCAAGGACCTTACACATTAGATAAAGAACTATTCCGAAAATCGTATATAATCTGAGCTTCTTTGCAGTTGATCAACTTCCGAGGAAAAGCTTGAGATTTCGGGTCAGCTCCGATGTTGAATGTGTTACGAGAAGAGAACATAACATGTTTGACAATAAGGTACATTTCCGATTTAGTATTTCATTGGATAAAATTAGTTGTCCTCAATAATCATCTGTATAATTATTTTTTTCTCTAAAATATATATTTTTTTTTTTTTTCTCTTTGAAGAATCTCGTGGCCACAAACTTGACATTTCGGGGGACTTGATTTTAGAAGAGACCTTATTTGGCAGAGCAATTACTGTTGTATGAGCAATTTTCTTGCATATGCATTTTGATTGTTTATTTATATATTTATTTGAAAATATTTTGTTTTTTCATATGCTTGGCTGACTCACATTTCATTATTTTGGATGCAGTGCTCCTGATACCCTCAGTCATGCTCACCAAAATCGACAGATCAAAAATTGTGGAAGGTTATAATCATTATTATTTTTATTTTGTTTTGGTATCGGAAAATAGATATGAAATGTACAAGCAGAGTTATCTTAGAATATAAAGATTTTATTTTCAAATATCTTGAAGGAAAGAAGTATCACTATAATCTTCTCTTAAAATTGACTCACCCGTGAATTTACGGAATAAAATTTCAGAAAATCAATAAATGCCTTGTGAAATAGTGTTTTTTTTTTTTTTTTTTTTTTTAAGTTTATAAAAGAATGTTCTGTGTTCAAAATAGAATATTTAGTTCCCAGCCAAAAATAAATTATTTATAGTTGAATAAATAAATGAAAATTTGAGCCCCTCACAGAAAATATAAAAAATCTGAAAGCCTGAAACCCAAATGGACACGTGGCGCAATACTATAGAGCAAAAAGTAGGACGTGAATGTAATCCAAGCCTCATGTTATAGAGTTGGGATTTTGGAGTCCACAAAACAAAAAGGACTAAACCAAATCTCTCACTCTTTCTTTTTTTTTTCTTTATTTCTTTCATAGTTTTCTCTAATAGTAACCAATCATGTCTCTATCTCCGACCTTCTCATCTTCTCCGGTGACATTATCAAGACACGTCAGCACAAACACCACTTTTCTCTTCTTCTTCCAAACCACCACCACCAAGTCTTCTTTGACCTTGAAACCACTCATCACTACCAACAATGCCTCTTCTTCGTTCCACGTCACCGCCGTTTTCAGATCGGGAATCGTCAGAGCTTCTTCGCCGGAAGGAGGAGATTCGGCGGCGCCGTCGACGGAGTTTGAGGAGTACGAGGTGGAGATAGTTCAGCCGTACGGAATCAAATTCGCAAAGGGACGGGACGGTGGGACCTACATCGACGCCATCGCTCCCGGCGGCTCCGCCGACAAAACCGGCTTGTTCTCCGTCGGTGACCGAGTCCTCGCAACCAGGTTTTTTTTTTTTTTTTTTTATTTGAATTATAATTGACCTTTTGGAAGTGAGAAAAGTTATAAATAGAAGAGGCCAAGAATTGACAAATTACATGGGGTTATTAAGTTCTATTTTTATTTACTCTTTAGTTTATACTAGTGATTGAAAATAATAGATATATATATATATATATATATATATATATATATATATAAGGTTTATCTTAGGCGAGGGGTTATTAATTATAGATGACCAAGTATGATATGATTTGCTTTAGTTTCTTAGGTGATAGAGTTTCATTTACTGGTGGTTTTTATGAAAAATGACTGAAATGTTACAAAATCAATATAGTTTGAGGATCATTTTGCTCGAAATTTTAATTTACGATTAATGGACAAAATAGAAAATAAAATGTTAGAAGTTGTGAAAATTACCAAAAAAAAAAAAGATATAGATCAAATTATCTCTAGGCGAAAAATATAGAAGCCATTCTGGTAAGAATAAGTAAGTACACGTATGTTTACGGTAAAGCAATGATAATATGGATTTTGATTTGAGAGGTTAAAAATGAAAAAAGAGAAAGAATGAACAAAAGAATTGATGCAGTGCAGTATTTGGGGAGGAGATATGGCCGGCGGCGGAGTATGGAAGGACTATGTACACCATCCGCCAGAGGATCGGCCCTCTTCTCATGAAAATGCAAAAGCGGAACGGTCAGTCAATTACTCTATACTTTCTATCTGTAATCTGAACAAACTGGCCGTTTAAAGTATTTTTTTTTTATTATTATGTTAAAACTATAAATAATAAAAATGGATCAATTATTATTGTTATTGTTATCAATTCATGTTTAGCGTATTTTAATTAAAAATTATTAAATTAAACGTTAGATACGAAGGTATCAACAAATTTTAGTGGCAAGGGTTATAACTAACATAATTGGTGTACAGACAATGGCTATAATTAGTACAATCGATAAACATAATGGATAATGGTGAGCTGGTATAAAATAAATAACAAAAAATTAGCCAAACAAGCCACCGAAAGTCTAAAAATTGCTAAATAACAAACGTTTTGTAAATTTTTTGTAAATAGACACCGCAACTTATTTACGACACTCAAAAAGACAAAAATACCCAAAATATTCCCTCCTATTTTGGGTTTTTCTGTCTTTTTGAGTGCTGTAAATAAGTTGAAGTAGTTATTTACATAAAATTTACAAAAGGTTGGCTATTATATAAAATGTTAAAAGTCAAATGGCTATATAACTAAAAGACCCATAGAATAAAAGGTATAAGTGGCACGATTTCGATAAACTACCGCTGATTTGGAGTTAAAAAAATATATTAAATATGGTTTTTTTTTTCTTTTCCATTTGATCTAATTATTTGAAATCAAAAGTAAAGAAGATGTGTTTGGTTTGCAGGGAAAATGGACGACGGAGGAGAACTAACAGAGAAGGAGATCATCAGAGCCGAAAGAAATTCAGGCGTGATTAGCAACCGAGTCAGAGAAATCCAAGTCAGTACACACAATCACACACCTATGACTTCTTAATTACTATTGTCTGATTTTTTTTTTAATTTTTTTTTTTAGATGCAAAATTACGTAAGAAAAAAGGAACAGCAAGAGCGAAGACAGACGGATCTTCGCCAAGGCCTTCAACTCTACAAGTATGTCTGCCAACGCAATAATTCAATGCTTCTCTTTCTTTATTTTGAGATTATAGTCTTCGTATTAGAGATTGTTGTGTTGATTGATTTGTTGATGAAAGGAACGGAAAATACGAGGAAGCTCTTGAGAAATTTGAGTCAGTTTTGGGGTTGAAACCGGAACCGCCCGAAGCTGCAGTGGCGAGCTACAATGTCGCTTGTTGCTATTCTAAGCTCAATCAGGTACTTCAATTATATATATTTTTTTTATTAATTTGTTTTACAATTATGAACTCACTAGCTTTGATCTTTCAAAGTTGCAAGCCGGGATCTCTGCTCTCGAGGATGCCTTGGACAATGGATTCGAAGATTTCAAGGTGATAAAAAAAAAAAAACAAATAATAAGTTAAAAGTCTTATTTAAATCGTCATGAAAGTGAGTGAAATGTGTTGTTTTTTTTAAATGATTTTTGTCGACAGAGAATCCGATCGGATCCGGACTTGGCCAATCTGAGAACGGCCGAGGAATTTGATCCGCTGCTCAGAAAATTCGACGAATCGTTTATCAATGAGAATGCCATCAATGCAATCAAGTCTTTGTTTGGATTCAAGAAGTAGAAAAAGAGACCTCTTTTTCACAATTTAGTGTACATGAGCTTTGAGTTCTGAGTTTTTGTGCATAGAGCTATGAGAGCTCATTATATGACATTTTCAAAAGCTAGCTGACTAAAGGGCTGGGTTTTGTTTTTGTTAATTTTTTTTTCTTTTTTTCTTTTCTGGCGATTTGTTGATCATTGATAAACCTTTCACTTTCTGGAAGAGAGCCGTCTAAATCATGTAATTTTCAAAGCATTAATCATATATAGCTCAATATAATATCCCCCAAATTTAACTAGTCTTTTGTATTTACTTTCTACCAAATGAGTAGTTATTGAACTCCACACTGGCGGTAAATGGTAAAGGACTCAAAAGTGACATTACAAATGTTGATGATGTGTCATGAGTCATTTATATTCCATCCACAGGCTAAGTGATTAGCACAAAATATCAACTTGTTCTTTGTTACAACTTCCTAGCTCATATAATTCAGCTGAGAACTATCATATGTCACTCACCACATTTTAGGTCTTTTTGCATTTGCATCATACTTCATGAGGTACAAAAGACGCTACGACGAAGTACTAGGTTTTGTTTTTTTGCGTTCATTATCTTCAAGCTTCAAACAGACGTTTTGGAAAAAAATTCGAGGTCGAAAGATGTTATGTCTGAAATCACATATGAGATGTGTATTCTTTATAATATTATTTGCACTTGAAAAATACGACAACCCTATATATATTCGGACTCTATCAAGACGCAGTGAAAAATGTTTGAGAGGGAGGGAGAGAGAGAGAGAGAGATTCGAACGGGAAGTGATAATTTTTAGAAGCCCAACTTGGTCAATACATGGAAGTAAACGACGTAGCCATATAAATAGTCGTTTTTCGAACAATATAAATTTTTGTTTAGACGACTACGGAAAAGTAATTAATGCACTAGAGTATGACTCAACTGTTGGTCCGACCACAATACTTGCCCAATGCTTACGTGGCATGTTGCTCAATTGTGCCTAGAAGAGTGTCAAGTGACACTATTTTTTTCCAACATAATATCCATATATAGATGGAATTTCTTAAATAAGACTCGAAACTCATTTTTAATTATCCAATATTTATTTACTTGATATTTCAAGTTCCCAAAGGTTTACTACTTGCGAATAAGTTATACGCCAATAGATTAAAAAAAAAGTTCTAATTTCAAAGTAATCAAAGATCTAATGTTGATTTGGTGTAATTAAATGGAGCATCAAGTTGTACGGAATATAAGCTTGCGATCTCGCTCTATTTGTGTCTCGAAATTTGGAAGAGCTTAAGCAATAGAAGTAATAAATGGTCAGTTTGTCGAAGTACGTACTCGAGTGTTTCCTAGTTCATTATATTTAATTACATTAAACAAAAGCTATTTTAGTAATTAGTTATTACATACAGATCATTAATGCAACCACGGATCGCTGAGAAATTGCCTGACTCATGTGCATGCACGAGTACAGTGGCGCGGACTATGGAGTGTTTTATATATATATATATATGTATATGTATATATATATATATGTATATATATATATATGTATATATATATGTATATATATATGTATATATATATATGTATATGTTTGTGTGATCTGTAATCTTATGTATACATATTTATAATTGTGGAATTTGTAAGCTACCCTAATTTTTTTGGGAAACTTAACGGATCTCGAAAGTTGTATAGATGTGTGTATGCATACATGTATAATGTGTGAATGTTAGTTCTGTAAATTGTAAAACCTACTTATTTTGGTGTGTTTTTTTTTTTTTTTTAAACAGAACTTTATTTTGGTGTTTAATATATTAGGGTATATATATGTGCATTTATGATCACTGAATTTTTCGTTTTGGGGAACATGACTTATATATATAAATATTTGCATTTATAGCCGTTGAATTATGAAAAAATTTCACTATTGATATCTTGTTTAACAAAATCTCAAGTATGATAAAGATGTCAGTTTGAGAGATTTTATACTTAAAAATTCGTCACTCTTTCACTATGTTTATGCACTTAATTTATCTCCATATTTTTTTGGCCAACTAATTAGAGTCCACGTACTAATTTATAAACAAAAAATTAGTCAAATAAGCCACCGAAACCAAAAATCTAAAAATTGCTAAATAACCAGTATTTTGTAAATTTTTTACAAATAACCATCTTAACTTATTTACGGTACTCAAAAAGACAAAAATACTAAAAAACATTCCCGCCTATTTTAGGGTTTTTTTTTGTCTTTATAGTGCCGTAAATAAGTTGAGATAGTTATTTACAAAAAATTTATAAAAAGTTGACTATTATACAAAACGCTATAAATCAAATGACTATATAACTAAAAGACCATTTATAAAACTACATCGATTCATTATTTTGAGTCGCCCACTTGAAATTCTGTTCCAAAATTTGACGGAAGTTCAGCAAAAGAGTCACAAGTATCAAGCTTTAAAATGTAAGGACTAATAGTGCAATTAAAAAATTATTGGGCATAACAGCATGTAAATATACACATATGCAAAATCAGACAAAATTAAAATTTGAAACTTAAAAAGAGATGCACACAGGAATCAATCTAGTCAAAATCTGATCTAACGCGTTAAAATTGCCTATTTTATATAGTGTTTGGTCGACCAACATTTTGAATTTGTTGATTGATTAATATAATTATTACTAATGGCATTTTTGTTGTATATTTAAACCACATGAAGATCTGTTCTAGCTTCCCTTTGTCTGTGTTAATTTAAACATTAGTCTGCCACACATTTTCTTCTTTATTTATTTATAATTGTTAATTTATCTCCTACATAGAGAGATGAAAGGAATCTGTCTCCCTGTGCTCTCAACATCTCAACAAAGTTTAATTAAATATTTACATACATTTGTACGCATATTTATGCACATATATATATATATATATATATATATATATATATATATATATATATAATACACTTGTTTTTTCTTGTCGTCGACGTTGAGCATGAATCGACCACATCTAATTGAATCACGTCACATTTGTACTGCGAACACTAATTATTTTATTGATAATATGCAAGAGATATATTAAGTGTGACACTTTATTCTCTATTGTCCCTCTCAAAGAAATCTACTGAATAAAAACAAGCAATATCGCTTTAAGCCACTATATATTACTTAGTAGTACATATATATTAATATAATCTTACGATCGTGTAATTGTATTGTTATAATGCCGTGACACATAGCGGTATAAATTATTACAAGACTTTACCAACGTAATTGATGACTTAATGATCATGTGAGAAATGATATAACCCGTATCACCGTTTATTCAGCTAATTATTATTGTTCTTAATCGATATCATTGCATCAAAACTCGCAAAAACATTAATTTTGTCAAACATTACACATAAGAAGAAAAGAGACGAAGGAGGAAGATATCATTATATTATTTACTCATTAGTTCCAAAGCTCGCAGCTAGATCTAATATATATGTGTTTGTATATATATATATATATATATATATATATATATATATATATATATATATATATATATATAGAAGAGAGGAAGAGAATATTTATAAATCTACTATATATATATATATATATATATTCATATATAAAAAAATAAAAAATATGTAAGAAAAGGAAAAAGAAAATACTATCTCTCTACATTAATATATTGCTTCTCTTCTTGAGCCTTCTCTTTCTCGGGGCTAATTAAGCTGCACATGATATATGTATTTACATATTATGTTAGAAGAGAGGAAGAGAATAACTAGCTAGAGATCTCTAATATATATACATATATTCACTATTGCTATTCTCTTCCCTCTCATATACTATCACAAGAGACGAATAAGAGAGAAAATTCTCTCTTATTTTGTGTGTGTGTGTGCATATATACACACACATATAAGAAAGAGCAAATATAAATACATATATTATATATGCAAGAAAAGGAAAAAGGAAAAGAGACGAGAAGGGAATAGAATCGCTCTACAAATTATATACATACATATAGATATATATACACAATGATTACGGGGAAGGACATGTACGATGTGATGGCGGCGATAGTGCCGCTATACGTGGCGATGATAATGGCGTACGGGTCGGTGCGGTGGTGGGGGATTTTCACGGCGGAGCAGTGTAGCGGAATCAACCGCTTCGTGGCGGTGTTTGCGGTGCCTCTTTTATCGTTCCACTTCATATCGTCCAATGACCCTTACGCGATGAACTATCACTTCATCGCCGCCGATTCCCTCCAAAAAGTCATCATCCTCGCCGCCCTCTTCGCCTGGAACGCCCTCGCCCCGAGGTATATATATATATATATATATATATATATATATATATATATATATATATATATATATCTAGAAAACAAAAGTTCACAATTTAAACAAGAATAAGAAGAAGAAAGAAGAAAAATAGTGCTATTCTAACATCAACGTTGACGAGTTTTCATGTTTTTCATGCTATTTTATGATCTCTTCCCTGAAAAAAAAATTGCTGATCTAGATAACGACGAAGAGCGGCGGAGCCAAAAATTGCAAAAAGAAAGACGAGTAAAAAAAATTACTATTCAGGGGGTAAATTTAAAACAATCATATAATTTTAGGGTTTAAATTTAAAATTTTAAAAGTTCAAGGATATTTTTGTCCCTTAGTCTTCATGTGAACTTTTGAAAATAAAAAATTCAGAATTGATTTTTGGCACGATTAACGACTCAAAACGATCCACTCACGTGTTCACACGTGGCAGTTCGTTGCCACGTGTCAACACGTGAGTGGATCGTTTTGAGTCGTTAATCGTGCCGAATAGTTTTACTCTAAAAAATTGTACTCTTAATTGTTATCAATTTTTTTATATTCTACGTCCCTTTTTTTTTATTTTTTTAAGATATTCAAGTCTAAAATTTTATGATTTTTCATTAAAAAAAATATTATAAATTTAGAATAATTTTTTTCTTCTATCAAATTAGCCCCTTGACTCTTAAAATTCCCTACGGATTGGATTTCTAACTTTCTTTCTACTATGAAAATGGGTTTTTTCATATAATTATTAAAAAACATGGTGCGTTGACCGCCAGGTCATCAAACGCTGCGACGCTGGACTGGACGATCACGCTGTTCTCTCTGTCCACGCTCCCGAACACGCTGGTGATGGGAATCCCACTCCTACGCGCCATGTACGGCGACTTTTCCGGCAGCCTGATGGTTCAGATCGTGGTGCTTCAGAGCGTCGTGTGGTACACGCTCATGCTCTTCATGTTCGAGTACAGAGCCGCCAAACTCCTCATCTCCGACCAGTTCCCACACACCGCCGCCTCTATCGCCTCCTTCCGAGTCGACTCCGACGTCGTTTCGCTCAACGGCCGAGACCCCATTCACACCGACGCCGAGATCGGATCCGACGGAAAGTTGAGGGTCGTCGTGAGAAGGTCCTCCGCTTCCTCCGTCGTCTCGTCCTTTAATAAGTCTCAGGTCATTCTTTATTAGTATTATTTTTATTTTTATTGTTTTTTTTTTTTTATCATACGTGTGAATGATAAATTATTCCTTACGTAAATAAGTACGTACTATTAGGGCGTGAGAATTCAATCTCGATCTAGATTTAGGACTAGCAAGAAACTTTTTTTTTTATTAATTAATGGAAAAAATTATATGAAATATTTTATTTTTAAATGTATTAATTAGTAAAATAATCAAAGTTTCAAGTTGTGTATAAATTTTTTTTTTACAATCATTTGAATAATTATTTTTTTGATGATTTATATAGGTATTTTATCACTTTCTTAAATTTAATCATATAGTCAAAATAAATTATTGAACCTATTTGCATATTTTTACCATTTAATTAATTTTAGATAACTATTTAGTTATAAAATTATAGGGATTATGAATCATTTGATTTAAAAAAGATTTTTATATATTTTTTTAATTTATTATTATAGACACAAGACAATTATCAATTTTTACATGTGTAAAATCTTAATCAATTTGTTTTCTTGTATGTAATTTAGGGCATGAACTCGATATCAATGACGCCTCGGGCGTCGAACCTCACGGGAGTCGAGATCTACTCGGTCCAGTCATCGCGCGAGCCGACCCCACGCGCCTCGAGCTTCAACCAAACCGACTTCTACGCGATGTTCGCCAGCAAGGCGCCGAGCCCCAAGCACGGGGGCGGCGACGTCTTTTCCCTCCAAGCCTCCAAAGGCGCGACCCCAAGGACCTCGAACTTCGATGACGTGGACGCCAATAACAAGCCGATCATCAACAACAACAACAAGAGACGTGGGTCCGGAGGGAAGAGCATGAGCGGCGAGCTGGGCGGGGCCGCGGGGTATCCGCCCCCGAACCCCATGTTCGCCGCGGGGTCCACAAGTGGGACCGCTGCGAAGAAGAGGGACAATAATAGTAAAGACCTTCACATGTTTGTTTGGAGTTCAAGTGCCTCACCGGTCTCCGAAGCCAATAATAATAATAATAATAGTATTAATAAAAACAATTCACTCCCTAATAAATCAATTCCCACTGATCTTGGAGCTCTTGATCCTTCCAAAGCCTCTTATGTTCCTCATCCTGCTCAAAGAGGTATTTCTTATATATTGCTTTTCTTTTTCTTTTTTGCATGCAAAATTAACATTAAAATGGTGTTCTCTTTTACCTAAATGGATTTTTAAAATTAGTAGGATTTATTTATAACTAGTGAAGTAGCTAATAAAATTCACAAATATATAATGTCAATAATCTTTTTTATCAAAGAGGTATTTATTAGAGTTTGTAAGTAACTAGGCCACTTTAAACATGTGATTTTGGATCTAACCTATGTTTGACAATTTTTAGGGATATAGCCAAATGACTTATGTGGCAATAATTAAGGAACAAATTCGTCACTTTCTCTCTCCTATTTTTTTCAAATAATTTTTTTGTATCAAAACTTCAAAAATTCATATATTTCTCATACGAACTCGAAATTGAGTGATTTCAGATCCTACAAATTCGTGGCGTCGAGATCTTAAAAAATAGACCCATTGTGTTTGATGAAAAATTATGTTTAATGCATCATAGTTACGTTTCCATTTATTTTTTTGATAATTTCAAAAATTTCCAGCTATTTCCATATTTAAGGTAATAACATGATTTTTCTACATCTATGGTATTAAACATGATTTTTCATCAAACACAATGGATCTATTTTTGAAGATCTCGGCGTCACAAATCCGTAGGATTTGGAATCACTCAATTTCGAGTTCATATGAGATAGATATGGTTTTTTGAAGTTTTTATGTAAAAAAAATGTAGGAAAAAAGTAGGAGAGAGAAAGTGACGAATTTGTTAATAAATAAGGGTAAATTAGACCTTAATTATTGCCACATAAGTCTATTGGCTATTTCCCTAAAAATTGTGAAATATAGGCTAAAAACAAATTTCATAGTTTCATTTTGACTATTTCAGTACACTGTCCTATTTATTATATTTCTTTTTTACATGCAACAATTAAATTAAATGGTGTTCTAGCTAATAATAACAATAATAGTAGATTGAAACCAATAAATTTGATAAATAGCTACAATTTATTTTAAATTAGTAAAATAACTAAAACTTACAGGAATATGCACGCGCCACATGTCAATAATTTTGTTGAATACTGAAATATAAAATGTTTGATAGAGGATAAATTGCTTATAAATAAGAGTAATATATTTTATGTGTATAAATTGTATTTGAATAGCAACTTCCTATTAAATATAGTCCAATTGACGTCTAACTCTTATGTCGCATATATGTTGTCTTATTATCTTTCTTTTTTTTTAATTATTAGATATTTAAGCTGAATTTTTTAAATTATAAAAAAATAAAATTAATGTTGGAGCTGTTATTTTGACAGGTTTGCATGAGCTGAATGAGAGTGCAATGGGGAACGGAGCGTCATCATCGGATGATCATAGTAATAAAAAGAAGAATAAAAACAAGACATTGAAGAGTGGTAATAATAGTAACAATTATGATAATAATGGTGACGATGAGGATATTGAAGGGAATAATAATAATGGTAATAATAATAATAAGAAGCATCAAATGCCACCAGCGAGTGTGATGACAAGGCTCATACTGATAATGGTTTGGAGAAAGCTCATCAGAAACCCCAACACCTATTCAAGTCTCATTGGCCTTGCTTGGTCCCTCATTTCCTTCAAGTATGTATATGTTTATGTTTTACTATATATATATATATATATATATATATATATATATATATATATTATATATCATAATATTAAGAAAAATGGTACAAAATAGTTATTTGAAACTAATTTATTAACAAAATAACCAAAGTTTCAAATTTTTAGCTAAGTAGCCAAAATTACGTTGTCAAGTATTTTTTGACACAAAGATTAAATTTTTTGACAATTATTATAAGTAATTTATCACTTTCAAAAATATTAATCTTAAAATTAATTTTGATTTTGAAACTTGATTACTACACATTTTAATTTGACTATTCTTCTAATCTTAAGCAAATCTTGCCTATTTTGCAAATTCTTAACTTTAAATCGGTTATTTAGCCAAGTCATCCTTATATTAAATATACACTCAGTTTACTTGATTAATTTATCAAATCGTTGAAATTTATTAAAAATTATGGAAATAGTTCACATATACAAAAAAAAAAAAAAAAATGCAAGTAGATGTGTGTCAAAAACCTTTTTTTGTGTATTATATCAATAATATTTTTGACCTATAATATTGTTGTTGCAGTGTAAGTTACTTAATTAATAGAGTAAATATTTTATTGACAGTGTTAAAAAATAAAATTGCATAATTTTAGCTATTTTGTTACTTTTTTATAAATAAATAAAAAAATTCTTTTTTATATATCCTTAGTTTTGATCTTTATATTTATAAATTTGTGGATGAAATGACATAATATGTATCTAACTAGAAGAGTGAATAAATTATCAGGTGGAACATCAAGATGCCCACAATTGTAAGCGGATCAATTTCAATATTATCTGATGCTGGCTTGGGAATGGCTATGTTTAGTTTAGGTGAGTATATATATTTTCAATTTTGTTTTTCTTTATTAGTTGTTACAATATTAATTGGTGTTTTTGGATAATTATCTGTGAAGGTTTGTTCATGGCTTTACAACCAAAGATCATAGCTTGTGGAAAATCCGTGGCGACATTTTCAATGGCGGTGAGGTTTTTGACCGGTCCGGCGGTCATTGCGGCGACTTCGATTGTCATCGGTCTTCGCGGAGTTCTTTTACATGTTGCCATTGTCCAGGTTAATTAATTAATTAATTAATTTCAATATATTATTATAAAATGGCTGACAGTATAGTACATATTTATATACATGCATAAAATTAAAATACAGTTGATACATGCATAAGCATCTTTTTCGAATAATTTTTTTTTTAACTTGCTTTATTTAAAGGTATAAAATTTATATTTTCCATCTAATTTTACGTATAAAAAAATCTAACAATTTTATTTATTTATTTATTCAGGCTGCTCTTCCTCAAGGAATTGTTCCGTTTGTATTTGCAAAAGAATACAATGTCCATCCAGACATACTTAGCACAGCGTAAGTAAATTCATTATTACCCATTTCCTTTAGATTAGTACTGAAAAGTCGATAATTAAGTTTTTTTTTTTGTTACAATGCTAATATTTTTGTGCCATGATATAATTTCAGGGTCATTTTCGGAATGCTGATTGCGTTACCCATAACAATTGGATATTACGTGCTTCTTGGCCTATAGTATTTCTTGGAAACTAATTAATGCTAAAGCATACAATTAATTTAATTGTAAATCCAAGTCAGGCTTAGTTGGATGAGTCATAAGTTGTCTTTGGATTCAGTGCCTTCAACGCAACGACATTATATAAATAGCCATGTGAGCATTTAATTAGGGTCAGTATAATCTCAAAATTCATGCTGTCTCCTTCAAATATTAGTTTATTAGGATATAGGCATTAGGAAAATTAAAAAGTCAGGGAAAGGTTCTATTTTTTTAATTATAATTTATGCTAATTAGTTAATTTAATTTTATATTTATTTGTTACACGCCAAGATCCAATGTAGCTCTTATCTTGATTTTTACTCTAGATTACTTGTTACTTGATTTATTTGACTAATTGCATCAAGATTTATCTATTTACTTAACGTTAGTTTTCGGTTTTATATTATTCTTTTTTTTTTATATATATTCATGGCTTGCATAGTTGAGCTGCTTTCTAGAATTCATGTTTACGAATATAAATATCGTCGACTGTATCCTAGTTAAGATAATATTTGTCCGTTATAAAAAAAATGTTATTTTTCCTAAACATAAAGAAACAAGTTGCTAATGGCTATCAATCAACTACTTGCAACTAATTTGTAGCTGTTATCAATATAAAACAAAATCAAGATCCACTTATAAAACTAAATGTAATTAAACTAACGCAAAAGATAGAAGAAATTACATGAGATGCCGATCATCTAAACCTAATTTTGAATTTTTACTTTCAAAAATACCGATTATTCGCTGCACACTATCTATTTTACCCACATCCTTCGTTTTATGAAGTGGGGAAAATTTTGAGACAAGTGAGATGTGTGGCATTGATCAACTTATAGCCAATATTAGTGTCTTTATTTCAAATAATAGAGGAAATTACTTGGGTTACCTTATATTTTTTTTAATTTTATCTATAATTACCTCGCTTTCTTTCGCATTCCGAAATTACCTCGCTCTCGGTGGTGCATTTCCTATTACTCCCTAATTTCAAGCTCATCTGTTAGACTTCGATTCTTAATCATATATCTTAACCTATATTGACCTTCAAAATTTAACATGTAATTATTTATTTAAAATAAAAAAGTAGAAAAAGTGCCATGTGATGTGATGTAGTGGTGATTCACAAAAACATATTACCAACCGTGGTACTCACAACAAAATACAAGAGCATGATTTCCAAAAATCAGATTAGTGTATTTCAATGTAATCCAAGAATATCTAAAAATTAAAAGCTAAAAAAAAAATTAGTGATTAGTTATTTTTTTTATATGTTTTTCTTCGTGGTGTGAGAAATTGGGTTATACAGACTCGGTGCCGTAATTCGTGTCGAGGGCGGTTTCTTTACTAAGTTTAGATTTCGGTAACGAAGAAGCTTGTTGACGAGGCGACACTTTGTTCGAGCTCTGCTTCAGATTGAGGTATGTGTATACCGTCATACCCGCTATGGCTGTGAATGCACCGAAAATGCTCGTCGAGCCCGGATTCGAACCGAATATGTAAAAGTTACCGAGAAGAATTACACATGTTTTAAACTGCCCGAGAACCACATGTGACACCGCCGATGTTGCCCTGAAAAAAAAAAAACAAAACAAAACCTTAATTATTGGCCCAATTCTGTTCTATTCGATTCGGTTTTCATTGGTTTTTGGGATCAAACCCGTGTTTTAAGTTCTTAACAACGTGGGATCAAAAACAGAAACTAAGTACTTAAATCCAAATACAAAGTGTGTATTTCAAGTTCAACCGAAAACAAATTTCCAACTGATTTCTTGTGGTTTGGGTCCTTTACATCTATTATACCGTAATATAATGTTTTAATATAATCGCTTTGGTCCGGACTAAACTTAAATGAAAAAGACCAGTAACTCATGCTCGGTTCATTCTGGAAAAACCAAACCTATTTCTTTTTTTTTTTTTTTTGCTCGGCTCAGTCGGTTTTACTCGAATCTTCGGTTCTTTCACACAGAATAAAGTAAAAAAAAAAAAAAATAATGACATTGGTCACATACCCGAGTGCCAAAGCCCCGGACCACTGAAGCAAAAATCCGAGCAACGCAGAGCCGATAATCGCTGACGTGTTTACGAGATTCCAGTCAAACGAAAGGACACCTGGCGGGTCTAACCAAGGAATCAAAGCCACTAGAAAAAACAACGTGATTGGCGTCGTCTTCCACATCAGCCTGTTTCACAAAAATTAACAAAAATATATAGAATCCGAATAAGAAATAAGAAAAAATTATACAAAATAGTAATATGAAAGTACTTCTTTAGCAAAATAGACAAAGTTTTATATAATACTGAAATCTGTTAACATTTTTTTTTTTTTTTTTTTTTTGTAAATTTTAGCTATTTCACTAATTTTAGACATATTGGTTATTTTTGTAAACTTCGTTAGTTTCGATTGGTTATTTAGCTATTACACCTAATAAATACGGCAGTGAAAGCAAAAGAGATATACGCTAAAGCCGTCCAGTTATCTTGCTGCTGAAGATTGGACCAGAGGATCTTGTTGACAGCACTCGGTATAATCCACGCTAATGCGACACAGGCGCCGAAAAGTTGAAACTGCAGATCTGTCACAGTCGCTACCGAAACACCTATAGACACTACTGTGAGTGATAGAACCTGAAAGATTTTTTTAACAGTAAATCATTATATTTGGAGGACTTAACGTCACAAAAATGTGAAGAAAAAAAATAAAGATATTGTTCAAAGAGAGAGAGAGAGAGAGAGAGAGAGTTACCATAAAGAATGAAACTTTCTTCTTGTAGAGAATAAACTCGGCTAAAACAATCGACGGTGTGACTGCAATCTTAGACATCTGGTAGAAACCGACACTGAAGACGTACAACACAAGATCATATATTAAGGTCTATACAGAAAAGAAAAAAAAATATTTGACTTTTTAGCGCAGATAATTATTGAACTATTTTGATCTCAGATAATCACTGTGGCCTTTTGACCCCTAAACTATTTTTATAGCATAATAATATTTATATATATTTAACACCTTAAGTTTATAAGCCTGCTTAAATAACTTATTAATTTATAAGAATAAATTAATAAACCTATTTCTATGGCTGCGAAAGGGTACAAAATCAAACACCATTTTTTGCTCATTATATAAAAATTGGAGACCGAGAGAGCAATTACCTGTTGTACTTCAAGCTGACATTAGCGAGGCCAGTGGAGAGAGCCATAACGAAGCCGAGAAAAAACAAAGCCGACGAGCGAGAAGACTTTGAAGGTGAAGCTGGGAGTAACGAAAGCGCGTTTAAGACAGCCATTAATACCCAGCTCACAGTGTAGTGGATGAAAGTGAGGACTATCGGAAATTGAAATCCCACATTCTTAAGCACCTGAAAATCGACCAAAAAAAAAAATACATATCATGACGAAGAAAAAAAAATTGTAAGAGTTTTGGTGGACCCGAATGGGCTTGCGAGGGAAAATCAAAATTCTCTGATGTGTTTGAAAGTCATAGAAAATGAGAGAGAGAGAGATTAGACACCAACTCGGGCCCATATTTCATGTAAAATGAAATCCTTTCCTTAAAGTATACATTTTGTATCCAATTTTTCTTTCGCTCCCATATTTCAGTTAACCAAAACACACCCATTTTCGGCTAAGGATTTTCGAATTTGCTCCTCGGGTTTTGTCACCTGTTTTCCGACATAGTAAATATCTCTTGTTTTTTGTGTATGTCTATGTGCTCTAGATGGCCTAATTCTATAGTTTTCTTATGATTGAATTATCACGAAAGCAAAAAAAAAAAAAAAAAAAAAAAAAAATGAGTGTACGGACGGACCAGTTTGTTGATGAAAATAATACCGATGGCGACGAAGAAATTGAAGGTGAGCGCTGAGGCGGGCCCGCAGAGCCTCTGTTGCTGGCGCTTCGCAGCCTCAGACGATCGCAGCTCGTTGAACAGCGACGATCTCAACTCTTCCAGAGCTCTTCCTGATGATCACTCAACACGAAATCAAACCAAATGAATCGACTTGAAACAATTCATACAGAGATTATCAGCTCGCTCTTTTCAGGTCCTCTTCACAGATGAATAGCCTATTGAAAATCATCTCTGCTCGGGTTTTTTTTTTCCTTTCACTAATCCTTCTTACATATCTAAACTATATGGTAACGCAATTTTTTTTTTTTTTGGTAGCTAATCAAAATGTAATTTTCAATTTCTTTAGGCTAATCAAACAAGATTTGCACAGAAACCTGTGGTGTTTTTTTTTTTTTCCTTCATTTCTCTAACCCTTCTTATACTGTATGGTAAGGCAGATTTTTTTTTATTTTTTTGGTGACTAATCAAATTCAAAATGTGATTCTCAATTTTTTTAGGCTAATCAAACAAGATTTGCACAGAAAGCTGTGGTGTTTGGTTAATGAAGTTGTTATTTAAGCTCATTAAGAGTATCACTCCGTAGCAAATGTTCAAACCCATTTCTTGACAAAATCTATTCATAAAATCTATAACTGGCTACATTATAATGATTACAGTAAATAAATTATTTTTTTCAAATTCAAATTGGTATCTGAATAAGTCTCATTTTTTTTTTCCTGTTTGGGTTTGAATATTTCCACTCTCTCAACATATCTGAAATAATGAAAGCCAAATTGAGAATAAAGATAACACAACATCAAGCTTTCCAAATGAATATTGCTCATGAAAAATCACAATCAAACCCAAATAAAACCACAATGAACCCATTTCGCACTTAGATCAAAACAAACCAAGAAACAATCAAAACACCCAAAGACACGGAATCGCATTATCAGTTTAACCCAGTATCAAGAACAAATCCGAAAAGAAAAGGAAAGGAAAAAAGCGAATAAAAAACTAATACTTGTTTATATATTTATCTATTTCGAACCTCTTTCACCGGCATCACTGTCCTTGCGCTTGAGAATCTTCCGTACATCTTTCCTTGTAAAGAAATTCAACATTTCACTGCATTCCAATCCAAGAACACACAAACTCTCACTCTCTCTCTCTCTCTCTCTACAAACAAATCGCTATCTAGGTTTTTTTTTTGTTGGTTTCTATTTCGGGGTCTGAAATGCGAGCGAGATCAGAGAAACAGAGAACAATGCGAAGAAGAAACCCATTTGTAGAGTCCAAATACACTCTCTCTGTGTGTGTTTGTTGTTTGTTGTAATGACAATGGATTTTGGTTTTCTTTTGCTCTATTTATTTTAATTCGATTCTTTTCGGCGAAAAGTGTTTTTTTTTTTTATAGTACAAATTTAAAAGGCGTGTGCCACGTGGCACGAGAATTGGGCGGTGATAGCGGAGATTTGAGGAATTTCAAAGCAAGTCAGCCGACAGTTGGGCAATGCTGTGTGAGATGTGTTTTTTTTTTTTTTGTGTATTTTCCACACTCCCTTTTGAGGAATTTCATTTTGCTAAAATTACCCGAATTAGCCAACATTTTTATTTTTCTAGCGAAATACTCCTCGAGGAGCATATAATTACAAATAAGCCTAAGCATAATTACAATAAGAAAGATAAATTTGCGAAGTTCGGATAACAAACAAAGACGAGAAGGACTATGTTGATTAAGTCCGTAGTTCAAACTATTCGGACTATGAAATGGCCTTTACACAAATTCTAAAGAAGTTGTGTTGTGCTTTCGAGAAGCGGCAAGAAATTTTTGGTGGAACAAAAGGTGGAGTGATAGTGAGCTTATTTTGGCCCTCGAGCTGGGGTACAATATGTGCAAGTGGAGTGGAAAATGGCATCCGGATCTAATGCTTTTTGCTGAGTATTTGCATTTCAAGTACTACATGGAATAAATTTGTTTAAATGTTCCAAAGACCACAACTTTCCCAAACCGGCTTGACATCTCGTAGACCCAAGAAACAATCAATAAGTATTTGTATCGTTAAAGGTCTACGAGATTCCATCTCAAAACTAATTGTAAATGAGAGGCGTAATCTATAAGCTGTATAAACTCTTGTAATTAGTTCCCATCACTTTTCTATATGGGAATCCTAACATGCTCGCTCAAGATGGCGGCTTTTTGTGTTCGTTGAACTTGGGCTGAGTTTCAATTCTTGGACCTCATACGGTCATTTAGGCTTAATGAGTTTTAATACCATGTGAAAACATCATGGAGTTCAATATCAAAATCAATTAATTATATATATATATATATATATATATATATATATATATAATCAACAAGATTACTAGTTGGCTAGAACAGACAGATTGTCGTTGGAGATAAAGAGAGCCGCCAATATGAGTTTGAAAATTTCTCTCCTAAGTTTGAGGGGTGGGACGACATGGACAAAGTGGGGCGATGGTAAGCCGAGTCTTCAACCAAGATGGAGGCTCTTTGAATTTAACCTGAACCCCAAGAATACAATGTGATGTGGGGTATTACGGAATCATGAAATTTCTTGGTCAAGTGGATTAACAAGCAAGTCCATAGAAGTCCCTTTGATCCAAAAGGCAAGGTTTGGATTTTTTTTTTTATGGCTATGAAGTTTGAGAAACGGGGAAAAATCATCTTATGGAGATCGGGGATTGAGAATTCCCAAACGAAGACAAACGTTGATAGAGTGATGTCGAACGTAGACCCAATGTGCAAGCTCTATTATATGGAAAATAGGAGCAAAGTTCTAGTGCGCGACGGGGTTGGAGAAGATATGTACGGAAAGTGTCTTGTGAACAATTAATGGGCCGGTATATATTAATGAAGACACTAATCCGTATCAATAGAGAAAATTTGGTCATCCCACATATATTCACACGCACACGAACAAGCTTCCTAGCTTTTATTTAGCACAAACATTACGAAAACTCTCTATTGTGATGAAACTAGAACAAAATATAGATTTAGCCATGACCAGAAATAACTGCGACATTTTAAAAAGGCCTATATCATATAATGGGGTGATAATCATGATTAGGCTTAGTTGTTTGAGAGATAATTATCCATTGATTTGCTATCAATAGGCACGAAGACCGTGTACTTTGTTGGAGCCGGACCATCGCTGCTCTGCTTCTCATATTCCACAATCCATTTCACGACTTTCCCGTTGGCTATGACCATGACCTTCAAGGTCTTGTAGTACTTGTCAATGGCTTTCACCGTAAACTTTAAAACCTATGGATTTATTTGCGTCGTCGATGGCCTCAACCTCCTTTGAGGCCTCCGAATCGCCTACAATTGTTTTTTTATTTTATTTTATATTTTATAAAAACATGAAAACACAATGTTTGATTAGTTATGATCAACCACTGATCAGCAGTTTATATATTTAATAAGAGAGAAAGAAAAACAAGCGACGTAAAAATTAGATAGATTGAAAAGCAGTACTCAAGCCCACTGAAAAGTATAACGATAGAAGCTTGCCTTTCTCGCCCGTGACCTAATCTTTTGTAGGATAATATCGTTTTGGTTTTATGTTAAATGTGTTTTGGCACTTAGATCAAATAAACTTTTGAGTATGAAGAAACTCTATGAAATAGTTAAATGACTACTCTCAATTAAATTTATAACTTAATTATTCAAATATTAAAAAAATAACTCAACTCATATCTACCTTTCGATAATATATAGTGCTTGCTTTAATTTGGCTATTTTTTATTGGGTCTATTAGGAAAATAGTCAACTTAAACGTTTGATAATACTAAATAGCCAAGTTTGATAAATATTAGGTAAATAGTTATTTTCATGTATTTATAGACGTAAATCTTAGATAAATAGACATCTCCATGTATTAGGCCACATCACTATTTACGGTTATTTATCTAAGATTTATCAAATGTTGGCTATTTAACAATGTCAAACTTTAATCTGACTATTTTCTTAATTCTCTGTTTTTTATTTAGTTCGACTACAATTTTAGCATAAGCGGTTTAAAAGGGCTCTATGTCCTACTCCCCTTTTTAATAGTTCTCAACAAAATTGTTCATATTAATTACCAATTTTGTACATTGTCAATTTTATTTGCCTATTTAACATTGCCATGAATTATTTTAGGAAATATTAAGAATTACTAAAAAATATATTATCGTATTAACAATTTTTTTTTCTTTATCCTAATGGCACTGGCAGATGTGGAAATAAAGAAATAAAGAAAGTGAGTATAAATTGCTCATAAATATACTCATTTACCTTATAATAAATAAACTTGCATTTTAGGAAAATGTGAATAAATGGATCTTCTGAAGGCTTGCCAAAAAACTAGTTTTTTCAAAAGAGGGCGAAATAAAAATCTTGTCGGATGCATCTTAGCATTTTTGTTATTGTTTATTTTTCAGGAGATTTAGTTATCTTTATGGATTACTTCGTGCTCTCTCATGAATAGTCTCAATATTTATGTAACAGTTTATCTCCGCGTTGTATTATGTATACACTCTTTATTAATATTTCTAATAAAACAAATTTTTTTCCATAAAAAAAACATGCATTTTACGCATTCAAAAGTGACACGTCATTTAATCTTCTTAGGCCTACAATTTCTTTTTTACATAAAATTTTAGAGATCATTATAAAATAATTTTAATGACTTTTAAGCCATGAATTTGCATCAAAGTAGATAATGTGTCAAATATAAAATAGTGATATAATTAAATTTAGTTGTATTATATTGGTATTTTCATTTATGCTTTATCATAATTATAATAAGGGCCTTTTTTTAACCAACCGTCCAAGGTCACAAAAAGGTCAAATCGCCTATGGACATTACATCATTAATTGAATTCAACTTTCAGATATGTGCCATGGATAATAAATATATAATGGTCACATATATTCATACATTTACTGAATAATATTACCGATTAGTGCAAGTTTAAGTATACAATTAATATAAGCTGTTATATTTCTCAAGAATGGGCTTTCCCCGAACCGTGGTTGAGATTAAGGTATGTGTACGCATACATTCCGATAATAGCCACGAACGCCCCACAAATACTCGTGAACCCGGGATGAGAACCAAAGAGATAGACGCTTCCTAGAAGAACCACACACGTTTTGAACTGTCCTAGAACAACATGGCTCACCGCGGACGTTGCACTTTCATTGATTTTAAACATATGCAAAGATAAGTAAAATAAAATTTAGGGAGAGATCAAAATGAATAATAATTAACCACGGAAAGTTAATAGAAAAAAAAGACATTTGTACATACCCAAGTGACAAAGCGGCTGACCATTGAAGTAGAAAACCGAGCAAGGCGGACATGAGAATTGCGAATGAGTTGAGGAGATTCCAATTAAAGGATAACACACCCGGCGGGTCTAACCAAGGCACCAACATGGCTAGGATAAACCACGTGATCGGCGTTATCTCCCACATTAGCCTACTCAAGAGTCAAAATTCATAAGTCGAATCGTCACTAAAGAGACATACCTATTTAAGCTAAAAGATGACAAGTTTTCCCAATGGTTTAAACATATTATTTTGTTGAGGCAGATTTTATCTACGCCGTACAAAGTAGCTTGCACGATCTTTAAATTGACGTTGTGCAATCTACCATAAAAAATAAAAAAATTAAAAAAAAAATTGTTTTATGATTTAGGAGGTTTGCCGTGGCGAACTTTGCATGACGGTCGTTCAAGAGGTTCACACAACCATCAAAGAACCATCATGCAAATCCCCACGTCGCACCATACAAGAGACACACCGGTGTTTTTTTTTTTTTTTTTTTTTTTTTTTTGTGTCGTGATGTTTGTGCGACAGTTATCAAAACCTTTATATAAACTAAAAAAAAATTGATTTTTTGCACAACGGTTTCCTAAAATCATTAATTTATTTGTATAAAGTAAAAATTTGGGTACTTTGCTCAACGATTTTTGAAAAGCGTCATGTAAAAAATAGTTTCAGAAAACCATTGTGAAATCTATGCAATTTAGAAGTTGCACAATTGATTTTAATAACCATTGTGCAAAGTATCAATATTTTGAGCTTCCACATTGATTTTAAAATACGGTCATGGAAACACCACGGCAAATCCAGAATCCGTCGTGCAACGTTAAAAATGGGACTTTGCACAACGGTTGTAAAAAATTGTTGTGTTAATTATGTCACACAATCCACAATTTGTAGTAGTGTTGCGACGAAAAAAGTATCATACAATGCCACACAAAAAATGTTGTAGTTGGAAAAGGAATCAAAGGCATACGCTAAGGACGACCAATTGTCTCTCTGTTGAAGATTGCACCATAATATCTTGTTGACCGTGGATGGAATTATCCACGCCATTGCGACGATTGCGCCGAAACTGTTGAACTGAAGATCACTCACCGTGGCCACACCAACTCCGACAGACACAATCACCAGCGCAACAGCCTGATCAATCGAGCAAACTGATTACAAAATTGAAACTTGAGATTACTAATGTATAAGTTTAGACTACGGTTAAAAAAGCATAGTCTAATGAACATCATAAAAGTTAGACTACGACTTGTAATGGATTAGAGTAAATTGAAAATTATAGTATATATATTACAATGAAGATAGACTACGGTAAGAAACTATATCTTATAAAAGATATTACGGTTATTAACTGTGTACTCTATTAAGGGATTATTTCAAAACTACGCCAATTTAGAAAGTTTTTGACCGAAATCCAATAAATATTTTTTATTCCAAAAGTATGATTATTTATTAACAATCTTGTCAATAAATAACTGTGCTTATTGACAATAAATCGGTATTTATTGACAAACTTATTCATAGTTTTGGATTGAAATGCATTTATTGGATTTTGGTAAAAAAATTTCTAAACGATCATAGTTTTGAAATAATCTTCTCTATTAATCTTTTTTGTTGTAGTGTTAATTACGAGTTGTTTCTCACCTTCAGGAGAGAAACTTTCTTCTTGAGAAAAAGAAACTCGGCTACAACAATCGTCGGTGTGACGGAAATCTTAGACATCTGATAAAATCCAACGCTGAAGAGAAATATGGCATTCATATATATATTTTCGAAAATTATTGAAAAAAAAAATATTCTTAATCACCTGTTGTACTTCAAGCTAACATTGGCGAGACTAGTGGATAAGGCCATCACAAGTCCGAGGGTGAATAACCTCAATGTAAAGGTCGATTTTAAAGGAGGTTTAGGCAAGATTGAAAAATAATTTAGGGCAACCATTAAGAGCCAACTTGTTGTGTAGTGAATGAGTGTTAGGCACATGGGAAATTGGAAACCAATATTTTTTAGAACCTGAAATGAATTATTTAGGAAACAAGTCATATGGTGAGCAGATTATATAAGTATATGTTAAGAAGAAAAATAAAATTGTATAGGGTTTATTAGCGTGACCAACCAGCTTGTTCATGAAGATGATACTAATGGCGATCACGAAATTGAAGAACATAAAAAAAGTAGGAATAAGTATTTGCTGATCATTTGCATTTTTCGAAGAAAGTTTGTTGAAAAGAGAAGCTCGGAAATCTTCCAACGCTTGGCCTGAAATTGAGTAATTTAGTAAATTTAAACGAATTAGATGTTGAATATCAAGCCGGCCTTAAGATTTATGGTATTAACTGAAATTAATAACTAATTTGACCCAACTTATAATTATAAAAGGAGAAATAATGTAAAGGGATGCTAAAAAAAAGTGTAGCAAATAATTAGTTTCTCAAAACTAATTTTTTTTAATATATTCCTATATGCTATGAGCTATCAAGCCCGGCCCTCTCATGTTTAGGAAGGCTTAAGAGAAGAATATAAAAAAATATAAAAATTAAAATCTACTAGAAGAATCAATGCACTTATTTCCGGTTATACATGTCATATGGGCCCACTATTTACTTTTAATTAGTTGAGAAATTATTAATTGGAGTAGGATAAAATTAAGAAAAATAGAAAAAATTTGTGTGCTTAAAAAAATCAATAAAACGGCCTAATTTCGAATTTTCCTTTAGGTTTCGGAATTGATTAAGCCGGCCTTGTATTCAATGCATATCTGAAAATAGTTATAATAGATATATCAAATGGTAATAGTCTTCTGATAATCAATATATAGCCATTCAGAGTAAGAGTAATGCAAAAGAGCTACGAATAGATGATAAAATGAATCATATATAATGTATATGATTACATAAGTATTATTATTAATTACCTTTTTTCTCCGGCATCACTGTCTTTTCGTTTGAGAACCTTCCTGATATCTTTATTCGTTAAGAAATTAAACATCCCAATGCTAAACAACATATTCCCACAAAAAAAAAAAAAGGGAGTATAATGGAACTATATATGTAAAAGAAAACTGAGAGGTTCAATAAGAACTTGTTTACAGACAGAACCAATGATCCTAGGCAATAATATACATCGTTACGAAGTGGTTTTTAAAGATACATATAAAAGTGAGTTTATGAGAAGAAAGTGAAACTGTGTGTGTGTGTGTGAGAGAGAGAGAGAGAGAGAGAGAGAGAGAGAGAGAGAGAGAGAGAGAGAGAGTTGGGAAACGTGTTTTGTGTTTGTGAGTGTTGTTCGAAGTGGTTTGTCAATGACTTAGATTGAAATCAAAAGCTTAATTGCTATTTTAATAACTTATAACAAGTGTTTTTGTATACGAGACGAGAAATTGTTTTAAATATGTTTTTGACAAAATGCTATATATTACATCACTCACTGACCAACATGAAAGGACGTAATAATTATACATTAAAAACAGTTATTTTTTCCTGACCATCAGTGATTGGGGAGTATAAAACATTTAAATTCAGGGGCGATAAATGAAACCGATTTAACATATATATTCTTAACCAAACTCAGAATCTTCAAATTCGTTTCTGCAATTAAACCTTCATTTGATTGGTTATAGGGTTTTGAGATTTGTTGATTGAATATGGTTGAATTTCCATTTATACTATGCGGAGCCAAGAATTGTAGTAGGTGAAAATCTGAGAAAAAAAACAATTTCAAAAAGGGTATATATGAAGAAAAAAAATCATACAACTATAGAATGAAATGTAAAAATTGAATAAAAAATGACATAAAATTATGATTTTGACTTAAAATTATAATTGAGAAAATTTTCAAATACTCATTTTATTGATTTTAATTTTCAAAGAATTAGGTAGCCATGAATATAATAGTATGACGACGTACATACTTATATGATTAGGCAATTAACATTTTAGTCTCACAATCCTGATTCTTTTATGACATTGAATTTTTTTTTTTTAAATTCCTTAGGTGAGTTTGGTCAATTTACTTAACACGTTTGGTTATGATTCTTGAATAATATTAGACATATATTAAAGTTCACATATAAGTGTGACATTCAAAAACATAATTAGAATAATTTAAAAAAAAATAGATAAAATTTGGTATAACGCAATGTCACTAATTAATATATAAGATTATGGCAACTGCGTGATTTCATGTTCATAATTTACCTGCGACGTATGACCATTGCTTTATTAAACCAACGGATTTCCAAGCTCTGAAGTACTTTAACATCTTTTACAATTACGGGATATATTTTTGGCACAAGGTAAAATTGGCTCGAAAATATTCGGAAAAAAACTCCCACCAGAGGATTTGATCTCCAACCAAATGAGTGAAATATTGTCCATGATAATAGTAAATTTTTCGAAATTGTGGGTGTTGTTACATTAATTGGCGATTTAATGTTGGCAAAATAATATAGAATCGTGGAATATATTATCGGATAGCGTTGGGCTTTGTTACAATTTCCGGTCGCAAGTGTCGCAGTTTGTGTTGTAACAGTTCTGTATAACAGTCTCGGCCCATTGACTTTTGGGCTTCGCTACTCCGACTTGAAGAAGGATTCCAGCGTGGATTAATGAGATAATGGGCTGGTCTTCCTAATCCGACTTCAAGATTCGTGTTGACCTAGTTTTCTCATATAAATAGGTCATCACCTCACCTTCTACACTCACGCCTTTTGAGAGATTTATTTGAGTGTTTAGCTGAGCTTAGAACGACCTGTGTTCAAGCTTTTAAGGTGTCTTTTACCTCTGCTTTGTTGCCTATATACGGGTGATTGTATTAGAAGCTAGAGGTTAGGTTTTTTCAATTGTTTTTGTTGGGAAACACATTTAGAAGTCTCGGGAGAGATATTCTGTGGGAATCGAGGGGATCTCGTACTTAGGGGGAGCCTAAGTTGCTGTTGAAGAGGATAGGCGTAGGTTGGGTAGCTAGCGAGGGAGTCGTTGAGTGTAAATCCTTATTGTACCACGTTATCATAGTAAACTGCTTTCCACCGGGCAAAGGCCCTCCAGACGTAGGCACGAATTGCCGAACTGGGTTACCAACTCTGGTGTCTCTTTATTATTCCGCACTCATATCGTTTATCTCGTGTTTCTCTAAATTTCAGTAACTGTTGCATTGTCTGTTACAACCCTTTTTGCAACAGTTGCGCAGGTCCAGTAATTTCAATTGGTATCAGAGCGGTTCACTCAGTCCTGTTGAGAGTGTGATCCGTAGTGTTACTGATCTGTTTATTTAGAGATGGAGTTCATGAGAGAAGGTGCATCTATTGGCCGTCCGCCCCTCCTCGACGGTGGAAACTACTCGTATTGGAAAGCTCGGATGAAAGCCTTCTTAAAAGCACTAGACGAGAAAGCTTGGAGAGCCATCCTCACTGGCTGGAAGCACCCCACCACCACCGATGATGCCGGAGAGACTGTTTTGAAACCTGAAGTTGATTGGTCTGTGAATGAAGATAAACTGGCAAGCGGTAACTCTAAAGCTCTTAATGCGATCATGGCTGCCGTCGACCCCAACACATTCAAGCTGATTTCTACATGTGAAGTGGCCAAAGACGCATGGAATATCCTTCAAGTCACTCATGAAGGAACTGATACGGTACGAATGTCTCGTCTCCAGCTTTTGACTACTAAATTTGAGAACTTAAGAATGACAGAAGATGAAACGATTAGCGAATTCAATTCTAGACTTTGTGACTTGTCTAATGAATCGTTTGCCCTTGGTGAAAAAATGTCTGAGGAAAAACTTGTCAGAAAAGTTCTACGGTCGCTTCCGAAGCGGTTCATCTACAAAGTCACTGCCATTGAAGAGGCTAAAGACATATCCACGATGAAGCTGGAAGAGTTAATGGGTTCCCTCAGAACCTTTGAGATGAACGATGAGCACCACAATCCCGAGCCGAAGACACATGGAATTGCATTGAAAGCTAACCTCGACAACAACCACGGCCTTACTGAAGATGAAGAGTTGGCTAGGACTATCTCTCTTCTGGCTAAGAACTTTGGCAAATTCATGAAGAGGATGAACAACAACACTTGCAGAAGTGTTTCAGAAACTGTCTCTGACAGTTCCCAAAACAGATCCAACGCCAACGAAATTTCCACAGATCTGAATGTCAAAGCAAAGGGGATTCAATGTCGAGAATGTCATGGATTCGGTCATATCCAAGCAGAATGTGCCAACACCCTCAAGAAGCGTAACAAAAGCTACAACACCCGTACTTGGAGTGATGAAGATTCAGAAGAGGAAGACATTATTGACAACTTCCTTGCTTTTACTGCCCGTGATTCTCAAGACAATTTGAAGCCATGCAACACTGTCGCAGGTTGTGTTAGTGACGTTTTCTACAACAGCGACTCTGAAGTCAGCATCAACGAAGAAGATGAAGAAGAATTAACACTTGAGTCTGTTACCAAGGCTTATGGACTTCTCTACAGCAAGTGGAATGAGGTTGTTAGTCTTAATCAAAGGCTTTATGAGAAGATTGCCACCGCTTCAAAAGAAAAGGATGAACTTCTTGCCTCTGTTGCCTCCTTAAATGAAGAATTGAAATCTGAAAGATCTCAACAAGATAAGTTTCTTTCTGAAATAACTCTCTTGAAGAAAAATATTAGAATGCTCAATTCTGGAACGTCAAAACTTGATGAAATTTTATGTATAGGAAAAACCAGTGGCGATCATCATGGTCTAGGCTATCAGAGAGGAGGAGCATCCAGCTCTAAGACTATATTCGTCCCGAGCATAAATTTCCAGAATGAAGCTACTGGCTCAACAACTGTTACAACAGTTTCTGCAACACCTGTGAAGGCGAGCCAAAAATCTTGGGTTTGTCATTACTGTGCGAAGAAGGGTCATATTAAACCCTGGTGTTACAAGCTACTGAAAGATCTGAAAAAGAAAAGACGTTCAAGGTCAAACCCTCTTGCCATGAAAAAAGTTTGGAAAGTCAAAGATCCACAAAATCACGGTACGTGTACTCCTCTGAAAGTCCCGACCAAAGACGAGCAATCTATCGTATGTGGTAACTTCATAAAAGATGATGTTGTTCCGAAACAACAACTTGCAGATATTTTCACGAAAGACGATTCAAAGTTCGAATCACTTAGGCCTGTCGTGGGTCTTTGTGTAACTGATTCGTGATCTATCATCGACGTGTATTCGAGTATAAATATGGAAAATTAATGCTCGAATACATTTTTATTGAGGTACGATATTTTTTACCTCACGTGCAAGTTGTCATGTTAATTCGGATTTTTAGTGTTTGTCCGATGAGTTGTCTTTATGTTAAAAAAAAGTCAAAAGTCAAAAGTCGAATTTCAAAAAAAAAAAAAAAAAAAAAAAGTCAAAGTTCG
Source organism: Urtica dioica subsp. dioica (assembly GCF_054948205.1). NCBI lineage: Eukaryota > Viridiplantae > Streptophyta > Magnoliopsida > Rosales > Urticaceae > Urtica > Urtica dioica. The sequence continues at coordinate 1,037,120 of NC_142760.1, forward strand.
AAAAAAAAAAATCAAAGTTCGAAAAAAAAAGGTCAAAAGTCGAAATTAAAAAAAAAAAAAAAAAAAAAAAGTCGAAATTCGAAAAAAAAAAAAAAAAAAGTTGCAGATTTCCAGATTTTACTGCTCTGGTTTTTCACTCGGCAGACAGACTTCGGAGTCTCAGAATCCAATCTCCACCGTTCAGAATGTACCTTTATGTGTTACGACCATGGTGTACAAATTTCGTGACGATCCAACGGTTAACGAATTCAGAAACTCGTGTTTGGCGACGCTGGTCGGAGTAGTTGCGATTTATTCCGAAATTTTTGGTTTCTTCTCCGATGAATCAACGTTTTTCTCCACCTCCGGAGTAGATTTACACCACCATGAGCGCCTCTTTTCTACACTCATTGAGCTAGAAGCTTTTGTTTGAGCTTGGGTCGTGTTTTTTCCGACGCCGTGATATCTTCTTTTCGACATGAAACGAGATCTACGATGATGCATCATATTCAGGGGGAGAAAATTGTTGTTTCGTGGTTGTTCAAATTTGGAGGTATGTTTATGGCAAAAAGGGAGAGATTATGTGACTCTTGGTGACTCTGCTATAATGGTGTTGAAGCTTCGTCGTCGTCGTCATCGTCACAAGTGTCACAGGTACGATTCTGTTTTGCCTTTAAACGCCAAAGGGGGAGATTGTTGTTACATTAATTGGCGATTTAATGTTGGCAAAATAATATAGAATCGTGGAATATATTATCGGATAGCGTTGGGCTTTGTTACAATTTCCGGTCGCAAGTGTCGCAGTTTGTGTTGTAACAGTTCTGTATAACAGTCTCGGCCCATTGACTTTTGGGCTTCGCTACTCCGACTTGAAGAAGGATTCCAGCGTGGATTAATGAGATAATGGGCTGGTCTTCCTAATCCGACTTCAAGATTCGTGTTGACCTAGTTTTCTCATATAAATAGGTCATCACCTCACCTTCTACACTCACGCCTTTTGAGAGATTTATTTGAGTGTTTAGTTGAGCTTAGAACGACCTGTGTTCAAGCTTTTAAGGTGTCTTTTACTTCTGCTTTGTTGCCTATATACGGGTGATTGTATTAGAAGCTAGAGGTTAGGTTTTTCAATTGTTTTTGTTGGGAAACACATTTAGAAGTCTCGGGAGAGATATTCTGTGGGAATCGAGGGGATCTCGTACTTAGGGGGAGCCTAAGTTGCTGTTGAAGAGGATAGGCATAGGTTGGGTAGCTAGCGAGGGAGTCGTTGAGTGTAAATCCTTATTGTACCACGTTATCATAGTAAACTGCTTTCCACCGGGCAAAGGCCCTCCAGACGTAGGCACGAATTGCCGAACTGGGTTACCAACTCTGGTGTCTCTTTATTATTCCGCACTCATATCGTTTATCTCGTGTTTCTCTAAATTTCAGTAACTGTTGCATTGTCTGTTACAACCCTTTTTGCAACAGCTGCGCAGGTCCAGTAATTTCAGTGGACAACCCAAATTTATGAATCAAGATGCACTTTGAAATAACATCCTCTATTAATGGAGGAATTTCCTTCAACTAAATGAGTTAATTGTTCATGAAAATATATAGTAAAAGTAGTTGAATTACGGGCGATATAAATTGGCCTCCATAACCATGTAACAACTTTACTCCTAAAAAATAGATAATGACTAAGATACAAAAAAAAAAGGACCCAAACTCAATAAGAAAGTGTTTCTCTGAAGCATGAACTATTGTCTTTGTATCTCACTCCACGAAGTTGATTAGCAATTTCAAATCTAAAGCCTATGTTATATGGTATATAGCCTCTGCTTCTTTGAATGAGAAATTGTCTAAAAAAAATTTGATCGAAGCTGTCGATCAATCTCTGATGAACGTAGCCTCAATTTTGGCGAACTCTAATAAGAATCTTTATAATAAACTAAAGGGCTTAAAAATATGATATGATTTCTGCCAGTGGTATACTTAATTTTGTATAAGATGATATGCGCGTATAAATTAAACAAACACATTTTTGTGCATTAAAAGATTATTTACTACCTTAACTTAAGAATTAGACTGTTTTAGGAAGAAAAAAAATTACAAAATAGTAATTTGAATATAATTGATCAGCAAAATAACTTGGTTGCGCTATCCATTTTTTACATTGTCAAAACAATGATTGACTTTTATATATAAACAACACCGCCAAAAGAAAAAAGGAATTTTGTTTGCTTAAACACTAATTTGCTATTTGCACATTTGCTTATAAAATTTAAGTATTTCACTAGTTTTGTAAAAAAAAAAAAAAAAAACATTGGCTATTTTATGAATCCATTAATTTTAATTGGCTAATTAATTTGAACACCCATTCATTTAATATAAATACTTGTGAATTCCTAATTTTTTATAAGTACACTCGGTGTTTCCCACTTAGAATTCCTAACAATGCTATACTGAAATAATTAGACTGGTTGATGAAACTTAAAAACATTTTGGTCATAGAACCCACAAACATTTTACATTACAAATCACAAATCGCAATAGAGGAAATTAAGAAGCTCACACACATGAACAAGCTCCTTAGCTTTTATTTAGCACACAACATTACAAAACGCCTTTCTTGTGATGATACCATTAATTAAGCGCACACACACTTAGATTAGAAAGGCCCTTCTACTATATTATTGGGTGATAATTATAATTAGGCTTATTAATTATTATTTCTTGGAGAGATAATCATCGATGGCTTTGGTGATGACCGGCACGACGGCCGCGTACTTTGTCGGAGCCGGAACATCGCTGCTCTGCGTCTCATACTCTATGGTCCAATTCGCGAAACCCCCGTTGACTTTGATCGTTGACTTCAAGGTCTTGTAGTACTTATCAATGGCTTCACCGAAAACCCTTAAAGTTATAGCTTTGTTTTCGTCGTCTATGGCTTCAACCACCTCCTTCGAGACCTCCGAATCACCTGCCATTATTTTTTATTTTTTATTTTTTTATTAAAAGCATGTTCAGGTTTTGGTGATAAATTATTATAATACTAATAAAAAATTTGTTTGCTAAAAGATAAGTGTGTACGTAACATGCAGAAATATAATTAGAATCATTTCAAAAATAAAATAAAAATTTTGCATAAAATAATGCTACTATTACATTTCAAATTTAATCACTAAAATACTATTTTATTTTTATTCCATAAAATCTCTTTTTTAGCAATATTTTTTATTTTACAATTTCATTTTTTTTTATGTTTATAATTTCATTTTAAAATAACAAAAAAAAATCGTCTGAAAAAAATGAGATAGTTATGGAAGGTTTGAAATTGTGAGCTATAATTTATCATCTTCAAACATATTATTTGTGTAATATTCTCATATTTATAAGCTCAAGTGAAGCTTCATATATATGTATATACATATATATATATACATATATATATATATATATATAATTTTACCTGCAACGTATGACCATTGCTTGATCGAACCGACGGTTTCCCAGTCGCCCTGAAGAACTTTGACGTCTTTAACGATTTCGGGACATATTTTTGGGAGGAGATATAATTGGCTCCGAAATATTTGGAAATACTTCGCGCCACTGGATTTCACTTCCACTTGAATCTCCATCTTTTGTAGTTGAGCCATGTTAATTTATAATATTCTGTATATATATATATATATATTTTTTTTTTTTTTTTTGGAAACCCTAGATGATATTGTGTGTGTGAGAATTGGGACTACAAACTCCCCCATTTTATAGAGTTTATCAAATCATTACCACGAAATTAATCAACCTACAAATTATTTTAATTTTACTGATATCATTCCTAAATCCTAAATTAAAGTCACTTAACTTCCTTGTCATGCTCAGGACCGGAGAATAATCTAGGGATTGGAATCTTGAAGGAAACTAGAAAATCATATATCCAACTTGTACAAAAAAAAGGTTTTATTCGCTATTATCCTATTAGAGATATAGATCAGGACAATACCTGAAAATTTGTTTAGGGAGAGTTAAAATAAGTTTTATGTGTATATAAGCTCGAAGAATTTAGTCTCGATACTAAGACAATACTTGAAAAATATAAGAGTCTTTAATATTTGTATTAAAAGTATTAGCTTAAATAATAATACAAAGCAATAGTCATAATATGGATCATGTTTTATTATATAGAAAATAAACGAAATTTAATATACTCTAAACTGTAGCATCTTTTATATAGTCATTATTTTGATATGGCTGACTATGATTGAAGTTTAATATAATTTTAATAGGTAATTTTTTTTAGAACGAAAGTTGTATTATTGATAATATTGATGAAGTGTGAATATAAATTTCGCGACGGAGATAAACTTTTACATGATTGTTGAAACTATTCAGAGAAAAAGCACAAAACAATCAGTAAAGATAATTAAAACTCATGAGAGATAAACAGTATCACAGATGTCGAGATGCATTTTGACGAGATTTCTCTCTCGTCCTCCGAAGAAGATAATTAGTTGTTTTGGTCTAAATAATAGCAGTGTTTTAGTTGCCTAACAAGATTAAGTGCCCAATTTGCTACCAATTTCATAATATTTTCCGACTTTCCACCAAAACATTAATTTGTCCCAAAATACTACCATCTATGTCAACAATGTTGACATCTATTTTTTCTCTTCACTATGAGATGTCAACATTGTTGACATAAATGTCAACAATGTTGACATCTCGGTGGCATTTTTGGTCAAATTAGTCTTTTGGTGGAAAGTGAGAAAATGTTATAAAATTAGTGGCAAATGGGGCAATTTCTCATTTTTTTTAATCGGTGCCAAGATGTCTTTCAAACAATTTGCTTAATCATTGATTTTTTTTTTTATAAATAGTTTTGCCCTAAACCTTATAATTTAAGTTGCAAGTTATCAGTTGGCTTGATCCTTGAGGACCAGGGAATAATTGTATGCATTTTTTATGGCCATACTAATTACTTATCAATAAATACTGGAATCTTTACAATAAAATAAGAGCTTTGGGGAAAGATAATATTCGTCATGGTCAATTTATGCCCTCCATCGTCCACTTCAAATCCTGAAAAGAAAAAAGGAAAAAAGATTCTTTTTGTTTTCCGTTTCTTTTTCTGTAATTAAACGGAAAAGGAATTGTCCATTCAATTCTAGCAACAGAGTATTGAGATATGAATTTTCATGTTTTTTCTTTCATTGATTTATTCAAAATATGTCAATAAATTTGTTGGAAGAATTTTTTGATTGGTTTGGGAAGTGTCTAAAATGGGAACAGATTAGAGAATTTAGAGAAAGGAATGTTCTCAAATGTTTTTAATTTTTGGCTTGATTTCTTTTATTTTAGAGTGGAAATTGTATTATTGATTATTTTTTTATAAAAAATACAAATACAGAATTCAAGGTGAAAGAATACTCCAACATAATAAATTGAAGTTGTTTAGGAAAGAGCAAAAAGTAAAAAAAAAAAAAAAAAAAAAAAAAAAAAAAAAAAAAACTCCAAAAAAAAAAAAAAAAAAAAAAGTAAACATCGGCTTTCAAGTAACAGAACTAGTTATATTGGCAGATCGAAAGCCTTGTATTTTCGAAGATCCATTGTTTTTAGGGACATTGATCCCAGGCAAGTCGAAAATCATAACTTCAACAAGATCATTGTTAGTCCTGATGTCTAATTAATTTTCCATTGGGTCTTTGAAATCATGTGGAAATTACATCTAAAAACGTGTTTTGTCTTTTTTATTTATTTATTTATTTTTTTACAAAAAAGATTGGTTAACATTTTACATTACAAAAACAACTGATTTTAAATGTGAATGGTCGTTTTTCCCCTTACTACGTTTATTTTTCAGTTGCTCTTAGTTTTTGTCTGGCCATGACTTCTTTTATATCGAATTAACATTGAACGAATTAATAAATAAACACAAATAAATTGAAATTTATACAAACAAAGTGAAATATAAACAAATAAACCAAAATTAATACAAATGAAAAAAAAAAAGTTCCAGTATCTCTCTCTCTTTTACATTCGCTTAAAAAGTTACACACGCACGCACGCACGCACGCTGTTGGAATTGTCCCTAAATCAACACATCAAAAATAGAAAAATAAAGCGTGCAATAAAGAATAACCGTTATGGAAGAGTTTTTCTATTTAGAAGCAAATAACATTTCATGGAAAAATTACATATCGAACAAGGAAACGTTGGGGCTATTTAAATACAAACAAAATAACTAATATCCTATATTTGTGCCACTATCTTGTAGATCCAATAGAATAGGACTACACACAAAACGTAAGATGACTAAAAGTTTTGACCACTAACACACTAACACAACTAATACACTAATACTTACACACATAATAAATTGTTATGAATAACCACTAACACATAAAGACACGTTATAAAATAATAATAAAAACGCCCTTGACCAAGTCAAGGTTATATCGCACGCACGCACGCACGCACGCACGCACAAGAGCTATATAGTTCAGACCTTCAAAAAGAGAGCCCAAACCCATTGGAAAATGAATTGGTTTTCCATAATTAAAGTAACCGCTCTAACCAACTTTTCTTAGCCTGCAATAAAATAAATAGCACCGAAGAGAAGGTTGTGTTCCTTGTCGCACAAGTTCCAGTCCCTCTCGGGCTCCCCTGTCGTCACGTGGGTAGGTGGAGCCAGTTGGTGTCGTCGATGGATGGGGCGTCGATTCTCCAACCAGAGACACAGATCCCACTTTTGCCACATCTGCCTTCGCCCGCTCCACTAGATCTACGAAGCGGCGAAGATTTACCTTGGTCAGAAAGTCTCGCCGGCGACACGGTGGTTGATAGTAAGCAAGCCGGAGACAGAGAAATCAATCTTCGTCGCCGTCGAGTGAGACGAGAGCGTCACTGATGTTTTATTCAACGTCTTCTGCAATTTCATCGCCGATCTCACTGAGCTCCATCGTGTGTGAGAGAGAGAGAGATAATAAATAAATAGAAGGACAATAATTAAGAAATATTAACTGTTAGTGATAAAACACGTAGAGAATTCAATAACTAAAATCAATTATCATAAATAACAAATTAAAATAAAAATTGACGATTTTTTAAACTCATAAAGATAAAATTAGTATAATATTTCATATAAACTATCATATATAAAAATAAATGGTTATTTTACTAAAATAAAAAAAATTTAAATCTTGGTTAGGTTGCAATTTCAACGTTTGAGGTTAGCTGATCCGTGTGATTTTTTATTTTTTATTTTTTATAGTTAATTGTATTCCGGCACCTATATTTTCTTAAATTTCCCAATAATTAGACAAACAAATATCAGAAATTACAAATAAGCCTTACCAGCGTAGCAACAGAGTTAGCAGTGGGAAAGAGGAATTGGAGATCTAGAAATCGAAATCGAAGAAGAAGATGTCGTCCTCCTCCGACGCCGCATCCGGCGATCCGTCGCCGTACTCGTCGGCGGATCCACTTCTCCACCTCCTCCGACTCCTCCCATTCACCCTCCTCCGGCCGCCGCGGCTCCGGCTGAGACTCCCGTCGGTGAGCCTCCCATCTCCGATGACGGTGTACGGCCTCGTCCTGGCGACCTACTTCATGGTGGTCTCCGGAATCGTGTACGACCTCATCGTCGAGCCGCCGGGGATCGGATCGGCTCAGGACCCCCGCACCGGAGCCGTACGGCCGGTGGTGTTCCTCCAGGGCCGAGTCAACGGTCAGTACATCATCGAAGGCCTCTCTTCGGGATTCATGTTCGTCCTCGGCGGCGTCGGTCTCGTTCTCCTCGATCTAGCGCTCGATCGCAACCGTCCGAAGTCCGTCAAGACCTCCTACGCCGTCGCCGGTGTCTCCTCCGTCGCCGTCGCCTATGTCATGAGTATGCTCTTCATCCGAATCAAGATCCCCGCTTATCTCTCGTAGAATTCATACAAACCTAGGACTATAATACGTATAATCTATATATATGCTTGACATTTTGGAATCTGTTAGTGTCTTGATTAGATTTTGATCTGCGTTGTCTGTATCGCGAGATTTCTCACTATCTGCTTTGAGATTTTTGCTAGCTGGTTATGATTAATTTTATTTCGAGACTTCGGTTAGGGATCGGAAATGTGATTGAAATCTGGTGGTTCTACCGATGATTTGGTGATAATGCCTGGTTGATTAATCATCTAAGTGATCGTAATCTTGATTGTCTGTGGTGTTGATTAACATTACAGTCGTAATGGAAAACTGAGGATTCTAGTTCTTCATTAGTTTTAGCTGCTATACTTTTTATCTGTATTTCTGTGTCTAAGAATGTGAACTAGTTTTGAAACCTCATTGTTAGTTTGCATAGAGAGCAAAAAGAGAAGAAAGATGGCATGTTTGTGGTGTTGATTAACATTACAGTCGTTATTATCGAAAACGAGGATGCTAATTCTTCATTAGTTTTAGCTGCTATACTCTTTTATCTGTATTTCTGTGTCTACAAATGTGAGCTAGTTTCAAAACCTCATTGTTAGTTTGCATAGAGAGCAAGGAGAGAAGAAAGATAGCATGTCTTGGTTCAACTTCAGGGTAAGAAAAATGAAGTTTTTTCCGATTTCAGTCTCACAAAGCTTAGCATAGGAAAATAATATGCTGGGTCTGATATCAGCAGAGAGGAACATAGTCGTAAAGATTAATCCGAATCTCGAAATCCATACAAAGCTAAACCATTTTTCGAGTTTCGATGTTAAGAAAACATGTAATCTGTTTAGTATCGAGTCGTTTACTGAGTGGTTTAGCACGATGTTTATGCATTCGAGTGTGATAATCTGTGACCCCTTTGTGCTTTTTTTTTTCACGTTATATGATGATGATCATTGTCCTGGTGATGAATTCATGGTAAAGCTCTTGATTGAGAGATTATGTATCGTCTGATATGACCTTGCTTTTTCGCTAGGCTTTCTTTATTGGTCCTTGAGGCTGTGTATCATGTGTATTTAGAGCTATGTAGACAGTTTGAGTTTCTTTGTAGTACTTTACTAGTCTTCAAAAGATGTGTATAAACGAACCCCAACCAAAAATTTTCCATTACCAAATCCTAGGCATGCTTTGGAAGGGCTGTTGAGAGAAACACATGTAGGACTATTTTTCTTGTCACTTGATTTATTTTTCTATATCAGAAACAACCGGTACTTGCTTGCTGTGGCTTTCTAAGCGCTTGATCATTGCCCATTTTTTTTTTACAGAATTCGTTGGTAACTTTATTGTAATTGAGCATAAAAGTTGTAACAAATAGCTTTAGAAACAGCGACAAATTTATAATCTATAAGCGAAAAAAAAAAAAAAAATCTATTTTCTGTGTGACTATGCAAAAATTACTTGTTTTCGAAGGCACTAGATCCAGATCGACTTCTTGGTGAAACTAGCTCTCTGTCACCCGAGAGTTTCCATGAATAGGCCGGCTGAGGAATGAAGTTTTTATTTTTTATTTTTTTTACCTCTTCGCCCCTAAAAAGTGCGCGTAGAGGAAAGAGTGCCCCAAAACAACTTATAAAAACTCGTCTTCCACCGCAATTGTGTTCCATTTAGATAACCATAAGTTTTAGATAGGTCCATTTACAAAGATTATGAGCCACCGAATTTGACTCCGTCTAACCCCCCCCCAATAAAAAAAAAAAACTGAATAAAAAGACTTGCAAATGTTTAAAACAGAGGAAAAAAGAAGACTTAATCGCCACTCCGGCCTAGCCGAATCAGTCAGCGGAGAACTCAACGAATGTCCCTGATTCCCATCAACCCACTGGTTAAGGTCCTTAGTCACACACAAAGCCGCCAAAATTTGTTCCCCTAGCTTTTCTCATTGCGTTCGATTATGGAGCTTTATCACATCGGTGATCCTAGTCTTCAAAATAGCCTCTATATGTCCTCCGCATTAGATCACTCACAAAGACCGGCCTCTCTCAATACCCGAATTAAATCGAACCAGTCTATACACACGGGTCCAAATCCAATGATCCTTACTAATATCCCTAATGACCAAACACAAGTCCCTGATCCGTTTTTTTTTCTTTACAAAATATTGGCATTTAAACCCCAAATTGACACGGAATCACTAGTCATACGTAAACACTCAAATATAAGATGTTCTATTTCAAACTTTGTTTGAAGGATTACAATGAATAATATGGTGGTGAATGATAAAAAGAAAATTAATAGAAACTAATGCATGGATATCATCTAATTTCGTGATTTGGTCGATTCAGTATTTGAAGGGGGTTCGAATTATGTGATGGGACTATGCCCGGTTGTGTTGCAGGATAGGTTTGCCACAGCCAGGAACGGAGCCGGACTCTAAACTTTGGGGGGGGGGGGGGGGGGGGGGGGGGGGGTTAAAGTGAATTTTTAATCAGAAGAGGCTAATTCGTAAATTTTCAGGGAAAAATAAGAGAAAAAAGGGAAAATAACACATTTATACCATGTGTTTTAGTGAAATGTCGAGTTTAACCCTCGGTTTTCAAAAATGTCGAGTTCATACCATCTGTTTAACTAAAATGACGAAATTATACCATCTGTTTAACTTAAATGACGAAATTATACCCTGAAATGAATAACAGCGTCACAAATCTCCCTTTCATTGATATTAACTCTTATATAAGAAAAACCAAATCAAATCTAAATCAGTGCCATAACTTCCAAATTCTCAATTTTGAAATAAAAATAGCCTTAAATTGAAATTAAATAATAAAACTCATACCTCCTAAGAAATGAATTTATTCCGTGTTCGAATTGTAACTCTAAATCCAGGATACTCTGTTCGAATATGCGATTTTGATGACTATCAACTATCGATGTTTACCTCTTTGACTCTTTCTGTGTTCTTCACGATTAAGAGACTATTGTTTATTTTTTAGTTTTTAAATAAATTACATATATAGCGCGAATGAATAAAGATAATTGGTGTTTATATATAAATATTATAGTCAACGTTAATGAAAAGTCAATAAAAAGAATATTCCTGACACTGTTGTCTATTTCAGGGTATAATTTCGTCATTTTAGTTAAACATAGGGTATAATTTCGTCATTTTAGTTAAACAAATGGTATGAACTCGACATTTTTGAAAATCGAGGGTTAAACTCGATATTTTACTAAAACACAAGGTATAAATGTGTTATTTTCCAAAAAAATTATGTAAAAAGTGTAAATAAATCTGGATATATCTCACAAAGGAGCCCTTAATAAAAAAAAGACATTATATATATATACATATATATTTATATATATTATAAAGAGAGGCTACAAAAAAAATGTCCGGGTAGGGTACGCATTCTTTTTTATTTCTTTCGAAATCTTATTTACATTTACCAAAACAAAGCCACATCGATCCTCTACTTTCTTATACCACTAAAACTGATATTACTCAGCCGTACAACCTTTTATATCACGCTTTACCTTTCTAGCAAAGGGCTCCCATAAACCTAATTCAAACTAGAAAAAGTACAGCAAGCAGTATAATTATTGGGACAAACACTAACTCTCATACATACATATTCAACACAAGACAATATAAAATACATTTTTAGGTACCATAATACCACCAATCATCTAGCAGTACGTAGCTATCATAGTGCACATGCATGCATGCATGCATTCATACGTACGTAACACACATATACCATCATATCACGAGAAAAACACGATAACGACACGAACACGAACCACCAAAGACAGAATATATATGTACCAATTAAGTCGTGATCACCGATTCACCGCCCGAGCTGGTGACTCCTCCGCGGAGAGAAGATCCGGAGCGGTGACAACATGGCAAGAAAACGATTCGGCGATCCGAGCGGGTCGTCGTCGACGATCTTCGAAGAGGGACGGTACCGTCCCGGTGAGCTAGGAAAACTCGGGGTCGAGACCGGGGAGTTAATAATATTATTGGCGCCTTTATTGGACGCGAAAGTCTTGTACTTGACGAGCCGTCCGACCCAGCTCTTCTTGTTCTTCTTAGGGTTAGGGTTGTTGATCCGATCGGCTAAGTAGTCCCTAATCGCGGGAAGTCCGCGGCCGATGATCTCTTGGGGCGGTGAGACCAACGGGTTTCCCTCGACCGAGAGGCGTTTGAGGCTCCCGAGGCAGCCCAGAGAGTCTGGGAGAGCCGAGAGGCCGTTGTAACTGACGTCGAGCTCGACCAGAGAGAGTAAGAGCCCCAGAGAGTAGGGCAAGGCTCGGAGGTGGTGGAAGTTCTGGCTCACGTTGAGGACCTCGAGGTTGACCATGTTCTCGAGGTCCTCGGGTAGGGATTGGAGACAGTTGAGCCGAGCGTCGAGGACTCGGAGAGCCGTGAGGTGGCTCAGAGAGCGTGGGAGGCACGTGAGCTTGTTCGAGTTCGCCGAAAGCTTCCGAAGCTTGTGGAGCTCGAACCCGATCGTCTCCGGAAGCTTCTCGAGCTTGTTGAAGTTCGCGTTCAGCTCTTCCAGTGACCTGAAAACGCACGTATATAAACATGTCGCTATATAAATTTGCATGCAATGAAAATAAGTTCACGTAAAAACTGCATGCTTTTTTTTTTTTTTTGGTTTGATTTTCTCTGTCCACTTGACGTGAGAATTTGAATTTGTAAATAGTACGAGACTACGAGTACAAGTTTTATAGTTACAAGCAATCTTTTTGTCTGTATAAAAAATTAGAGACGTACTTATGTACGGATCTTCTATGTGTATATATCTATATTATGTTAAGACTGTTAAGCAAAAACGACTTGGTGGTCAACGGTATATAGTTCATTTTATACTCGAAACAAATAGATATTTCTTTCGTTTAGAGTGTTTCCAATTTGCTCATCTTTTTATACGTAAGATCCATATTTTTAATGATTCGGATGAAAAAAATTATATTAAATGATGTACCACGTATTACACCTATCTACGAAGTAGAAATCAATGTGAAAATTTCTCCACCGACGTATGATAAATATACAAAATAGTAGATTGAATCTGACGAGCGAAATAGACACGTACGGCTTCAAATATTTAGCAAAATAGTACAAAAAAATCAATTGTTTAGTAAAATATCCCAAATTTGAGAGTAATTTGTTTATCTTTACATTAATTTTTTTGTTTTTTTTTTATTATATACCTCTCTATTTGAATATAGTGAGATTGTTAAAACAAATTAATAACACTTATTTGAAACTATTTATTACTTTTAGAAAAACGTCAACTATTTTGCAAGTTTATTAATTTCAGGAATTTAGATATATATATATAATAAATAAATAAAAAGTCAAATTAAGTGACCACAAATGATTAGTACCCGTAGACTATTCTACTAAAAGATTGTCTTTGTGGCCGTACTGATCGCTAGCCCGCCACAAAAAAAATTCGGCTATTTTTCTAATTTATTTTTTAGATAATTAAATAAGTTATGTTGTTTCTTTATGAAGCTTTTATAATTTTTCCCTGTACGCAACGAATTATGACGCTGATTTACATTGCTTTTTCCAATATCTAATTAAGTTTCGTAGAAATGAAGATAACAGAAAGTCAAAGATAAGAATAACGACATTTTAGTGGATTTACAATTACATCCCCACTTTTTCTGTAAAAAATGTCAAACTAGTAGTAATCTTCCGTTTACTTTTGCGGGGGAAAAAAAAAATACGATAGTCAATGTTCATATCAAAGAAAAGTCGTTGAGAAAATTTTTCTTTGATTTTGTGTCATTAAAACAAGCAAATATTTCGGTTGGTGAGGACTTTGACATGAGTTAAAAAAAAAAAATTTAATTTATTAAAACGTGACTATATGTTTAGATATTTATCATATATGTATAGAAATTAAATATCCTATTATACGAGCTTGGTAGCTAGGATAATAAAATGTTATCTAAGACTAAGCCAAGACCAAATTAATTCTATGTATCAAGAAACGACTAAAAAAATTCTGTAAGTTTACTAGTATCTCATGTAAAATATATATATATATATATATATATATATATATATATATATATACACTATAATCATGGGACAAGAAAATCACCTGCAGTTTTCAATAGTTATGGGGATGGACTCTATAAGATTTCCAGAGATATTCAAAATCTTGAGCTTGCTGAGACAACCGATCGAATTTGGGAGCGATCGAAGCTGATTCGAGTGAACATCCAACACCGACACGTTCAATAATCTCGCAATCAAAGACTCTGGAATTATCTGTACCAATGAATAAGTAATTTCCATTAGTTAATTATTAATAACGTAAATTTATTAATAAACCCTAGATAGCTATAGGTAGTCTTCAATGTGATTTTTTTTCCATTACTTTGTCTTGTCTTTGTCATTTTAAATTCATTATATATATACACATAAGTTTATTTGACGACGTGGTTCATCAAGTTGATTTTGTCAAGATTGGAATTAATAAAAATTAGAAAGATGCAACAAGACTAACGGCAATAGTAGTGACAATGAAATGAGCGACTTATTATATAACATGTTAACTAAATGAACATAAAAGTCAAGAGAGAAAGTTTATTAAAAAGAAACGAATAAATAAAATAAACACATATATGTTATACAGCCAAGGAGATCGGACAATGATAGGTTTAAATTTGATACCTAACGTACATTCTCTGGAATCTTAATACGGAGATATTTGAAAAATTAACCAGAACTAGAAGCAACATTTTTTTTAATGGTGAATAAATTATGATTGACACATGAATTATGATTGACAGTAGAATATATTACTCAATTAATAATCATTGTTGATTTTGTTTTATGTCTAGTTTGAAATTTACAATATATATATATATATATATATATATATATATATAAATTAAATTAAATTAAAAATGAAGGCATCGATGATGATCAGGGCAAAGTCTATCAATCAAAATAAGTTCAAAACACTAGACAACTCGTCTAACACAGAGCTTGACATGGAAGAATATTATACAAAAGGAATTGACAGCGCGATTTTGAATTTTATACCATTGAATAAATCATATTTAGGAAAAATAAAGAGTAGCTATTATATTATATATAAAAAATAAAAATAAAAACTAGTAAAAATGACTTAATAGACCCTCGGACCCTCCTGGTGATAAATTCTTTGGTATCGATTTCTGCTAAAATCATCACCTTCATTGGTTTACTACACTAATTTCATTTTAAATACCTTGAAATAGAGATAACAATTAAAGATAATATACTCCCAATTGTTATCAAGAGAGTAATATAATGTGAGTTTCACCCTAAAAAAAAAATTCAAAAATGATATCTTTCACATTCTTCGGTACAGGTCTTAATAAGGTTTCGAATCATATTTGATACTTAAAAGAAATACAGCGATCTGTAAAATTATTCACTTCATCGATGATCATAAATTGAAAAACAACTTTTAGTCATGCTATATTATTTAATTATGAAAAAAAAAAATTACAATAACTTGCTAGCTTGTATATATTTATATAAATAAATAACTGAATCCAATGTAAATATGAATACATCATCTACAATAAACCAAAATAAATATATCATAAGGCGAAATAAATTCATTTCCGTTGAAAGGTTTATTAAAGTTTAAAACTGAATCAAGAGAACTGAAGTGCCAGGCACAGTTATTATTATTAAATACATATATATAATTAAAAATAAAATAAAAAACCTGGAGATTATTGTTGGAAAGATCGAGCTTGGAAATAACCCCCAAATTGAGAGAAGGACTTGGCAAGGAATCCAAAGACAAGCCACTCAAATCGACAGTCTGAAGCCTCTGAATCTGATCGCCGATTTGCTCGTTGTTATTATTATTATTATTATAACTATTCCTCTGATGATGATCTGATAATAAAGACCTTTCATTGAAACTCACAGTCTTCCTCGTTTTTTGCTGCCTCAAGTGCTGTTGATTCACTTGTTGCTGGTGATGGTGATTCACGTACATCATCTTCTTTGAGATCGATCAAACCCAGAGAGAGAGAGAGAGAGAGAGAGAGAGAGAGAGAGAAAAGTCTCGTTGTTTGTGTATAAATGCGTATGAAATGGAAGGGAAATTAAAGTACTGTGTAATATTAATTAATACCTAATAAATATACATATGAAAAATTATATTGAGCGCTGTACGGAAGATGATATACCTAACACGTGGGTATGAGAAAGAGAGAAAGTACAAGAGGCCGTATTGTTAGGAGTTCTTCTTGGGAACTCGAGCCACGTCTTTCTTTCTAGTCAACTTATCCACAAAGTCAACGCTTGCTCTCTTTCATTATTTTTTAATTTTTTTTTAATTCAAGTTGGGAAACTCAGGTTTGCTTGCCTTTGTCCCCGAATCTCGATTATTCTCATTATTTTTTTGATCGAATCCAACAATAAGGAAATTTAATATTAGTTTTTCATTTGGTAGTAAAGAGTGTACAGCTAAGATATGATCATCAAGTTTTTTTTTTTCCTTCTCTTCGTGGGCTCGTGATGATCAATTGAGGATAAAGTTTGTAGATGTGTATGAGCAATGACGAGTTTTTTATTTTATTTTTTAATGTTTTTAGAGAATTGTGTCCGGTTATTTGACTAATTGATGATTAGTTTATTATGACTTTATGTTCTATACCATATTTTTATTTTCATGTATGTTAGATCAATCATGAAAGTTGTTGACAATAAAATCCCACAAATCAAGCGGAAATTCCTTATGTAGAACTTGGTGGTTGGGAAGAAAAATGAAGAACGAACGAATTCTTCCGGAGCTAATAATACAACAACAAAAAAAAAAATAGAATTTTGGAGCATATGTCCTAACGGTATGCTTTAATTAGTTGCGTGTATATATGTGTATATACACACATCTAATTGTTGAAAATCGCCAACAATGTTCGCATCAACGAAGACTCAATCAGTAGTTGAAATCAAACGCTAGAGTAATTTGAAGAGGTTCACCACAAATTGTGGTCGGGCTCGATGAAGATGTATGTTAATTACCTCATGTCAAAAATAATTAGTAGAAGCATTTGAGCGCAAAAATGATCGGCTTTTTTTTCATTGTTGAAAGGTCCTTAAATAGACATGTTTCGACGAATAACGCTGACACTTCTTCAATGATCTCAACTAATTGAGTTTTCCCTCATTGGCGATATGCTCTATTGAGCTCGATCTCCATCATAAATAATCGAATTTTGAGTTGGACACAAGTTAACTTTATAATTTTCTAGTCACCTCTAACAATTTCTCGCCGTCTGAGTCAAAAATATATTTAGAGCTAAAAAGGAAAGGGTAGGGCAAAATATACAAAATTAAATTGAATGTTATCTTATAAATAAAATAAATTAATTTTGGATATCTATAATAAAATAAAATAAAATTATCCTAAAATATGTGTATCTATATGAATATGGCCTACATTATTCATATAGAAGGAAAATCAAATAACGTGCACTTCAAGAACGTTAGTGTTTTATTTTTGGCATCTTCTGGGAAAATAGTATTTGTGTTGGTTGTCTTTTTGCTTATTGGAAAGTTGTTTTCATGGGAGAGCATCAAGAGGAATATCATGAAGATCGATATGTGGTACAGATCTTTGACCTTCGGTTTTGATAGTATATTGGCGTGGGATACAATAATAGCTAACTATATATGGGATTGTAAGTTTGTAATACTAATAATGCACATGATCATAGTCATGCTAAGGTTCGAAACTTAATTATTTAATGTGAGGATGTTTTCATAATGATTAGTTGTGTTAATTATTATATATATGAGGATATTTTGATAATGATCAGTTATGTTGAATCAATCTTGAGAGTTTCTAATTACTTGTGATCTCATAATTTGAGCGCAGTCAATGCAGATAAGTTTTGTGTCTAGTACTACGATTTATATGTGTACTATTCTCTCTTTCTATGGAGTAGTTTTAGACGATTTTAATTATTGATTAGTTAGTAACTCGAAACTAAAAGTGCCTTTATGTGGAAAACCTTCAACTAGCTAACTTAATTTGTCCCGATCCAATATTTGTTTTCGTATAATCATTCCATTCGCAAGTTAGTTTTTATGTGGATTCACTCGAATATATAAAATATGTGATTTGTGATATGAGGCTTGATGATTTTGACCGAGAGATAAGTCGCGGCCAATTTAGATGCACCTAGACGTGACCCACTAGGTCGAGCTCGAATTCAAAACTACTAAGACCAACGTGGACTAAAAAACTCGTGACATGTAAAGTGTTCGACACTTGGTCTCACTTAGGGTTCGGCGCTTAGTAGCTCGTTGAGGACTCAGAGCTCACCAGTTGTTGAGTTCTCGATGATCACGGGTTTTCTTGTTTAGATTATTTGAGTACGTCTTTTAGTAGCGTCTCTCTCATTCGCGAGCCTATAGCCCGTTTTTCGAGCATGTTCCTTTTTGCCCCGAGTTTTATACATCGGCCCAACAACATCATCGTGCTTTGAATGTAAATTTAAATAAAATTGTTATTATTCTGTTTTTTTTTTTTTTGGAAGAATGTATAACATGGCGCGTGATATCCTAAAAATACCCATGTTTGCTATTTTTTATTAAAAAAAAAAAAAAACTAGTGGTATATTAAAAAACCGATTGATAATTTTATATTCTAAATGGGTACAAGATATACTAATATTTGGGAAAGTAGTACATAACCAACTAATAACCATTGTTATGTAGTGTACTAGCAAGTAAAATTAATTGTGTGTGAAACCTCACTTCAATAACCTTTTTATCATATTCCCATGAGAAGTCCCCTTTATTAAAAAAATAAATAAATAAATAAATACATATTTTATATCAAAAGATTATTTCCTTTCTAATATATAAATACATTTGATAAATTGTATGCCTTATCTTGTTAGTTAGAAAGTCAATCTGTAGACGGCATAAAGTACCAATCTTTCTTTTTTTTTCCAAGAGTTACGAATCTTGTATTCACATATCGTACCAAATCAAGACAAGCCGTAATATGTATGTAATAGTGACATAAAATATATATACTCATAAAAAACCTTTCTTGATACTGAATGTTAACAATCTTCTTTTCTGTACATATCTATATGACTCGTCATCTATATTTTGCCACCTTGCTAATCAGCTTTTAAGCATTTTAATCTAATCGCCGTATTTTACGCATCATTTCGTACATATTTTTTTTTATTCTTTTATATTTATTATAATAAAAGTGGCCACATAAAGCATTATGTGTAATCGGATATGATTTTGGCTTTCTGCGGAAATTTGGTTCGTTGACTCCACAAGATATTTGTTTATTATCATTTTTAAATGCTCAAGTACCGTAATAGTAAGTAAAAAAATGCGTAAGCCTCATTATCTTCTTCTCTCCCATGTTCCCTCAAATTTTGAAATATATAGTTTTTTTTTTAGGAATTTGAAATAGATAGTTGATGGGCTGGTTGGTGAAAAACACCTCATAGAAAGCATATTTGACGTTACAAGAAGAAAAATAAAGAAAAAAAAAATTTAAAAAGAGAAAAACGCCTACAAACCATGGGCGCCGGAGAGATATCCTATGATAGATAAAATACATAAGTACGGTCGCCAAGAAATTATTGGATGTCTATAGAAAAAAATTATTAAAAAAACAAAAACTACAAATTGATGGGCGGCTATATATATAAAGAAACTATCTAATGTCTACATAGTCAAGCTTTTTTTTATTTCAACTTACCGTTTTCTATATTATTATGCTGAGAATCAACTTCAGTTAGACTTGAATTTTTATTTTTCTTTAAATTGTACTACAGCATATTATTAGAATAAAAGTAATACACCGAAAATCCGACATATACAAGTGTAGAGCATTTTTAAATAGGGTGATGTAGCTAAATAGTTAATTTAAGGTTATGAATTTATAAAATAGTCAAATTTTGTCTTAATTTAGTGAAATAGCAAAAAAATATAGCAATCTGATTTAAAAAAAAAATGATCCCAAAATTAACCTTTTTAAGTGATAAAATACTTATAATAATCATCTAAAATTTTAATCTTGACTCTATAAAAAAAAATTTGAAAACGTAAATTTGACTAGTTTGCTGAAAAGTTGAAACTTTGGCTATTTTGCTGATCAATAAGTTTCAAATAGTTATGTTGTACAATTTTTCCTTTTAAATATTGCAAATTATCTAATGCCTAAGTAGATATTGCTCGCTCATTTTGTTTATTAAAATTTGAGCATTTAATTTGACTAGTTCTAAATACTCGTAACACATAGTTGATGGTGAAATCAAAGCGCTTTCACTCTATTAATCACAAAAAAGATGACTCTTCGAAACCGAAATAAGAACGAATATAAAAAAACTAATCTCTAAATACCAAAATTTGATAGAAAAAAGCTCTAATACCAACTGATGGTTATTGGCGTATCACTTACAGTGCAGAAAGGAACAAATAGTATCAAAATTACAATCCTATAAAACGATAAACAACGAATCTTAGATCTTTATTCATTTACTTCAACAACAATCGTCGTTCTTATATTGATTATGGTAGATGATATAAAAAGAAATCACAAACAAAACGATTCCTAGACTCATATACGAGCAATAATCAAAACCATTTTACTTACTCGGTTTGCCTTTCGTAATAAATTTATTCGCTCACGAAGGTGGAGTTAGGATGAACACTAGTCTTGAACTTATTTATCGATCGCTGAATTGACATTATAGTCCTTCCAAAATGTGCCTATGGGTGAAAGGGAATAAAAGGATACACCTACTCAATTTCCACTCACGAGAAGATGATGACACAAGTCACGTTGTACTCTAGCAAGAGTGAATAAATTTATTTTAACTTAAAATTTTACATTTCAGGGGTAATTTTCCCTCGTCTTTGACTCTTTAACAACTTGGTCCATGATTAAAAAAATGGTTATTAAGTTATATAGCCACATGGATATAGTGGATTGAGATATAGCCCACATTTGGTTAATTTCTTGTAAATAGCCAAGTAAACTTATTAACAAATTAATAAAAGCTTTATTTAACACAACCAAACATATATTTTAGGTAGTTAATGGGCTGCCACGTATGCAAGTTGGCTATTTACAAAGTATTTACCAAAGGTTGGCTAATTTACAATTCCTATAGTTTAAGTGGCTTACGTAGCCAATTTTTTGTTAAAAAAACCTGCAGTCTTGGCCCATTATGATAGTCATTTTTTCACTTTCAGTCATTCTGTTAAAAAAACCGTCAAAACAGATGAAAAATGGATCATGTGCTTATCATGGGCTTTTTAAATGAGGACAAAATCGTAATTTAATAATAAATTAGAAAACAAATCATATTACAATTAAAATTAATAAAATAAAAAATAAATAAAAAATAAACCATCACAGTATCCTCTTCGACAGCGAGCGGTGGTTCGAAATCCTCATCCTCGGCTCTGTCGCCGCCGACAGCGAGCGGTGGTTCGAAATCCTCGCTCTTGCTCTCCATGTAAACGTCGGGTTCTCCGCTCATGGACTTTCACTTGGCCTTCTTCAAACTAGCCCTCATCGCAGAACCGCCATTACCGACCTGGATCTCCAAATCCTTCGTCCTGTTCGTCTCTCTGTGCTCTCTCAAAGTGAAATCTCAAGACGAATCGCGAAATATCAGTCCTCCTCCTACGTTGCTATCCCCACCACAGTTCAACAGTTCTAAAAATTCCTTGTTTGTTTCCACAAACCCAGTATCCAGTTTCTCACTCTCGCACATGTTTCTGAAGTAATTCAAAAAAGACAAAAAAAAAATTGAGGGATTCTAAGATCAACATTAACGCAACGTTAAATACCTCGCCGGTAACATGAACAATTGTCGCATATTCGCAGCCTCGTATCTTTGGTTAGTATGAACTCGGCAGGAAAACTCTCAATGAATACAGGATTTCGGGTCTTGTTATTCAACCAAGCTCTTTTCAAAGGAAATCGCTCCTCAAACCAATTGGCCACAAGTCACTCACATCTTCAACTAAAAAGGCACAACACAGTATATAGGAGGTACAATTAGCTCAACAGTTTTATGACCTCAAGAGAGTCACAGATAGTTCAGAAATAAGTTCCAGAGCCGTAATTGAACTCTTTCATTTCATGAAACGCAGATCAAACTTCACCGGAATTTCCAAATTTGCTACATTTTCAAAGGATATGGAAACGAAAATGCAATATTCCTCAACAATCTCACATAGTCCATACCCTCCGACAACCAAGCTCAATCCTTAAATAATATGTCTAAAATCGTACACTAAAAGAGCAAAAACGAAAAGCAATAACGACGAATTCATTATCAATTTGGGAGACACAAATAAGTAACGAGGTTTTACCACAAACGAAAAGCACATGTTTCCACAAACCCAGTATCCAGTTTCTCACCCTCGCACATGTTTCTTACAGCTGGAAGAAGTTCGACGAGGACGAGGACCGACCTGAGAAGCCCCGCAGCTATGGAGTCACCGAGATGCGAGGTCCAAATTACAATCTCGAGTTTTGAGCATCTCTAATTTAGGGGTTAGTGTTTGAGTGAGTAAGCGTCTCGAATTTCTTAAGTTTGAATCTTCATCGAATTTCCAACACCACCAATTTGGGGGTTAGGGTTTGTTCTGGTGTGGTTCGTATCCGTACGCCCGTGCCTACTTGGAGGCTCGTGAGCTCGCGATCCCCTGCATTGGCGAGGTTCCGGACCGTCGCCGAGTCTCAAAAGCACGCACCGCCATCGCACGCCGCAGCCGAAGACGGAGCCAAAATCTCGGGTCCGGTCTCGGCGAGAAAGGTCGCGGCGACACTGTGGGAAATGAACGAGATTCCATCGCCGAGGTTCAAAGAAGGCTCTGACGAAAGGAGGCTGAGGAAGGAGATGAGAGCGAGAGAGAGGTTGATGATGACTTCGAGGTCTTTGATGATAAGGGCAAAACGATAATTACCCTCCACAATTCGCAGGCGTGACTTGCACTGTTGGAATCGATCTAGGGTTTAAGAAAATAATTAACGCTTCGGGAAGCGGCGGAATTTTAAAAATTTTCTTTTACAAGTAAAAACGGTTTTTACTAACCTAGACAAGTGCAAGTACATGTAATTAAAAAACTAATATGAGCTAAGAAGTTTACTAACCTTTCTTGAAGCTTGATCTTTGAGAAGCTCTTAGAAAGTTGCAACGCTCGTCTCCCCTCGCAGCACGTCTCTCTTCCTTTCCTCGGCACCTCGAGCAACCACGAAAGTTTCTATCACTAAATCACTCGAAATAAAGGAATTAGTGAGTGGGCACTTTTAAACACTACGACTTAAGAACGAATCTTGAAGTCGCAGAGCTAAACACTAGGTCGAGTGAGGACCTAGGTGCCAAAACAAGAAAAATCGAAAATAAACTAGAGAGAGAGAAGAGGGGCGGCAACCACAAGTTCTAGAGAGAGAAGCTCTCAATCTCTAACTTACGTGGAATGAATAGAATGAGAGGAATGAGGGTCATATTTATAGGAGAAGGGTTGGCCTTGGAAAGAAGTAGTTTCCTCTTATTTTCCATGCCTTTATGAGCAATCTTTATTGCCCATTCCCATCCAAGTCACACGGCTAACATGTGCCTTAATGACACCTTGGATTTGTTTCCTCTTTTATTCCTTGCTCTCTCTAAGCTTGTTTGGCCGAAATCCCTTATGCCTCTTAGAGGAAATTTGTTTCCTCTTTTTCTTTTGGCAAGTATCTTCATACATTAATGCACAAAAGGAACTCTCTTTCTCTTGGGTATTTGGGCGCCTATGACCTTCTAGAAAGGCTTCTATAATTTTCTTCACTTGTTCATGACAACATAAGAAAAGCCCATTAAGAATTTTCAATAAAACTCTTATGAAATGAAATTAATTCACGAGGCCCAATGATCAAGTCATGGCCGAGTGACATTAAGTCATCAAATGAACTTGTCAAAAAATTTATTGACATTCATTTCATCCTTTGTCTCAAAAGACAAAAATACCCTTTTGACTATTTTCGTTCTCGTTTTGACTTAGCTTCCAGTTTAACTATTCCTATCGATGTGATTCGTGACAGTGACCTCATGGACCCAAATGAACAAAGCTTGAGCTAAACACTTGGACTCAAAAGTTCACAAACCTTTTCCAAGTTTAGCTTAATGCCAACTGACTCCACTAAAGAGTTGACACTGAAAATCTCTCGGTTCAAATGAATTTATTTTCTACTCAAGAATTCACCTAATTATAATGAGCGGATCCACTGAATATTATCTATGCTACCCTTCATGAATGTCATCAGCTAGTCGGGATTTACTAAATTACCATTTTACCCTTCTAGCTGTTATTTCCTCAACTCCTTTGTCGCTTGTGAATAAGTTAGAAACAATGTATTGACGAGGAGCTAACAAGTCACATTGTTTCATCCAAAAGAGTCAGGACTCAATTTGGATACTGGCCAGTTCATTTATTCACACTCCAAGGAACAAAGCATGAGGTGACATACATTGCATTTCAGCAATCTTGTACATGAATTCCATATCTATGAGAACTTCACAAAGTTACTCATGACATACTCACAACTTAGTACTTCACCAATAGGCCCTGTTCGGAATCACATAGTGAGTCCGAACTCTGACTTTCTCAAATGAGAATACTAAGGTGTGAAATGGCATGTCTCATTTCAGGATTAAGGTAAGCATGATGCAATTCATACATAGTGACTTCGAGACATAAAAGGTTAAATGGTTTGTTCTTATCTTGTCTCTAGAAGTGCACTGGTCAATTCAGTACCTTCGGAAGATACCTAGAAGAACTATAGAGTCTCCAACTCTCAATGCCTCATAACCAGACATCATAGATTCTTCTAACAATCGTACTGGGGTCAATAGTCCTTTGACCCTAAGATTGCGAATTTCATGCAAATCTACATTTGTCTCTTCGTAAGTTGTTAAGTTTGTTTATGGACTAAAAGACTAAGGTTTTATCATAAAGCTTCAAACAAAGAAAGAATGAATGAACGTTTCAACTTTATTATTAAATGAATAAGCAATTACAAGCAAGAGTCTTCGTAAGACTATATGACATCAAATGTACATAAATAGACACTACTACTCTTCTTGTGGGCACCATTGACAACATGCACGTGATGAGTATCCGGCATTTTTGACAGAAAAATTAACAGAAGTACCAAATATGAAAATTGGCTGGTCATAATGGGCCAAGATTGCAGGTTTTTTTAATCATGGACTAAGTTGTTAAAGAGGTCAAAGACGAGGGGCCAAAAATGTCTTTAATTCTTAAATTAATATATATATATATATATATATATATATATATATATATATATGGGTTCATTAAGAAAATAGCCAATATAAACGTTTGATATTGCTAAATAAACAACGTTTGGTAAATCTTAAATAAATAGTCATTTTCATATATTTACAAACGTAAATCTTAAGTAAATAATCATTGACATATATTAAGTCACATCATCATTTATGATTATTTATCTAACATTTACAAAACGTTGACTATTTAGTAATATCAAACGTTTAAGAGAGATAGTATTTAAGTCCATATTAGCTATAATCACACAAATCAAAGGATCTGAGAATATCACAGAAATCTAGGATCATGTCACGATTAAGATAAATTTTTATTTAACCACCATTGTGAATTCAAAATGTGACATTGTAACGGTTTCTTAAACTCCACGTCCTAAAGAAGTCAATGAAGTGTACAAACTTATTTGTACATAATGCTTCAATAAGTGTTTGCACCTTGGGTTCCACATCCCATTTATAATCTAGCTATCCTTATAGATTAATCACAAATTAGTTTAAGTATTTTACATCAACTACATATTTCATACTCTATTATAAACATGGGGGCTAGCTATCTAGCTTAAATTGGGCATTTTCTTTAAAATTTTAGTCCAACTATCTCTTAAATCGGGTAACTAGCTCAATCCACTAATAAACAATAACATATCCATATTATACCTCTGGTTCAAATCATGCGCACAATTCTCAAAATAGAACTTCAAAACATGCGAGCAATAATTCCAACCCGAGATTGATGCTATGAAGCTATGAAAAAGTACATGAATTCATCATTGGAATTGACATGATAATCTGTAAATGTACCTAATAAACCAATATACATCCATCAGTTAATCTGATTAACTATGATGGATTAGTACTCAATATTATTAACTTCTAGATTTACTATTATTAACTATGAAATACATATCAATTGTAAAATAGAAAATGGTACCTGGATTCTTTGACTTCATCATAGCCCCAATATAAGGAAGCAAAGAGTAAGCCTCCTTTAGACAACCTCTAATCTCTTTAAGGGCCATATGATGAGATTTTCATGCTTTGTAATACGAAATCTCAACTTTATAATTTGCCCTTGCTGTTGAAATAATATCGTTTGGGGTAATGTGGCCAGCACATACTTTCTCCAAATTTGATTTTATGCATTGACTAAGAAGAGATGATGTTATTTATCGGTGATCATTACACACTACATTTAACCGATGGTCAACAGTGTGCGCGTTTAAATATTTGCGGATAATCCAAAAGTCCATATCATTAGACAAGACAGCATTCATCATCCATTTGCAAATCAAATTGTAGCAAACTTTGAATGGGAAATTGCCAATATTTGCATGACCTTGACCATATACTCCTTCGACATGAAAATGTACCCTTTTCAAAATCAAATGATGATGGAAACTTCTCAAAATTAACACATCAATGATCGTAAGAGCTTTGAAAAGCCAACTACAAGAACAAAACAGAAACATGATTATAAGAATGATATTAAAAACACACAGTTTATAATATGAACTATGAGTATTAATCATTAATGAACACTCATAATCTGATAAATGATATTAACTGTAATATTTACCGTTCACAAAATTAACTAGAAATTGGCTATTAATTAGCTATGAGAGTAAATAGACATTAATCATCCTTAAAAATGCTCTGATTCATATAAATAAAACTATGCAGGTTGCTAGACAATAATTTAACTGTGAAGATTTCATTGTAAATAATATTTACAGATAATGCCTTTGATCGTAAATATAATTTACCATTCAAAAAAGTAAAATACCTATCTATGAATTACCATACGATTCCATGATTCAAATTCGATGATGAATAATTGGAAAACAATTGGAATTAACAAACAAATACCGAAGAAGTTCTATTAATCAAGAAAACGTACACACATAAACTTGACAAATAACAAACGCATAAATTATATATGCAAAGTAACACAACACGGAATATCAAATCACTAACCTAGACGACATAAAAATGAAGAAGAATTGAAAAACAAACGAAGCGAGTCGACGAACTTAAAAAAGCTCTGCAAATTGAAAATCAAACTCGAATTGTTATCAGTATACGAACCTCAAATGAACGAAGCAATGAAAGATAATTGAAGAACAAACGCTGCACAATCAATTCCACCTCAAGAAGAAACAACTCGTCTAATTGAAGCTATGACGAATTGAAGATCTGCAAATCGAAGCTCCTATGAAATGAAAGTGATGCGAATGAAAGTGACGGAGAGGTTAGTTATATCAGTTTAAGGGCAATTGTGGAATGATAAAAAAAGTGGGCTATTTATCTAAATAAGTGGATAGTTAAGCTATTATTTAAGCTCACCTCTATGGAAATGTTAGTTGTTTACAAATCTCATAAAAATATCCAATCATGTTAATGCATAAGTTTAAGGAATTGACGAATGCTTGAATATAATGTCATAGTGAAATAAAGATTCTAATAATCAAATAATAAATACGAAAACTTATTCTATAATCAGCTACCATAAGATAACTACGACAATTATCTTTTGCGAAACATATAGCTACAAAAATTATGAGCACTTGATCGTTTTTGTTTAATTTGGAAAAATTTGGACCGAACCCAGATTTATTTTTCGATTCTTTGAAATTCAAAACAAAAACTTGGTCCAATTTGAGGAAGAAAAAAAAACAATTTTTTTGTTAAATCAATAAATGAACAAACCCAATGTTTTACAAAATTAAATAACAACTAAACCTTTACGTGAATTGAATATTTTAAAACCGATAAATGAATTGAAAAAAAAATTGGTGAACCAAAATTTTCAGATTAACCGATTTTAGTTTATTGTCACCGTGTCTTGCCTTCATCAGAACATCTTCCGACAGACACTGACAATATGTATACTTTTACCTTTATGAGTTTCATAGTTATATAGCCATATAAAAACCTCAAATTATCATAATAGTCAATGTTTAATTAATTATAACTAATTAATCACCTATTATATTAACAATAATGAATCAACAATTTTGCCTATATAACTCTCTCGCAATTGACAATTAATGTGCGAACATTATTTGGGCGAAATTGTCAATTAATTATTATTAATAGAATCAATAACCAAATAATTATAATTAATCAAATATTGACTATTTAACAAACAACAATTTTTATGTGGCTTAATTGTTTATATTTTTCTAATTATATCAGCTTAGTCTTGAAATGATCAAATCTTTGCAAATTATTTAGGGCCTCTTTTGTAATGTTTTATAATAAAGGGACAAATTTGCAATTTTAAAGCATTCACTAATTCTTCCGACCGCCAAACACTCAAGTCTCCACTTTGCGCGATTCCTTAAAACCCCAACAAAACCTCAGTCCAGACTCGACTCGAGTGAGAGAGAGAGAGAGAGAGAGAGAGAAAAAGACAAAGAAACCCTAAACGCTAAAAAAAAAAAAAAAAAAACGAGACACAACAAGAGCTGGTTCGCGATGAACTCGTCTCTGTTGCGCTCACTGCACAGAGCTTCCCAGAGAGCCCGCATTTTGAGCTACTCGACGAAAACCCGAAACACCAAAACCCCGAAACCCACTCTCGCCGCGGCGGCGAGCGATTCGCCGCATAAATATTCGGCGGCCGCGGCGAAGAGCGCGTGGAAGAGGCCGAGCGAGATTCCGTTCCAATCGAAGGTTGCGAACTCGGTGAGTCTGATCGGATATGTCCACTCTCCGGTTCAGTTCCAGACCAACTCCGACGGCTCTCCCTGGGCCGCCACCGTAATCTCTCAGGGAACTTCTGTCTCCGACGATGGAGATGATCGTGAATCGCCGGAGTCTCTGCCTCTCTGGTAATGCCTCTTTGCTTTCGGTGTCGCTTCGATTTTTCTGTTTGGAAATGATAGAAAGTAAAGAGAAAAAACATGGGTTTTCAATTTTCATTTCTTAGGTGATAAAGTTTCCTTTTTTATATAAAAAAAATTATAACTTTAGTTTATGTATTTTGTGGGGATATGATCTTAGGTTTATATAATGAAGATCAAATTAAAAAAAAAAAAAAAAAAGGCATGGCAACTGGGTTAAGCTTAAGACTAACGAAAATTGATTTCTCACTGAAATGACTAAATCTATTGTAACCAAAATGGGTTTGTGTTCTTTTTTTGGTGTTTGTTGTGTTTTGTGAAGCTGAGAAGTTTTGTTGGACAGAATTGGATAGTTTTGAGTCATTTTTACATACGTTTTGAAGAACCCATTAGAGTTGTGTCTCAAGTGTAGAAGGGTTTTTGATTTGTTGTCGATGATGAGATACATTTTATTTTCAGTTTTCACCCCTAATATACTTGCCCTATTTTTGTATGTTTCGAAAAATAAAAATCACTTGCTCTATTTTTGTATGTTTGTCAAAAATGCAATTCATAATCAAACTATCATCAAAATTATACGGCTTGTTTGATTGCCTGATTTGATTATCGTATATAGCTTGTTTAATTGTATAGTTCTCGAATTTTTTTTTTTTGGCTTCCCGAACCCAAGTTTTCTTTCTCGAACGCCTTCATAATTAATTGAAATTCGAATTTGAAATTGAAATGTGTTTGTTGTATAATTAGGGTTCCGGTGATATTTGAGGGCGATTTGGCTCACATTGCGGCTTCGCATCTGAAGAGAAACGACTGTGTTTACGTTTCTGGGCTTTTGAGTTCAAGTTTGCCTCAGGTTGATGGTACCAAGGTTCAAGCCAGCATCCAGGTATGTAAATTTGGAGAATTAAAAAAAAAAAAAAAAAAAACTCGGGTTTCGGATTGGGAGTGTGGACTCTTAAAATGGTTGCTGAGGAAACCCAATAAAAGGTTGAAGACAACTTTATGTTAGCTCTAGATGAAAAACAGATTTAGAATGAAGTATGAAATTGACAGTTAACTCTAGGTTTTTTTTAACGTTAAATAGTTTTTGAACTATTACGCGAGTGATTTCAACTTGTTTTCAAAGCAAAATAGACCACAAACTATTGTTTTTTTTTAGTCCTTTCAAAAATATATTATAAGAAACTTAAAATATATTGACCAACTTGTTGATTTTGTATATAAAAAAATAAATATTTATAATCTAACCATAATAAAGACTAAATAATATATTTTTTTAAAATGATATTTGATTGTTAGACTATAATTGTGTTTTAATTTAACTTATTGACATTATAAACTAGTCATTGAAAAATTTCCGTTTTATGCTGTTAAAGTATTTGTTTTATTAAAAAAAACTTGGAGGTAGTACTAAATGCTACCAAATCTATAGTGTGATGACCATTTTGCTAATTGCATTAGTATATTGACCAAAATCCAATTGCATAATTATTCTGAGACTATCTGCGCTATAAAGCTTGATTCTTTTATATCGAAAGGAGTTTGAGAACATAAACGTGGGTTGAAATCAGTGAATTTTGTTTTTCAAATTAGAAGTTACCCATCTTGGTGTATGGATTTGTAATTTTTTTTTTCGTCTTATTTAAATATAAATATATATATATATATATATATATATTGTTTTATTAATATCTAATAATACTCTTAATTATTTGACACCAATAAGGTTATGGTAAATGACTTCAACTTTATTGAGGAAGGAACTCAAAAGCAGAAGAAGATCTCCAATGCTTCGAATGAATGGGAGAGAGAGACTTCTAATCCTTCTTCTGGTATATATTTTGGCATGTTAGATTGATATTTATATTATATTTGTAATTGCATATAATTTTATTCAAGTTGTTGATCTACTAAGCTGTCTTATAAGCGTGAAAAAAAAATCATAGGGCTTTATGACGAAAGTGGTCATGACATGCTATATTTTATGATGTCTCTTGAAAAAAAAGCAATTTTTCAACATTTTCGTAAGTAATTGAATTTAGTATTATTCATGTTTAGTTAGAGAGGATGTGATATCCTCGAGAGGTCAAATTAGATGTCCTGATTGATGATCTCACCATGTTTTCAACCGTTTAACGAACTCCTCAAGCAACGATGACTTTTCAGGATGTTTTTAGAATAATAATTACAAGTACTGACCATTCAGATATTGGCCTCAAAGCGGGTCACTTTTCAGGATTTGCAAGTAATGATAAAGACCTACTCTGGAAGGACCTTATTGAAAATTCCCAACAGTGGTGGGATAATCGCGAAGCCAAGCAAAATTGCACGGTGACTAATACTAATTTCAGATTACTTTCCTGTCTGATTTTAAATTTACCGATTTTTTGATTTGCTGTTACTTTAGGTAAGTCCGAAATACCCTGATTTCAAACATAAAGAAAGTGGTCAAGTGCTGTGGCTTTCGGGGGCACCGATTTCAATCATAAAATCGCTTCAAGGGCTTGAGTTTTCTGTTCCAATTCATAAACCAAAAGAAGTGAAACAGTCTAAAGGTGATTTTTTCTGACCCGTATCTTGTATCTTCGGGACCAAGTTAGTAGTGTTTTGATATTATTATTATTACCGAAAAGTGGGGACTAACATGTTGTTTAGACAGCGAGGACCCGGTATTAGCTGCTTGGGAAGACCTTATCGAGAGGTCAACCGAATGGCGTGATTTTCGAAACAGCAAGGTCAATGGAGAGGTGTGTATTGCTTCATTTCTTGTGTCCCAAGCAACCGACAAAACCCTTTATTGTTATATTTTTTCCCTCTTTAAAACAGGTGTCTCCAAAACACCCTGATTTCAAGCGCAAGGACGGCACTGGCTCTGCACTTTGGCTCAACTCTGCTCCGAAGTGGATTTTGCCACAACTCGAAGGATTAGAATTCGATGTTTCGTTTCCCCAGATGAAGAAACCTGATCAAGCTCCGAATGGTGAGTACAACAACAAAATCGGTCTAATATAACGAGTATTTTTTTCCGATTCGCTTCGTAACGAAACGAGTTACTTCATATTTTGTACACTTCATGTTGACCTTAATTGCATTTCGCTAAATAACTGAAAAATGGGATGCTTATTATTTTAGAAGATTTGGTGAAACATGTGTTTTTTTTTTGGATTATCTAGCTAAATAGCTGATTGAATTTGAAACTAATGGTATTGCAAAATAGCCAAAGTTAGTCTAAAATTAGTGAAATGGCAAAAATGTACCAGTACGAGGTGTCTAAATTTTTTGAAAGTGGTCAACTGCTTAAATACGGGTGTCAAAAAAATAAATTTGGACTGTAATATCACTATTTTGCGAATCAATAAGTTTTCGAATGGTTATTTTGTACAATATTTTCTTATTATTTATGAAATGTTTCTGATGGCACTTACCCTCTTTTATACTGTGTTAAGTCGACGAATTATGGACGGACTTGGTGGAGAATTTTGGAGACTGGTGGGATAATAGAGTGGACAAGGTAATTCTGATATCTCATTCTTTTTTCGAACCTGAATAAACCAAGCTCTATATATATATATATATATACACATCTGAATTGAAACCCTCACTTGTGGTATTTATTTGCAGTTTACCGTTAGAACACCTGACTTCAAGCACAAGAAAACAGGTGCGGCACTGTGGCTCTCTAGTTCGCCTGACTGGGTATCTTCCAAGCTGCCTCCTCCAAAGATACCACTTACCGAAAGTGATAACATTTTTTGATTTCTGATTTCGGTTGAGCTTTTGCGGGTAGGGCTTTTGTGAAACGTTTTTTTTTTTTTTTTTTTTACTCGATGCTCGGCTTCCGATTCGAGCGAGGACGTTGTACGGTGATGGAAGAATTTTCAATTAAGCCCATTCCATCGTCGTATTTGATGTTTTGACGGATGATCCACGTTTGTTTGTCGATCGACCATTATCATCGGGTTCGTGTTTTGGAAGAGAAGGAATGTGTATGTATATATGTCCCTACTACTTATAGCCGTTTTTTTTGTCTCCCATGGAAATTTCAATGAAAAATGGTCTTTTGTGGCTTACTTGTTCATTGTCTACTCTTTTACCTGTCTTCAAGGGTTGGCATTACTGTCAATAGTCCACATAATTATAAAAGCCGAAACTTCACACGTGTGAAAAGGTAAAACAAGAAAGACGAACAGTGCTTCGACCCAAAAAAAAGTGTAGGATTTTCAATTTCTTGGATATTTGGTTTCTCAAATTTTGTTCTAAAAAACATTGGAATGTTCTATCTATCAACAGTTGCAACAAAAAAAAGGAAAGAAAAAAAAAGTTCAAAATATGGTTTCCGAGTCTTGTATCGAGGTAGTCTTCATAGATCGGGTTTCGAACACTCTTTGGAAGCTGTAACGGGACTTCGACCAAACTGGATGACCATTGGCTTGCCCTTGAACTCGAACCCATTCACAAGATTCTGCACCCAAATTATACAAATCTCATTTTTCTTTTCAAGTATATGAACAATTGCGTATGTAGAACTAAGTTAGTAAAACTGTCAAATATTATCTTCAGTTCTCTTTTCTCAGTGCAAAATAATACCCTAACGTTTCAAAATGTATGCAAAATAATAATACCTTTCAGTTTTTTAATTGTGCAAAACTATACTCCCACTTTTCAAATTTATCCAATAATTTTACTATACAACAATAGTATCATTTCCATTTCAAGTTCCTAACGACTTAAATTGAATCTTTAATTGCTCTAAAAAAGTACATGTCATTTCGGAAAATTTATGGCAGTAGGGTATGATTTTGCAGAAATTTGTAAAGTATGGGTATAATTTTGATGGATGAAAAAAGTAGGGGTATTAGTTTGCACTTTGCAGCGATTTAAAATGTCAAGGTCATTGTTTTGCTAAAAAAAGAAAATACTATGTTGTAGTCTACCCTTAAAACTGTGTTTTAAAGACTAGAAGTGAGTGTTATTACCAAAGCATGATGAGCTAGGTCAACATTTGGGAATGTCACAAAAGCTTGACCCCTCATTCTTCCTTCCTGAAACCAACAATGCGTTACAAATATTTTTATTTTATTAAAACCGGGTCCAGAAGAAATAGGACCTAGAAAGTTTCGATATCGAACCTGCATTAGTTTCACACCGAGACTTGATTTGGCTAAATCAACACTTCCAAACAATGACCCTGCAACGGTAAGTAAATAAGCTTCGATATAGTCTCTCAATGAGCTACACATAGCTATAATCTCGGATGAGGTAAATAAATAATGAGAAATAAGAAAGGTTTATTAGGTGTACATATTTATAAGCACAAGACACAAAGCTTTAATTATTTGCTTTTTCTTTTCTGGTTTATGAGATAAATTTATTCCCAGACTAGATCAGAGCTCACCAAATATGAAGTAGAAGTCATCATTGACAACATCCTTTGCCAAATTCTTTATATACAATACAGACGCTGGGTTCCCGGCTTTATAATTCTGTTGTAAAAAAATAAAATATTATAATAAGGGTGTATTAGCTGAATATCCAATTGAAACTAAGGGATTTGCAAAATAGCCAATTTTTTTTATTTATTTATAAAATTAGTGTAATAGCCTAAACTAACAGGTGTCAATAACTTTTTTGGAAGTGGTAAATTTCTCGTATACTAAGGTCAATACTTTATTGACAATGTCAAAATATTTATTTGAAAAGAACTTCGGCTATTTTGCTAAAATAATACAACTTTCGCTATTTTGCTAATCAAATTAGTTTCAAACTGCTATTTTGTATATATAAAAAATTCTAATGAATAATCAGTACCTTATAAACTGGAAGAGATAATAACTCCTCTGGCCCCAACTTTCCATTCTGTATCTCCTCTGGAGTCGCAAATGGTTGAATAATATCTCGACTCTCCGTTTTCGGTTCTTCCGTATCTGTGGTAGTAACGCTTTCGTCGTTGTGTTGTTCCTCTTTCTTCCCCGCTTTATAAGCGATTTTTATCTGGATAAGAGTGAAAAAAAGAAAAAACAAAACACAAATATAATAGAGAAAAAGAAACGAGCAAGCAAAAAACTTTTGCAGAAATTCATTTACTTGTAATACTGGGTTTCTCTTTCTTATCATCGGTATCTCTTTGGGCATTAAAGTGGCTTCTTTCACTCCGACCGCCTCGTGGGCTACGCCTTTATCAACCGCGGGACCCACAATAGCCTCTCGCCTCATACGCTTTCGTCTTCTGTTGGAATTTTCACCGACATCCTAAACATTTTAATATGTGTAGTAAGAACCAAAACAAACAATTAGACTAAATTCGTTTGATGAAATTTCGGTCTCTTCATATATGATATTATGTTTTAGTATGAACCACATAGAATTAAGTTAACATCAACAAAAAGTTTTTGAATGGAAATTTATGGGTGAGCTTCGGTATCGGTATCACTAATACTAGGCATAGAAGCAAATAAAAAAAAAAAAATCAATCACATATATTCTTAATCTAAATCAAGTCCGGAAAAACGTTAGCAAATTGATACAGGGACATCTATGGACATCAAATGATTAATATTATTGATTTACACTCAGTTCAGAATCCGAGAGGTGAATCATTTTCTCCGATTACACTACTTTATGACTAAAAGATAATAAAACGACCAACTCAATAACTTTTCTCATGACTTCTCCAAAAAAAAAATATATATTCTCATGACCCTAACGTATTTATACTAATATATTATTAAATAAAGGATTAATTACAAAAATTTCCTCTGAACTCTTAAGTGGTTAACAAAGCGCCGCTCAATCTTTAAACTTGTAAAATGTTATACAAGTTCTCCATCCGTCCGATATCTAACAAAAGCTATCAACTTTTGTGAACAAATTTACTAAAAAAAATTCCCTATTTTTTTATCCATTCGATTTTTCTTTTCGAGAAATAAATTACTAATTTACCCTTCTAGGTCTAACACAAACATGCTAAACTATTTTCCTTTGCATCATAGAGGCACCAAAAGGGGCACAAATCCAAGTTCATCGAAAAGGAAACGAGAGTCCGAGAGTTCGTTACCTCCTCGGAAGATTCCATCTCCGACTCTTCGCTCGAAGCCTCCGCCGGAAACTTCTTCGTCGGCTCGGTTTCCGGCAGAGGCGGCTCCGGCGCCGGAGCTAAAGGCGGGAGCGGAGGAGTTGGCATAGCCATCCGAAACGGAGCCGGAATGTTCATCTTGTTCATCAAATGCAATACCTGCCATTACTTACTTGACCAAATCAGAAAAAACCCTAATTAATAAACCCTAATTAATCAATCATTATCATGATTTATGATCATCATCATCATAAGTTCATAACCTGAGTGTAAAAGCGAGGCACGGCGATGAGCGAGTTCACGATGTTCGTCAATATATTACCGTCCGGCGGCGGATAAGCATACCTTCAACAACACACACAGAGATAGTCTATAGATACACAGAGATAGTCTATAGATACACAGATAGATACATATACAGAGATCAACAACGGCGAAGAAGAAAACGACGCACTCGAGATGAGGAGGGAACGGATATTCGATGCCGAGCGACGGAGCGATCGGCTCGGCGGATTTGGCGTTGGTGTCGATCTCCGACCTAGGAAGCCTCTCGCCGCCGCGGTGGGTCCCACCGGAGTTCTCCTCGTCGCCGCCGCGGCGACGGGCGGGTTCGGCGTTGGAGGCTCTTTCGACTCTCAAGACTTTGCCGAGAAACCTCAGCCTAAAAGACAGATTTCAGATATATATATATATATATATATATATACATGTATAGATATATGTATATGTATGTATACCCGTTGAAGTGATGGACGGCGTTGAGAGCGGAGGATTGGGAGAGGAAATCGACGAAGGCGGAGTTGGGAGGAGATGATCGGACGGAGGCGGCGCCGAAGTGAGAGAAGAGACGAGAGAGAGTGGAATCGGGGATTCCTTCCGGCAAGTGACGAACCACCACAGTCGCTCTCTCCTCTCCCGCCATTTTTACACTGCAACCAAAAAAAAAAAAAAAAATCCCCAATTCAACAAGCCCTAGGTTGAAATTGAATCAACCGTTGATCTTCTTCTTTTTTTTTTTTTTTTTTTTTTTTTGGTTCAGCTTTGATTGTAGTTTTTTTGGTTAATCGAAATTCGAAAGTAATTGAAAATAATGAATTAAAAATGGCATTGGCTCTTTTTTTTTTTTTCCCCAATATAAATATTAAAAACATTTATGACAAATTTATAGCAAAAGCCGAAATTCTTAGCTTTTGAGGAATAGGATTTTTTTTTTTTTTTAATATTAAATCTGTTTATCATATTAGCAAAAACTAATTTAAAATCAATTTATTAAACCCATATATATTTTTGAAAGCACAACGTCAACAATATCAAAGAGTGTCAATAAATAAACAAATATTACTTGTGCCGTTTCGTAGCTTAGCCAACATATTTTCTCAAAATAACAACATTTACCCATTAATTGTAGAATTTCATTTTTTATTTTCAAAATTTCCCATATAAATATTCAATCCCATTTCTCTCATCTGAGAGAGCATCGTCGTCGTGAAATCGGAGATGCTAGGAAGAAGAATAAGAATCCCAGAAAGGCATTCCCTTCTCGGCCTCGGAAAACCCATCTCACATTCCCACACTCAATCTCAACACTCCTCCTCCGACGACGACGACGGCGATCCGACGGAGCACCTCTTCTGCGTCCTCGCCTACAACCCCAGATGGCGCCAAAGCCACTCCCTCAACGCCCTCGTCCCTTTCCTCTCTCCCCGCCACGTGTCCTCTCTCCTCTCCCGAGACGGCCTCGACCCCCGGACCGCCCTCAACTTCTTCGACCACCTCGCCTCTCGCCGGAATCGGAGTCACGACGCTCCGTCGCACGCCTCTCTCCTCGACGCCCTCGTCCCCGCCGGACTCTTCGTCGCCGCCGAGAGAGTCTTTCTCTCCATGATCGCCGCTTCCGACTCCGCCGGAGACGCCCGGTCGGTCGTCGGAGTCCTGAGGAGGCACTCCGAGCTCAATCTCAGGCTCGCCGTGAGTTCCCACAACTCTCTGTTGTCTCTGCTGTCTAGGTTTTCGATGTCGACGGAGATGAAGCTCGTCTTCAAGGGCATAGTTTCGCCGGATTTGAATACCTTCAAAGCGATGATCGGAAAAGTCTCCGATGCGAAGCTGTACCTGAGCAGGCTCTTTCAGGCGGGTTTAGTCCCCGACGAGGCCACGTACGCTTCGCTGATATCGGGTTACTGCGAGAGCGGGGATTTCGAAACCGCACGCCAGGTGTTCGATCAAATGCTTCGGCGTCGGCTTCAGAGCAGCGAGGCTTACGAGAGCCTCGTGGCTGGGCTCTGTGTCTCGGGACGGGTTGAAGAGGCTCTCGGGACCTTCTCGAGGATGGAAATGTATGGTTGCTCTCCGACGGGGAAGACTTG
Source organism: Urtica dioica subsp. dioica (assembly GCF_054948205.1). Lineage (NCBI taxonomy): Eukaryota > Viridiplantae > Streptophyta > Magnoliopsida > Rosales > Urticaceae > Urtica > Urtica dioica. The sequence continues at coordinate 1,075,648 of NC_142760.1, forward strand.
CAACGCACTCATCGGAGCTCTCTGTGAATCCGGCCGGAGATCGGAAGCTCTGGCTCTGTTTCGAGAGATTTCCGAGCCGGACGAGGAAACTTACGCGATCCTCGTCGAGTCTATGTGCTCGGGCTCGGATTTCGACGGGGCTCGGAGTCTCGCGGACGAGGCGGTCAAGCTAGGGTTGGGATTGAGAGCATCGACTATCAACGCCCTCGTCGAGGGGTATTGTAGAACCGGCTCGGTCGAGACAGCTCGTGAAGTCGTGAAATCGATGATGGCTCGACCGGATTTGAACACGTTCGAGGCGTTGATCCGCGGGTTTTGCCGAGAAAGACGGGCCGGAGAGGCCACGGATTTGCTCGGCGAGATGGTCGAAAAGAACCTCTCTCCGAGCGCGCTCGCTTACAGCGCTTTGATCCGCGGGCATTGCGAGGAGGGTAATTTGGTCATTGCTCGCGAGCTGCTCGGCTCGATGAAGGAGAACGGTCTGAGCCCCGACGAGTCTGTTTACGGTGCTCTCGCAGTCGCTTCGGCGAAGAGCGGAGATTTGGAATCCGCGGCCGAGATTTTCGGGTCTCTTTTCGAGCCGAGCGAAGCCGTTTTCGACGCTCTCGTTAACGGGTATTGCTCGGCCGGGAAAACCCGAGAAGCGCTCGCTCTGTTCGACGAAATGCTCGGCCGCGGATTCTCTCCGAGCGTCTCTTCCTATGCCGCGCTGGCGAAGAGCTCGAAGGGGATTTTGGAGAGCATGTTCGATAAGTATGTGAAGCCCTGCGTCGATTCGTACGGATCGCTCGTCGGAGAGTCTCTCCGGCGAGGCGATTTCGACGGAGCCGTCGAGATTATCGACCGGGCGATCTCAGCGGGTTTGAGACCCGACTCAAGCCTCTACGACTCGCTCGTCGGAGCTCTCTGCGGCGCCGGAGAGCTCGATAGAGCCGAGTCTATGGTCGAGAAGATGAAAAAGGAAGGAACTTTACCGACCCCGAAAACCTATTTTTTATTGCTCGACGGTCACGCGAATTTCGGCTCGATCGATCGAGCTTTCGGTGCCCTCGAGAGCATGATCGGCGCCGATCTCGACCCTCCTCAACAAGCCTACCTCGTTCTAATCAACCACCTCGCGAATCATCGTCGCTCGGACGATCTCTCGTTCAAGACCATGGAATTCGAAGACGCTCTAAAGCTCTTTGAAGAGCTCGAAAATCGCAACATTAAACCGCCCCGAGCGAGCCTCTACGAGAGCCTCGTGACCGGGCTATGCGAAACGAAACGTTTAAAAGTTGCTCTGCGACTCTACGAGCACATGATCGGAGAAGGGATTTCCCCGAGCGGAAATACCTATAACGCCCTTTACGGGAGCTTCTGCGAGTCGGGGTTTTTCGAAGAAGCCATCGAGTTGGTCGATATCATGATCGAGAAAGGTCACGTTCCGTCGCTCGACCACTCGGCTCTGCTCTTGTGCGGGCTCTGCGAGGAAGAAGAGAGCCGAGAGAGAGTCGTGTCCGTTTTTCGAGATCTCTTGGCCTGCGAAAAATACGAGTCCTTCGACGAAATGGCTTGGAAGGTTCTGATAAACGGATTGCTCGAACGAGGCCACGTAGATTTGTGCTTCGAGCTCTTTTGCGAGATGGACAAAAAGACGAACGGTCTCGAGCTCGATCCCGAGACTTATTCCGTGCTGTTGAGAGGGATCAACAAGGAATACTGGAATTTTCTGTTTGACTTGATCTCATGAAAAAAGAAAGATGCTTTTGGGGATAAAAGGTTTTTTTTTTTTTTTTTTGCTGTTGTATGTGTTTATTATCAGTTAGAAATTTTTTCTGTGATGATGATATATCGTTTTATTGATTATGATGTTCTTGCATTGTATTTTTTTTTTTTTTTTTACCACAGATCAAGTAAGTGGTGTATTCAGAAATATCAAGGTGTTGGAAGCTGAATTTTTTTTCTTCTCTGCTTTCTCAAATGAAGGTATTTCAGGCCATCAAATGGTATGTTGGACAGCTAAATAGCTCTTCTTTTTACTTTTATTTTTCTTCGTTAAAGATTGCTTATTGGGACATTTCAAATGTAAAAATATATTTGTTTTTCATGAATGTCAAAACGTATCTCCACTCCATTTTTAACTTGAAAGAGAATATTTTGTATATAGCTTAAACCCTCGGCTTTATTTTATGGCTAATTATAAAATTTGTAAACTTTAGACCAAAATATAAATATACAAAATGAAATCAACATTTTAGACTCTGCATCAACCCCTTAAAGTTTAGAGTGAATTTTTAAGGTTTGAGTGAAATTAAAATTAAATTCTAAAATCTGTTTTGGAATTCGGCCCTCTTATTAGTCTTAAATAATAAAGATATAAAAAATTAGCTACTAGTAATTTTCGATGACTACTAGTTAAACTAATTCTAAGATGTACTACTTAAACTAATTTTGGATGATGGCGCTATTAATATTTTTTTTTTTCTAACCAAATTAAATTTTAGATAAATTTATTCAATGAATAAAACCGCAAAATGAAATAGTGCATTACGTTGTTTGATAAAAATCATTGCTCGGAATGAAATTACTAATGATCAGATTACTTTAAAATAGTATAATCAATTATCCGAATTACATTTTTTCTGATAAGATGATATTTTAAAATATAAACAAATTTTAATACACTTTATAAATCATTCTTTAATTGTACTAATATGTTAAGAACGCCAAATTGGGCTTGAACATCTTCAAATTGCAATTATTGATAAAGAGCAGGGACTCAGATCATAAATTAATACAAATTGAATCTAAAGGGTTCATTTGCAATTTCAAGTATAAATCAGGGACTATAACAATATATCAAAATTAGAAGAGTCAATCGTCTTTCGTTGAAGCCAAGCAGAGAGTCAAAGAAGAGCTTTCTAAAATTCTCATAATTGATTACCAGAGAAAGAGAAACCCCATCGGAAAAACCTCCGATTTCACTTTTCGCTTGGATTGAAATTCAAGATGTCGAATTTGCACAGCGGATTCAACCAGAAGATCGACTATGTCTTCAAGGTCGTTCTCATCGGCGACTCGGCCGTCGGAAAATCCCAGCTCCTCGCTCGCTTCGCTCGGAATGAGTTCAGTTTGGATTCGAAAGCCACAATCGGCGTCGAGTTTCAGACGAGGACGCTCGTGATCGATCAAAAGACCGTCAAGGCTCAGATTTGGGACACTGCTGGTCAAGAAAGGTCTTCATTTTGATCCTTTAATCTTTCTTTCTTTTTCGTTTTATTTTGAAATTCGACTGAGTATATTAGATTTCGGTTTGACTTTTTCATTGCCGTGATTAAAATCCAGTTTGATCGTCGTTTGGTTTTCTCTCGTTGTTATTCTTGATGACTCAAAACTTATCTTTTTTACTCATTTGGCTTTGAATTTTTTAATTTTGAATTCTTCGGAGTTTCCCTCTGAATTTAGTCGTCAAGTTTCGCTGTTTATCATAACAATTTTGATCCTAGCATCATTTAAATTGAATATGAATACAGTTCAAGAATGACAAATGTTTTAAATAAATATAATGTAAAAGAGTCTTGAAATTCATTTCTCTACGTAGCAGAGTCTTTCTATATTTGGTATGTTTCTCCAAATATGTCTATGCTATTGAAAGTGTTAGATTTTCAGTTATGAATTCGTGCAGGAAAAATATTAATCCCTACTTTTATTTGTAAAAATAACTCACCAGCGACTTTTGGTCAGAAGAAAGTTTTAAATTTGAAACCTGTCAAGACAAAGAAGAATTCAACTCTTAATGGATCTTATCGGAATTTCGGTTCCAAATGGCTCGGAATGTTCTGATCAGAATAGTAACAGAACACTCCGTTCCGATTAACAAAAATGAAAACCTAAACTACACTCTAATATGGGAAGAAAAAAAAATCCTTGAGGAGTACCGGAACGGAATTCTGATACCGTTATTGGGCCAAAGTTTACTCTTTTATTTCCAAAGGCCCAAATTTCTTTGCATTTACTGGAAAAGCCATTGTCATCATATGATGATATCTGAAGCCTTTTTTTTTTTTTTTTGTTTCCAAAGGCCCAAGTTTTACTATTTTCTTTTCCGTTACTCTTCCTTTTTAAGCAATTCTTTGCATTAACTGAAAAATTCATTCTCTTTGCATTTCTGTTCAGTTCCAAAGGCCCAAGTTTTACTCTCTTTTTTTTTTTTTTTAACATACTGAAAAAAGCCATTCTCATCGCGACGATGTTATGTTTGTTTTGTTTCAGATACAGAGCGGTGACGAGCGCTTACTACAGAGGCGCGGTGGGAGCGATGGTCGTTTACGACGTGACGAAGCGGCCGAGCTTCGACCACGTGGCTCGGTGGCTCGAGGAGCTGCGATCCCACGCGGACAAGAACATCGTGATCATGCTCGTCGGAAACAAGTCCGACCTCGAATCGCTCAGAGCGGTCCCGATCGAGGACGCGAGGGAATTCGCCGAGAGGGAATCCCTTTTCTTCACCGAGACCTCGGCGCTCGAGTCCACCAACGTGGGTCCCGCGTTCGCGAACGTCCTCACGGAGATCTACCGAGTCGTCACGAAGAAGGCGCTCATCGCCAACGAGGAGCAAGAAGCCGCCGGAAGCTCTTCGCTCCTTAAAGGGACCAAGATCGTTCTCCCCGGACAAGAACAAGGACCGACCGAGAATCAGTCAAAGCCCGTTGGGTCAACTTGCTGCAGATTTTCGTAGATTAAATCATCATCTACGACTGCAAGGTGATTTTTCGATTTTTTTTTTTTTATTCTATTTTGGTTTTTTATTTAATTTTATGAAGTCGAGGGAAATTTTAGGGAAACGCCAACGAAATTTTTATAGGAATTAAAAACGTTAGACCAATTTCTCCGGTTTTCGTCGGTGATTCTGTAAAATTTCGCTGTTTGGAGTTCGAAATGACGGTCGAGGGAAGTTTTGTTCAGGATTCGAAATGCTCATGATCCGCCGATAGTCTATTTTTAAATAAATTAAAAACCTTAGATCAATCTCTCTGGTTTTCATCGGTGATTCTTTAAAATCTCGCTGTTTAGGGTTCCAAATCACAATTGATGGAAAGTTTGTTAAAGATTTAAAATGCTCATGATCTGCTGATAGTTTATTTTTAAATAAATTAAGAGTTCAGATTATTTCTTTTCATCGGCCGTAAAATTTCGTTACTTGAAAAGAAAAACATAATAGAAAAAGGTGGAATTTTGGATTTTGTTTAGGTTTCAAAATGCTCATGATCCACCGATAGTCTATTTTTTTGTTTTTTTTGTTTTTTGTTTTTTTTTGCTGAAGTGCCAACATATTTTTGAATGAATTAAAAACGTTAAGATTAATTTCTCCGGTTTTCATCGGAATTACAATCCCGTTGGAATATTCCAATCAGCTGCTGAAATTAATGTAAAAAACGAAACCATCAGCCAATCATCTGTGAATGTAATTTAGAACGATGATTAATATATTTCATTTCAATTTTTCCTTTTTTTCTCGGAAATGCCATTAAAAAAAATTGGCGACTTTTCGGAGTGTTTTGGATTTTCGCCGTAATTACATTAAAAAATCATCAAAATTTATCAAGAGCGGAAATGAACAACTTACTTGTGGCTGTAGGGTTTTGAATACTTGATTCCCTTACATCCTTTTGATTGAATGAATAAATAACTGTCTCCCAAATTAATAGTATGTGTTATAATTTTTAAGTGTAATTTTGTTTCCATTTTTACAGGAAATTATCATGTAGAGCCTATGAGCGAGCACAGCTGTTGGAGGTTTATATACTTTGTACACCAGTTTACACTTTACATATAACACAAACGAGTTTTTGGCTTTTTTTTGTCCTTCCTCATTAGTCAAAGCTGATTCTATTTTTGTGTTAAAAATAATACTCTGTGAAGTAATGTACTAAATGCACAGTGCACGTATTCAAGGACATCACTTAATTCTTCTCTTTGAGAGAGACATTTGATGTATGTTATTTTTGTACTCTTACTGTATGGCCTTTAAATTTTTTCCATCGTAATCAAGGTTTAAAATGCCATATTTTTTTTTATATCTTTTTGAGGCTCTCGGATTATAAGAAATTTTCATGCTGCTGATGAAAATCAAACAAAAAAACTCAACATGATCAGCAGTAAGGCAGTGATTTAAAGGAAGGGAGGGAATAGATTATTTTACTACAATTGTAATAATATACAATTAAATATGATAAGTTTAAATACAATAATCAATATGGCTCTTTAAATCAAATAAAATTTGAGTTAAATAAAATTGAATATGACTCTTTAAAATTTAATAAAATTCAATATGACTTTTTTAAGTTAAGGAAATTTTTACATAAAAAAAATTGCATAGATTTAGTAACATTTGAGTAGTATTAAAAGATAAAAGATTTGATGTTAATGCTAAAGGATTAACGGATATTTTTTCTACCGGGTACGGGTATCGGTATAGGTGCACCTGTTCAGACACGTATCTGTTGTCATTCCTAGCTACGATGATCTAATGTATTTCAAATACTTGAAAACTGTCCAGGCCAAGGTTTAAATAGGCGGAGGCGGGAATTTAGGCGAAATCCATTTCTAGGCTGAGGCGGTAAGCCTTTAGGCGGTACGAGGCGTAAGCCTCAAAAATAATATAGAAAATATATAATATATATAAAATTCATAGTAATTTTCAAGTTTTCATAAGTTTTAAAACAAAAACTAAAAAAAGGAGTTTTAGACTCAAATATAAATTAAACTCGACGACACTAATCAAACAAATCATAGTCTAGCTCTTCGTTTTCTGAAAAATCGTCATCATCTTCCATGTCCTCGTCATCATCTAGGTGATCAAACAACATTGTCTCCTTGCCTATACAAAATCAATTTGATTCACATTAGAACTTACATATGAGCAACGATTAAATCAATAATGTTCGTTAGCTATGTGATCATAGTTACCTCTCTTTTTCCTTTGTCCTTCGTTTTCACTAGGCCTCTTTCTTTTAGAACCAGAAGTAGTGGCTTCTCCACTCTCGCGTTCAGCCCGTTCCTCATTTTCAGCTTCCCCCATTAACCATTCATCATCGGAATCCAAGGCATCAACGTCCACCAATGGATCAAATTCCTCACCATTGCTGCTTTGTCGAGAAGTTAACTTCAAGTGGCGATCCTTTAACTTCTTATTAAACATGATGAAAGCAAGCTTGTTCATCCTAGTAGTGGATAGCCGGTTCCTCTTTTTAGTGTGAATTTGGTTGAAGATGCTCCAATTCCGCTCACATACGCGGAACAAGTGAGACTAAGAACTTTGATCGCGAAAGCTTGAAGTTCGGGAGCATCATCACCAAATTGAGCCCACCAACGATCTACATTTATGTAAAATTAAATAATATAAGCAATACATAATTAGACAATACAAAAAATTTAAAAAACATACCGGGTGAACGTGTTTCGTAGGAAGCTTGTGCTGCCCTCATACCAAACATTTCTTGCTTGAGGTGGAAAGCTTCAAGTTGATCATTTGCTTTCATATAAGCATCATCGGGAATCATCCTATTCATGCACTTAAACAAACCAACCTTAACTTCTTTGTCAACATGGAAGTTAGGCCCGTAATGAAGCTGTTGGTTCAAGTAGTAAGCCGCCGCATGTAGCTCATGATGTAGTTGACGCTCCCATTTTGTATCGATGATATCCCATATTTCTTTGTAGATAGCCTCTTGTCCATTAAATTCCTTCGATATCTCCTCATTTGCCTTGTCCATTCCATCGTAAATGAATCCCATTGCCGGAGCTCTTTCTCCATCAACCATCCTCAACACCTTAACTAGAGGCCCGGTGGTCTTTAGAGCATAGTTTACGCCACGCCAAAAAGCGTCATCTCTAGCAACGACTTTCTTCATTTTTTTCCCCTCGGGTTTATTTGCCCATGTACTAGAAGCCCATTCCTCAGAAGCAAACATTGCCTCTAAAGGTTGTCTCAACTCTTTAAACCTTTGCAACGTCAGAAAGGTAGTTGCAAATCTTGTGACGGCTGGCCGAATGATCTCTTTTTCAGTGAATTTCCTCATCAAGCTTAACACCCAACTGTGGTTGTAGATGAACTTGGCTACGTTCTTTGCATTAATTAAAGCATTTCGATGTTGCGGTAGGTCTCTAATCTTCTCAAGCATCAAATCAATGCAATGAGCTGCGCATGGCGTCCAATAAAGTTGCTTCCTTTTCTCCATCAACAGTCTCCCTGCGGCTTTATAAGCACTAGCATTGTCGGTTACGATCTGAACCACGATCTCTTCGCCGACTTCTTCAACAACCTCGTCAAGCATCTTGAACAAAAAGTTTGCATCTTTGACGTGTGCCGATGCATCTACGGACTTCAAAAACACTGTACCGTGCCGATTGTTAACAAGGAAGTTGATGATACCTCTTTGTTTTATGTCGGACCAGCCGTCTGACATTATTGTTACACCGGTTTGTGCCCACGTACTCTTCACTTCCTCCACTATCTTCATTGTTGTATTCACTTCCTCATCCAAACACCATGTCATTATCTCGTACATCGAAGGCATCTTTAATCCTCAACCGAAATTCCCAACGGAACGCATCATGCCAATAAACGATGGACTCCTTACCACGTTGAACGAAATCCCATTTTCGTAAATGAATCGCGCAATGTCGAGGCAGACTTTATTGCGATACTCTTTTATTGTACTAGAAGGGACATCTTTAGCATGATTCTCATCGTTGTCGTCAGTCCTCGTAAATATGTCCATTGGTCCTCGTACACCTCGATTGGTCCCGGCAGAAGTACCAGTACCAGCCTCTTGAGTAGAGCCAAAGTATGAACCGTTCGCAATCTGCTCCTCTCGGTTTCTTGCAGCGTTCTCCTTCGAGACTTTGTTACCGTTGAGATTATCGGCACATCTCTTCTTCACGTCATCGGGAACCTTCTCGCAAGCTTTTATATTAGCACGCGTTCCCGCGAGATGGTCTTTCACCCGTGTAAGGCTTCCCTTAATAACCTTGTCGCAGAAAATACACACGCGATACGTGTAATTTTTCTTTTCCCCGATCTGTTCATCAAAGACCAGTTTCTCCGTAACATAGTCGTTAGAAAAGTCTTTTGGCTTTCGACCTTTCATTCCTATAAAAAAAACATTGTGACGCAGAGATTAGATTATAAACCGAACCAAGAGTGAGTTAGAAAACTTACCGAGTCAGTGAGGGAGGGACGAGAGTAGCGTGAGGGATGGACGAGAGCAGCGGAGGGACGAGGGATGATATCAACGTGAGGGACAGAGAGGGTTGCGTAAGAGACGGTTCACATACCGAGTGGTGTGGTTTAATTACTTATAGTTAATTGTCATTAAAAAAAACCTAAAAAGGCCCGAATTACAAGTCCGGCTGATTATTTTTGCCCAGATTTTTAAAAAAAACCTCCCATTTCAAAGGCGGTAAAGGGCGATTATAAGGCGATTTAACCGCCTAAGACGCTCGCCTTATTCGACCGAGGCACATAATGCCAGAAAGACTCCCAGGCGTAAGCCTTAGAGCGGTATGCTCACTATAAGGCGAAAGGCGCGCCTTTAGGCGCTCCTCCAAACCGTCTTTTTAAACATTGGTCCGGGCTTCTGAGGTATTAAATTCATTTATTATCATTGAAAACACTCTTAGTACAATTTCTCAAAACAATATACTCCATTGCATGGTAAAAAAAGGTGTTCTTCATAAATATTCAAATGAATTTAATATATTAAAAAATAGTTAAAGTTTTTCAAAATTTAGTGAAATAGTCAAGTATCAATAATTTTTTTTTGAAGCCGATAACTTGGTCATGTGCATGAGTCTATGGAAAATGAGTGTAAAAAAATGAATATGATTGTTACAAGAAATATATTACTTTCAAAAAATTTAATCTTTTCGTCAAAATTTTTTTGAAACTAGATTATTATATATTTTGACTATTTCACACAAATTTTAACAATTTTGCGAATCTATAACTTAATCGACAATTTAGCTAAATTACCATAAATTTTTTTACAAATGTGCATTTATTTATTTATTATTGTTGTCTTCTCAAGTTTGCCCAGAAATTACTTAATATTTGGAAATTCGGTTTCCAGGTCTGCGCTTTATCGAATTAGGTATTTAGAGCATCACATCCGACTCTGGCAAAAAAAAAAAAAATTAGGGTATGTTCCGTTTAAATTCTTTTTCGAATTGTCGAATCATTGCTTGGTTTTACTCTCTTTGATCTTTCCTTTTGTTCTTCTTATAAGGAACACGAATTGCACAGTATACTCAGCGAATTAGGGCATGTGCTTAACTCGTGATAATTATCTGTTTGTGTTTCAGATCGGCAATGGAAAACAAGAAAATTGAATTTATCGAACTCCCTAATGACCCGGATGTTGATAGGCATTCAATTGTGAAAAGCTACTATGATCCAATGTTGATCAAATACATGGAAACTCTCCGGGCTTCTGAGGTATTAAATTTTCTTTTGTTTTTTTTTATAAGATTCATTACTGATACTGAAATCGTTGCTCATTAACTCTAGAATTTCGTTGCTGAATGGATTGATCCATTGTGTATGACCGTTGGCGAATTCGATTAGTTTTCTTTGTAAACCGTAATGTAACGGGACTTCGACCAAATGGATGACCATTGGCTTGCCCTTGAACTCAAACCCATTCACAAGATTCTGCACCCAAATGATACAAATCTCATTTTTTTTTCAAGTATATGAACAACTGTGTATGTAGAACTAAGTTAGTAAAATTGTCAAATATTATCTTCAGTTCTCTTCTCTACGTGCAAAATACTACCCTAACATTTCTAATTTATGCAAAATAATAATACCTTTTCAGTTTTTTAATTGTGCAAAACTATACTCCCACTTTTCAAATTTATCCAATAATTTTACTACATAACAATAGTATCATTTCCATTTCAAGTTCCTAACTACTTGAATTGAATCTTTAATTGCTCTAAAAAGGTACACGGCACTTCAGAAAATTTATCTTAGTAGGGTATGATTTTGCAGAAATTTGTAAAGTCCGGGTATAATTTTGATGGATGACAAAAGTAAGGGTATTAGTTTGCAGCGATTTACCAAAGGATACAACAGATAAAATGACTTTTCCAATGAAATGTATTACCTTTCGGATTAAAACAAGCACTAGGTATTTTCCAAAGGTTCATGGATGAAACCTTTAAATCTTACGCTCAATTTTGTTGTGTGTACATAGACGACGTTTTAATCTATTCTGGTACATTAGATCAACAGTACAAAGATGTAAAATTCGTTTTACATTTATGTGAGAAGGATGGAATTATCCTCAGTAAGAAAAAAAATCAGTTTTAATTAAACAGGAGATTGATTACCTAGGATTAACTATCAAACAGGGAAATTACACTTTACAACCTCACATTCTTACTAAGATATCTGAATTTCCGAGTAAGATTAGTGACAAAAAACAATTACAGAGATTTTTAGGAATTCTTACTTATGCGGAAGGGTACATTAAGAATCTTTCAGAAATAAGAAAACATTTACAAACCATGTTGAAAGAAGACCACAAATGGGATTGGAAAGAATCCGATACCAAATAAAATAGAAGATTTGCCAAGACTAGGACTAAATTAAGGGTGATTTCCAATTTCCTATTTTTTTCAAAAATTTACCAAATTAAGAGTGCTCTATGATTCCCTAAATGTGCTAATACTATTATACCATTTTTTATAAAATCTATATATTAAGTTTTATTTTTTTCATTTAAGGTCTCCCTCTCTCGTCCATTCCCTGTTTTTTTTTTTTTCATTTCACTTTGTGTTCGGCCGTTCCCTCTTACTCTCTCTCCCACAGTTTTTTTTTTTTTTTTTTCATTTCAAGTCTCTCTCTCCGTTCCCTCTTTCTCTCTCACGTCCACCCTAACCGTCCCACCTTCCCTCTTATTTCCCTCCAACAACCTAAACCGCCCCCCACGCCCCTCCAACAATAGTAACCGCCCCACGCCCCGATGCCCCTCCAACATTAGTAACCGTCCCACGCCCCTCCTAAACCGCTACCCATAACACAACCGTGCTAAGGGCGATACCCAAAAATCCCTTTGCCTAAACCGCTACCCAGAACCCATACCCAAAAATCCCTTTTTCATCGCAACCCATTTTTCCAAATGTCTTCGTCGGGGAAGACCGATACCAAGAACCCAAATTCATCACTCCGTCGTTCAAGTCGATCGTCCCCCAACAAGACACCACCTTTACCAAAGAAGGGTGGGAATGTGTCAGCGAAATTGTCACTGTCAAAGAAGCGGAAATCTGCTCCATCGTCGAAGAAATCACTTGCCAAACGGCTGAAGCAAAGTGAGAAAATCGATGAAGATGCAGTTGAAATGGTAAGCAAAGTGCCAAACGGCTGCATCTTCATCGATTTTCTCACTTTGCTTCAGCCGTTTGACAAGTGATTTCTTCGACGATGGAGCAGATTTCCGCTTCTTTGACAATGACAATTTCGCTGACACATTCCCACCCTTCTTTGGTAAAGGTGGTGTCTTGTTGGGGGGCGATCGACTTGAACGACGGAGTGATGAATTTGGGTTCTTGGTATCGGTCTTCCCCGACGAAGACATTTGGAAAAATGGGTTGTGATGAAAAAAGGGATTTTTGGGTATGGGTTCTGGGTAGCGGTTTAGGCAAAGGGATTTTTGGGTATCGCCCTTAGCACGGTTGTGTTCTGGGTAGCGGTTTAGGAGGGGCGTGGGACGGTTACTAATGTTGGAGGGGCATCGGGGCGTGGGGCGGTTACTATTGTTGGAGGGGCGTGGGGGGCGGTTTAGGTTGTTGGAGGGAAAGAAGAGGGAAGGTGGGACGGTTAGGGTGGACGTAAGAGGGAACGGCCGAACACAAAGTGAAATGAAAAAAAAACAGGGAATGGACGAGAGAGGGAGAAGGAGACCTTAAATGAAAAAAAATAAAACTAAATACATGGATTTTATAAAAAAGGGTATAATAGTATTAGCACATTTAGGGAATCATAGAGCACTCCTAGTTTGGTAAATTTTTTAAAAAAAATAGGAAATTGAAAATCACCCTTAATTTAGTCCTAGTCTTAGCAAATGATGATCATTGAAACAGACGCTTCGGACCAGTATTGGGCCGGATGCCTAAAGGCTTATACAGGAGAAAAAAACTTTCGAAGAGTTAAAAAAACTCTAAAGGTAAAATACACAAGGAAGAACAATTGTGTAAATACACGAGTGGATCCTTTTCGGGAGCTACTCTAAACTACCATTCAAACGAAAAAGAATTATTAGCTATTCTCAAAACTGTTAAGAAATTTGAGATACACATAATTCAGAAACTTTTCTTAATTAGGACAGATACTAATAATTTAGGGTTTCTGACTTATTTTAAGAAAATGAAATTTGACGAGATCTGCAAGATCGAGATCAAGATGGATACGATGGCAACTCGAATTAGTCGAGTATCAATACGAAATTAACCATACTGCATATACAGACAATTCTTTACCAGATTGTCTAACACGGGAATGGAGACCAAGGGACTAGGTTTATGATAACCAACAATGTCCAAATATATATGGGTATTAGTAAACCCACTTATACATATAAAAAGAGATCATATAGGATCCATCGAGAAAACGATATAAAACAAGACAAGGATAAGTCTATAAAAACCCTCGATACAAATGAAAATCGGTCGAGAATCTTCTCACGTTACGATGAGAAAGAGTTTAACACAAGTACATTTTACAAACGCAGAAAACGAACGATGAACATGGACGAACTCAGACTCAAGTTGGAGCACGCCAAGGTGGAATACGAAGAGTTCATGATCGACGCAAACAACAAACGAAGAGCGATGATCCAGAAGATCAACCGCCAAGAAAGAAAAGTGGGGATCACCCCTACAATCTTTAGAATGTTTGAACTACCCCAGGAGGGAGTAGAGTCAAGCACAGCCTCAAACATAACCCAAACCAAAACCGAACAGAAAAAACCAGTAGACCAAAAAGAGCCTACTCAGACACCCGTCATTCCAATGACACTACTTACTCCAAATGATTTCCGATAACAGATTAATCAAGTTAGGCAGATCATTAGCCTTTCTAATATCATAGAGGAGGAAACGGATTACAAGCAAGCCCTAGAAAAACCAAAACTCAGAGAAGGGAAACCCCTTAGACCTAGGTTGAACCTCAGGCCAGAAAACAGAAACACATCAGTCCTTAATCTTCACAGGATGAACCTAGAACAGAAAAAAGAACCCAAGATCCAAATAGCGAAACCTACAATCCATAGTTTCTTTGAAGATACCAATAGCATTAGGAAACTCACAAATGGAGAATCAGCCATCGTCCAAACGACCGACGTAGCAGACATCTCAAGATTAAAGACCCCACCGGAGTCGACCCAACCATAGTCAGACGATTCTTTGACCTCGATTTAATCACGATGGTCCAAGTCTCAGAGAACGCAAATGAGATACAACTCTCACCGTAAGGCATAATCAGAAACGTCCAAAAGTTCTTAAGAGTTACACGAAGAAATGAATGCATACTGGACATCATGTCCACAATAGCAGACAACAAATGGATCTTAGTGTTGATTTAATTATTGTTTATGATTTTAAAAATTCAATGTTTGTGTTTAATGTACATCTTTTTTTTTTTTTGAAAACCGGGTCTACAGAGATGATTCCTGGGTGTACATCCGATTGGTATAGTAAAGGCGAACTGACAGAAGTAAAGTTACAAGTAGGGGGTAATTCTTATATATATATATATAATTTAGAAATTAAAATGGTCTATTTGAGATTGAGTGTAATCTAATTAATTGTGTTTTTTAGTGGTAGTAGCTAATTGTGTGGCATTCGCGATTATCGATATAATCGAGAACACATACCGACTTCAGTTCGGAAAAGAAGTTCGCTTATCGATGCAGCAATTAATTAATTTCAGTCCAACTAACACTACAGAGACTCTTGATTACGTCCTCGAGAATGGTCTAGTCTTCAAAATGGATTACCAATATGTTTCCGGGATTTCGGTTCCCAATGTGCCGATACCTAAGGTGAAGATTAAGCATTGTTTTTGCAGAGGCAGCATCAACTCCATAAGCTCGAATCTCCTCTATAATCGGGTAATAATCTCCGATTATTTGCTCGCACGTGATACGCTCGTAACCTTCTACTACTCACTCCGCTCCGTACGTATTATTTACTACGTAGAAATCATTGCCGTCATCATTTCCAAAACCTACCTTCAGTATCGCATGTCATTCTGGTAGTAGATGATTGTTGTTCTCCTAGATGTCTCACCCGCGCTCGCTCCTTAAGTCATCTAAATCACCATATACACGAGCGACGACAGTCATCGGCCTCTGCTAAAGATTGTTATATATCTTACTCTTCAAATCGGCATGACACACTTTCATGTTTGATACGTTTTCGTCTGATATAAAGCTTTCAATGACTTGCAATATAAGACGAGAACACTCGACCTATTAACAAAGTTAACACGCTAAGTGTCCCCGACTTATATTGCAAGTAATTAAAAGCATCAGACGAAAACGTACCAAACATGAAAGTGTATCATGCCGAGTAGAAGAGTAAGATATATAACAATCTTCGACAGAGACCGATGACTGCCGTCGCTCGTGTATATGATGATTTAGATTACTTAAGGAGCGAGCGCGGATGGGACATCTACGAGAACAACAGTCATCTACTACCAGAATGTCACGCGATACTGATTGTGGGTTTTGGAAATTATGACGACATAGATTTTTACGTAGTAAAGAATACGTATGGAGGGGAGTGAGGAGTAGAAGGTTACGAACGTATCACGTGCGAGCAAATAATCGAAGCTTATTACCCGATTATAGAGGAGGTTCGAGCATATGGAGTTGATGCCGCCTCTGCAAAAACAATGTTTAATCTTCACTTTAGGTAACGGCGCATTGGGAACCGAAATCCCGGAAACATAAGAGTAATCCATTTCGGAGACTAAACCATTCTCAAGGACGTAATCAAGAGTCTGTGTACTGTTAGTTTGACTGAAATTAATTAATAACTACACCGATAAACAAACTTTTTTTCCGAAATGAAGCCGATATGTGTTCTCGATTATATCGATAATCGCGAACGCCACACAAGTAGCTAATACCATTAAAAAACACAATTAATTAGATTATACTCAATCTCAAATAGACCATTTTAATTTCTAAATTATATATATATATATATATATATATATATATATATATATAAGAATTACCCCCTACTTGTAACTTTACTTCTGTCAGTTCGCCTTTACTATACCAATCGGATGTACACCCAGGAATCATCTCCGTAGACCTGGTTTTCAAAAAAAAAAAAAAAAAAGATGTACATTAAACACAAACACTGAATTTTTAAAATCATAAACAATAATTAAATCAACACTAAGATCCAACATATTCTTCATCACAGCATGGCACAAAAGGATTAGAAGCCCCAACTCAAAAAATAAATAAAACTCGAAATTTGACTAGAACCGAACAAAACGAAGTTCGAAGGTTTTGCCCTAAATGGATAAGAGAATCCTCTACTTCCGCTCTTCCTTCTCAGCCTCAGTGGCGTTGACCTCGCTCCTTCGTCGGAGAAGAGCCACAAGCCCTTGACATTGTACGGTGCCTCGCTCCTCACCAAAAGCGTACCTGTGAGCCAATTAAGTCCATACTCTCCAGAAACCGGGCTTGTTCATCGTCACAAAGGTCACCATGTTCTCTTCGCCTCCAGATCATACATGTACCATAACAAAGCCCCTTCCAGACCTAGTCTTCACTGCCTTAAAGACTTGAGTTCTTCCAAGAAAAAACCCCTTCCAGACCAATGTAACCTCTTTTTCAGGGTCTGAGCATGAACAATGGGGCGAAGAGGCCCAGGATCTTCACTACCTTTCTTTTGGCGAGCGACTCTTCTACCACTTCTTGAACCAGGTTTTTAAAGCTTAAAAGAATGTGATTCGTCCACACAAAGAGAGAGAGAGAGAGAGAGAGAGAGAGAGAGCAGGTTACTCCTATAAAAACCAGGTTTTTTTTAAAGCTTAAAAAAAACACTAACTACTTGTATCTTTCTTTATAATTATGTGAAACTCCAATGAATCTCCTGGTTAGGAAGGTGGAGTCCTCACCGGTGAGTTAGTTACTCCTATAAAAAATGACAATAATTAATTAATCACCCAATAAAACTTACATAACAAGACGCTGATCGGCAAAACAGAGTCGGACCAATCGATCCACGTCACAGTGACTGAGCTAGCTACCTTTTTTTCAAATTGCTGGGGTTCAAGGGTATGTTATAACCCCTTTTTTTTAGCAACACTAAAATTCAAAACACTTAAAGACCTTCAAAAGTAGATGAATCAATAAAAATGCTTAGAATTATATGGGCGGAATTAGATATTTAAAAAAATTGTAGAGTAAAATTGATTGAAATTGAGCATGAATGTAGATCACATAACCAATTTAATGTAAAAGAAATTAAAGGAATTTGATTTAGAGATGGTGTTTTATACCATCACACTTGCAAAATATATGACTAGGCTGTGGTCCAATATAAGACCCGAAAAAGAAGTAAAAAAAAAAAAAAAAAAAATTGATGTTTGCAATGATAAAGACTAAGAAGTTTGAAGGGCCTTATTTTCAACTACCATAAAATCAAAAATATTATACAAACTTAGTAAGAAAAGTTTGAAGCTTCAGATTTCATAAAAAAAAAAAAAAATCAATACTTTTTCTTAAACCTAATTAAATGTCAATTATATAACTTTTTATTACAAACCACTACCTTGGTGGCTGATCCGACACCGAGACTCACTTGTAATCTGACCAACAACTTGGGTAGTGCCTCCCAGCCCATAATGCCCGTTGATTTAGTCGGCTCTAAATAAACAGAAAACCATAGAAACAATAAAATTAAGACATTATTAGCCAAAATCTTCAAAACATATTTATAGTTTTTTTGTTCAAATCTCTTGTTTCATAAGCATAGTTATTGGCATTGTTTTTACAAAGAATAGGATTAAGAAAATATGAGCGAAAAAAAAATAAAAAAGGAAAAGAATACATATCTGGTCAAACTCCGTTTCCAGAGAACTCTCCGCTGGCGACCTCGTTTCTCAAACAATCTTCTTCGTCACCATATCAAAAGAAAGAGTAATGAAATCAGACTCTTTTGGCAAAAAAAAAAAAATATATATTCAATTTGACATGCAGATCCAGAAACTATTAAGATCTCATAAGCTTATATATATAAAAAATAAAAATAAAAAACAAAAAAAAAACGCAAGCAATGAAATCAAAATTTTTAGGGGGATCGGTTTCACATGCGGATCGAAAACAGAAATAAGAACTCAGAAGTTCATACCAAAAAAATAAAAAAATAAAATAATCAAAATATGTTTAGCAAATAAGATGATATTAGAAAGACAAATTGCAAAGAAAAAGAACGATATTAACATAAGAAGGGTGATTACGAGGGGCCGATTATGACATGATCAAGCCATTTATGAGAAACATAGAGAGATTAAAACATAAACGGAGAAAGGATCGGCTGTGACGGATGACCTAAAAAGAAGATGATAAGATATATATAGATCTGGAAAAGAGTGAAGTCTCTCCTAAAAGAGTGAACTCTAACCGACCTCTAAAACGTTTTTCTTTTTCCTCACCAACTTTGCAGTTTTGCAGTGTTGTACAGAGTACAGACACGCCAAATTTGATGGGCTACTATTTACACGGCATTTTTTTTTTTTTTTACTCTTTTATTAATTTATGTTTTTTTTATATATATACAGACTTATAAAACACCAAAATACTGCAAAAATACATTAAAACAAAATAACAATACATAAAAAAAATTTATTTTCTATTTTTTAATTTTTGTAGTTGTATTGAAAAATTATTTTGCAGTTGTTTTCAAAAAGCTGTTTGGTACAGTTTTCATTTTTGTTTTTGAGAAAGTGAAAAAACTGAAAAAAGTGTTTGGTATAGTTTTCATTTTTGTTTTCAATTTTTTCAACTCAAAAACTAAAAAATTGTTTTTGAGAGGAATACCAAACACACCCTTTGTACATAGATTACAAAGTTTAAAACAATAACATAATTTTAAAAGATATAGTAAACACTTAAAATACAATTTAGTAATCGGGAAAATTATTTACAGTTCCGTCAAGATAATTATAATACTGAGTAAAATCTTGATCTTGATCTCTTTGACTTTGATCTCCTTGAGCTTGATCTCGCTGATAATTAGATGCTCGATATTGAGATCCATGATATTGGGAACCTTTTGCTTGTTTTTCATATTGGTTCGTCTGTGCTCTTTTTTGCATAATTTTTTCTTTTTCTTTTACTAGAAATTCATGCATATTTGGGTTTGAAATAGTATCCAAATCATGAATAAAATTTTACTCTCTCCTTTCATTTGAGCTAGCTCAATCTTTTTCTTTCGAAGTTCATTTTTTTGTCTCTGAACTTCAATTCTATCAATATAAGAATCTTTAATAGTTCGGACAAGACTCTCATTTTTATCCATCATTTTTTTAAATTCTTCAGCATCTTTTTGTTGTCTCTTTGCTTTTTTTATACTCATTGGTCTTCCAGATAAATTGCAAGTGCTTTCTTGATCGTCCATGTTAAGATCAAATGAATTCATACCGAGGGTTATAGGTGACTTGGTAGAAAATGATGATGATGAAAGATGGTTACGACTCGGGGACTCGGTATTTGAGTTGTTACCAACAAATTTCTCAATTCCCTTAAGAATGGGCCACACACGATCGAATTTGAAATCCCTCATGTATTTGGCATCCTCTACCAATATCATTTTCGCTTGAGTTAAATATTACATATTGATAAATGAATAATGATAAAAAGTTAGTAAGTACAAATAAAAAAATATAATGTATATATTATCGAAAAATATATACTTACGATGTCTTGTATTGAAGCACCGCTGAGATTCTTATTTTCAATTTCGTCAATACATCCTCTTAGTTTTGAAACAGCAGAAAGAATACTTGTCATTCTAGTTTCTAAAGATCTTATTGGTCTAACTTTTTGGATTCCATTTGAGTGATACTCTGTTTCAATTCTTGCCCAAAATTGATCTTTTTTTTTTGGGAAATCCCTATGATTGGGTTTTGAGAAATATCAATATAGGTATGACACAAGAGTATATCTTCTTGAACAGAGTATGAAAAACTAGTCTAAAAAAAAATCTCAAATAACCTAAATTAGGGCGGCGCAAAAAAACCGTAAAAACCGTAAACTGGACCGGACCGGTGATTTTTAAACCGCCGGTCCGGTTTAAAACGGTTTTTTTTCCCCGGTCCGGTTTACTCAATGCAAACGGTCCGGTCCGGTTTTTAAAAAAAAAAACTGTTAAACCGGACCGGACCGGTTTATTTTAAAAAAAAATAAATTAATGTCCAATTAGCCAAATTAGGCATTTGTGCATGTATTTAACTCCCATATATGACTATATGTTTGTGTTTTGGTGGAAAATTAATGGTTTTTTAAAAAAAAATTATGTAAAACGGTTCAAAACGGTCCAACGGTCCAAAACGGTCCGGTTCGGTCCGGTCTAAACGGTTCAAAACGGTCCAAACGGTTCAAAACGGTCCGGTCCGGTTTAGAAGATTTAAAACGGTCCGGTCCGGTCCGGTTTTTACAGATTTTTGGTCCGGTCCGGTTTGGGTTTTTTTGAACCGTTTTGAACGGCCCGGTCCGGTTTTTTGGCCGGTTTTGGACCGGACCGGACCGTGCACAGGCCTAACCTAAATTGTCTCATTTGAAAAATATTTTTTATATAAGTTTGTTAAGCATACATGTTGAGGAGACTTGTGCTTAACATCGACGCATATATATAGGTATATATAGATATATTAATTATGAGAATTAAATTTAATTAAAAATATCTCAATATATATCAATTCAATTTCTAAAAAGTACATGTACATATCACTGATCGGGAGGGAGCATTCGTAGTGAGTGAGGGGGTCGAAGACCAAGAAGTGAGTTAAACCATTATTTTGGCTAAATGATTACTTGTATAAACTTTTTGTCCTTTAAGAACATTTATATAGCATTTATTTATAATATTACAGTTACAGGTAATGAAGTGCAATCATACAAAATGAAATAAGGAAACAATGATAAAATTAGGTGGATTTTTTTTCATTAGAAATTCATTGGATTATCCATAGAACAAACATGTTATTAGATTGTTCTTCTCAAAGAATAGTAATTGAGCTGTGTTGGCCTAACAAAATCATATATTTATTTCACAAAGATGAACAACAAACCAAAAAGCTCCAGATTTGCTTTGCTTTAATCAAAATGATGCTTCAGCCATTCCTGAACCTAACAATACGGAAAAGAAAACAAAAAGGAAAGAAGAATCAACATTAAATGGAAAACCTACTCTTATTATAAAAAAATCCTTTAATCGAGAAAATTAGTTTATTGCATAATTAAGTTTAAATCAAAAAGATGGGGTGATAAAAAGTGTTACCTGATGATGATACGAAATTGTGGCGTCTAATAACCGCCCAGATGCGTGTAATACTTCTATCGCACACGAACCCATCGTGAAGTACAATTTCTCTAGTAGATATCTTAACGAAATACCACTCTGTAGCACGTAAGACTCGGCAAAGCTCTTAGCTTTCTGAGGCCACCAATGAAAAGAATATGATCAAGTTGTTCATAAAGAAAATAAAACTAGTAAAACAACATTCACAAAATTCTTGCCTGAGCATGAGGTGCTATAAAACTCCAAGATGCACAGACTATATCCATAATCGTCGCTGTTAGTAACCGAATATATCGTATCAGATGGGTCGCAGATTCCGTAATCTGTTTCTTCAATATGGGAATCCACTTCTTCATGTTACAAGAAAGAAATAAAGAAAAGAAAAGCTATTGAGTTAGTTTCCTGTCAGGGATTTTTTTAAGAAAAAAGGAATGAGATTATATTATAAGAGTCACCTGAGCAAAAGACAGTGAGTGTTTATGTAACTTGGAAGCATGTGGCGATATATAATCCATGGATGAGTAGCAGATATTTATGAGATTTGTCGTTAGTGATCGGACATAAGATTGAAGACACGCTACAAATGCCAACCATTGCTCCTTCAGAATCGGGACCCAGTCCTTCAAAAACAACGTCGTTAATTGTACGAGAAATCGCAGGTCATTTCAACCCGGTAAATTAGTTGAGAATCCTGTTTCAGCCTAGTAATTTTTTTTGTCTTCCCTTGTAGCCAAACTAGGTTAATTCACTCTAACCACTTGCAATTCAATACTTTTTTTTTTTTTTATGTAGTATTGTTCATATAGAAGATTATTAATGGTTTGAACAAACACTCACTAACACTTCTTATATTATGTTTTACTGCCTGTTTCAGAGTATAGAGGTACATTGAAAACAAAATATAACATACCGCTTTAATCATTTCAGTTTGTAGCTTAATCCAATCTTCAACCCGAGCTTTTGTTTTTAATCCCTGAGACCCACATGAACAAAGAGAAGAGAGGAACGTATATGAATTGAAACTTAACAATGAACACTTCGGATGTTCACAAAATACAAGTTCCATAACGAAAAATCAGTAAGGGAAAACAAAAATTTACCTTTTGAATTGATAGATCCATGACTATTTTCTGACTCTCGTTCCAATACGATGTCAAAGAAAGCTGCGCGTGAAAATTAAGAATCAGTCTCTCAAAATAATATTTTATCAGTACAAAATTATATGCTCTTACCTGAATATGATCAAAATGAGCATAAAGCCAGCCTGGAAGCCAATCTCCATGAGTACTCTGATAGCAGGTAACATATGGGATTGGTAAGTAAAGTAAATTATAGAGATCTGATTCAAAAATAAAATAAAATATAAAATTATAGAGATTAATTGAGGAAATAAATTTAAAAAAATTATGCATAAGCTAGATGGACACAGCATCCAAGAAAAAAATATTTGGTTCTGTAATACAACTTTCCTATATTTTTTTTATTTTCAGGAATATACTGATCAGTACTGAGGGAAGAATGATGTTTACTTTGGAAAATAATTAAACAAAAAAGAAATATATAAAAAAAAAATTCGAATGCATTGGTCTTTTTATCGACCATTAAGAAGATACTGTTGTAATGTAAATTTTCCGACGGTATACACTCATTTGATAAACAACTTACACTCTTCTCTCATCTTTACAGATGTATAAATACCTTTCTGTGACATTCATTCATATTTTCTGTTTATAACAAAACTTTCATTTCTGTCAAACAGTTGTACGGTTGATAATGGCTTGATTGAACTTCCTATACCAATTGCAATCTATACAATTAGTACGATGATCAAGAAAACGGAAACTTCTCCACGAGAAAAGGAAAATGGAAAGATTGCAATCCCATGATATTTCTACGAATCAACACATTTTTACAGAGAATGAATTTTGCTAAAAAGTACTACACAAATTCTATCACCTGATTCAAGCCTTTACAGTGTAACGCAGTTTCTTCTTTCACTGTCACTGGTTTTCCCTGCATTTTGCACCAGAGTCTCAAACTAACATTATGAAAAAGGAACAAGTAGGTAAACCGAAAAGGCGAGCATGATGTTGCAATCGCTGATGTTTTTCGAATCAGCAATGTATGAATTCTTACTTTCTAGTGGGAATTCTGCTACTTGGTTCAAAGCCTTTGGGTGCACAAAAATTACAATTCATAGAGCCAACTAGAACAAATAATTTGGCACTATAAACTGAAAAATATCCAAATCAATACTATCAGAGTGTTCAGAACTTCAAAATGTCAAAAAATTCCAGTCCCATTATAAGTTTATAACCAAAAAAAAAATGCAAAATGGAAAATGGAAGAAGATCGGTTTCACAATATTCTTTCAAATCAATACTATCAAAGTTTCTGAAAGTGTAAAATATTTAACTACCTGATTTAGATCTGCAGAGTTCAAAGAAATTTCCTCCTCTTCACCCTTTATTAACTCTTCCTGCGTTTCTCACAAGAATCACGGTTCATACCATCATTACGGAACAAGAAAACTGATAAGGTAATCAAAAGGCAATAGAAAAGCAATCCTAAAAAAAATAAAAAATAAAATAAAAAAAAGAGCAAAACTTCCTGAAAGTGTTAAAATTATGGTCTACCTGATTCAAGTATTTAGGGCGTAAAGCAGTTTCCACTTCTACATTCACTAGTTCGTCCTAATACGAGAAACTACAATTGTAATCAAAACGCAGTAGAAAACGACTGTAATTGATTATATTTGCCCAAACCAAACCTATCAAAGTGTCAAGACTTTCGGATAGTGTTAAAAAAATCTGCTACCTGATTCAAGTCTTGAGGTCGTAGAGCAATTTCCTCTTCAACCTTCACTAGCTCGACCTGCGTTTTGCACAAGACTCGTGATCGATATAGTGTCAACTAAGGGTACGAGAAAGGTCGGAACTTGAAGACCGAAAATGTACCTCTGCAACTTGAAGAAGACTCTCGAATTTGCGAATTCTATTCTCTTGCTCGTCATTTACTTTATAAAGCTGGGAACGAGAAAAAATCAGAAACGACCGGCTTAACATGTGAGTACTTAATTTTATGTTCTTGTGTCTTTTGGATTGGATAAGGAATTCCATAAGCTAGATCCTCATTCACAAGTCCCTCAAAGAACTTTTCTCGTATTAAACATTAAAATTTTCCATGGATATTATTATTACTTACTGAGTACAGATAAGCATATACGCTCACATATATAGTATAACACCCAAGAGCTTTTGAGAGGGAAAATAGAAATCATTACTTGTTCTAGTTTTGAACTCAAGCTGTGGATTCTCTGTTCCACATAGTTTGCTCGGGCTCCCAATCTATTCCTTTTCATATTATGCGTTTCGATTTCCTTCATTAGTCTTTCGACCTGGCTCGAAGAGAGAACATTCTGTTAGAATATCTCGACCCTTCAAAACTAGTAAACTCAGTCACTAGGAAAAAAAAAAAATTAAAAAAATAAATAAATAAAAATTAACCTGCTTCTCAAGTTCACCAACATCTTTCTTCGGCGTGCCAACATGTTCGACGTCACTTGAAAACTCCTATTCCATCCATACACATAAAAGATAAAAGACATGATTTTTTTTTTAATTCTTTAAATGAAAAACTGCTTTTGCATACAAGAAAGTGATGAGCCAATAGTTTGTTTGTAATGTCTAAAAATCACCTGAATCAACTCTATCTCGCCAACTCCGACATTTTCCGATCTCTCTACGAACTCCTGGTTTCTCTCTCCAATGCTCGATACTGCAAAAGCAACACGAGAAAATGAAAACGGAAGTTCTCAATCGAAGCCATCAAATTTCACAGCACTAATAATTGGTAACAAAAGAAATGAAAAAAAATACGTCTTTATTGGCGATGCAAACTTGTATTTACAAGACGATGAAAAGAATGGGAAAAAAAATCACCAAGAGCAACGAAGCTTGAATCCGAAGGCACCGGCGAGGAAGCGACGTCGTTCTGAAGCCACGGCTCATCGGTGGTTGTGGCTATGGTGAATTTTAGGGCTAACAATAGTACGGAAAAAGCTAAGAGCTCAGAGACCGCCATAGGAGAGAACCAGCACGAGTCGCGAGGAGAGGAGGGAAAACGAAAAGGCTTTTTTTGAAAAGTTTGGTCTTTTTTCTCTTTCTAGCTCTTATGTTGGGCTAGTTTTTGGTACGGCATGTTTTATTTTCGCAGCGACAGTGTACGATTCACAATGGCTTGAGTTTCTGAAAATAAATTTTTTTTATAAGAGAGTGCAAAAAAAAAAAAAATCGAAAACTATAAATTGAAACCGGGCTACTAGTTTCTTTTAACCGTTGGTTCAATTTAAAATTTTTTTTGTCTAATCTGATCTGATTTTTACTGGTCTAAAACGGTGTTGTCCGGTTGGAAAATTTTAGACCTCGGTTTTCATTGAATCGAATCGGTCTTAATTTTCTACGTTTTTTTGAATTTTTTTATAAACAATTCTAAAATATTTGAATGAACTAATTTAGGTTGGACATCTTAATTAATATATATATATATATATATATATATATATATATTGCTATTCTTTGATTAAATTTGTACCCAAAAAAACTAAAATATACTTAAAATGGCAAAAACCGAGCCAAACTAGTCTAAAACGTTTTTGTTAGGTCCACTCTAAAAAATTTCAAATCGTTACGGTTTGACCTTGTCAAATATAGAGACCGGTTTTAGATCGGAACAGGCCGTGCATAGCCCAATTTTTCCGGCATAGACGAATGCTTGTAGCAAGGTCATAATAGAAGTTGTGCAGAGAGAATTAATATATCAAAATATGAATGAGAAGTGATGTAATATAAGAATTTTGTTTCAAAAGCGAGATAACTCAAGTAATTTTTACCGCATTTTTACCACAGACAATTAATTGAGGGGACAACAATTTAATATAGACTCGAAAAAGTTACAATGCGACTTTAAGTTGATTTAGATATCTGAATAAATGAGTTGATTTTTAAGTGGATTAGAAACGTTGCCACTTATACACTGACACGATTAAGTGACTTTAAACTTTTAATTCACGTAGAACAACCTATATTTTTTTCATTAGTTGCCGATTAATTTTGGTATCGAAAATATAATAAATTAATACAAAGATTGTAAATTAGTTTTAACATTAATATTTTGTATAATTTATTATTACTCAAATACTATACTAAATATAATATTTATGGAGTTTAGCATCAAATTCATGTATTAAATAACTATGCAGTTTATTTTATAACAAATTTTTATAACTTAAACAGTCACATTGGATTCTATTCAATTTTAAAGAATCATATTCAATTTTATTTATTTATTTAAAGAGCCATAATCAATCATATATAAACTAAACTTGACCTATTCGATTTATTTATTTATTTCAAATTTCAATGGTAGTAGAATAATATATTTGCTCCTTTTCTTAAATCAATGTCTAACTTATAATCAACAGTAAAATAATATATTCACTTCTTTTGTTAAATCAATTTCTAACCTTTTTTTGCTAGCAAGTTTCTAACTTATTAACGTTGTTGATTTTTCATTGACATGTCAATTTGTTAAAATCCGAGATCCTCGAAATGACATTTTAAATCATGTTACAGTGGCAAAACAATTTTTTTTAAAAAAGGAAAGGAAATGAACAATTTTAATGGCCATACGGTACAATAAGACATATCATGTCTCACTCAAGGAGAAGCATCAAATGATGTCCTTGAATATGTGCACTGTGCATTTAGTATATTGCTTCAGGGTCCAATCTATTATATTTTACACAACAAAATAGAATCAGTTTTGTTTTGACTGATGAGGAAGGAAAAAAAAAAGTCAAAAACTCATTTGTATTATATGTAAAGTGTAATCTGGTGTACAAAGTATATAAATCTACAACATCTGTGCTCACTCATAGGGGCTCTACGTTATAATTTTCTGAAAAAAGGAAACAAAATTACAGACTTAAAAATTAGAAGCAGACCAATTATTCGTTCAATCAATCAAAAGGATGAAATGGAATCAAGTATTAAAAACCCTACAGCCACAAGAAAGTTGTTCCATTTCTGTCTGTGATAAATTTTGATTAATTTTAGGTAATTTCGGAGAAAATCCATATCACCGCTAAATACCACCAATTTTAACAGGAAAAATTGAAACGAAGTATGCAAATCATCATTTTAAATTTTTCTTGATAATTTTTTTAAGCACTAAACGAGTTTTACGGCAAGTCATATCACTTGAAAGTTATAAAAAAAAAAAGTTTGAATGAACCATCAAGGGAGAGCTCCGATTCGCTATGGAGGTCAAACTTGATCCTATAATAACCACCGAGTTTTACATGAGTTGGGAAGCATTATTTATGCAAAGAGTAACTAAACGGTTCGACCATTATACTAATCCCGAATAAATTACTATACAATTAATCTATGATCCGCAATCAAGTTGTTGTTCTTAGTACAGTTAAAAGTCTAATTACAGTGTGTAAAGGTTAGTAATCACAGATCATATCGTAGGCTCGATTTCTCAGATTTTAAGCCTTTTGCTTCCATCGCAAGAAACCACACTTTTGCTTCCATCGAAACTCCCTCTTTTGCTTCCATCGCAAGTAACCACACTTTTGAAACTCCCACTTTTGCTTCCGTCGCAAGAAACCCCCTTTTTGCGGCTGTAGGAAGGAAAAGCTCTCTCAAAAATGGGTCTCCAAATTTTTCTACCACTTTTGCTTCCATCGCAAGAAACCCCACTTTTTCCGTCTTCGTTTCCGTCGTCGACATCAACATACTCCCATAGAAATCCATAAGCAAGATCGAAATTACTCTCTCTATCGTCAGAATACCAACTTTCTCTAACCAATACAAAACAGATCGAGTCATCAAATTAGAAAATTACTCAGGATACCCTTTTTTTAAGCTTCTATAACCTATTTCTCGGTTCAAGATAGTAGAGAGTTTTCGAAATCACTAGTAATTGAAATAATACCTGATCCAAGGGTAGTGCTTTGCAGGCCTGAATATGTTCAAAACCGTTACCCGCGAAGCAAATTCGCACACCTTGGCTTCATAGAACTTTCCATCATCGCACTCCAACGTAAAATAGCAACGTCTATTCCTACCTTTCGGAGTCATCCCAGACCACTCAGTCAATCTCACAATTCTCACAAACCCTAACTTAGAACCCTGCAAAACGCAATGCTCAAATTTACAAACCCTAACTTAACAAAAAAAAAAAGAAAAAAAAGAGAAGATTATTTGGATAACAAACCTTAATTCTGTTGAATTCTTCAACAGCAAATCTGGCTAGCCTGTCAAATATTGGATCGCTAAACTTACTCGAGTTATAGGGTCTGACGCTCATACACAATGGATCAATCCATTCAGCAACGAAATTCTAGAGTTAATGAGCAACGATTTCAGTTTCAGTAATGAATCTTAAAAAAAAAAAAACAAAAAAAAAGAGAAAAACAAAATTTAATACCTCAGAAGCCCGGAGAGTTTCCATGTATTTGATATACATTGGATGATCGGTGCTGTCCACAGTCGACTGCATATCAACATCCGGGTCATCAGGGAGGTCGATAAATTCAATTTTCTTGTTTTCCATTGCCGATCTGAAACACAAACAGATAATTATCACGAGTTAAGCACATGCCCTAATTCGCCGAGTCGAAACTACGAACATACCCAGAATATACTGTGCAATTCGTGTTCCTTACAAGAAGAACAAAAGGAAAGATCAAAGAGAGTAAAACCAAGCAATGATTCGAGAATTCGAAAAAGAAATTAAACGAAGAACATACCCTAATTTTTTTTTTTTTTTTTTGCGAGAGTCGGATGTTATGCTCTAAATGCCTATTCGATCAAGCGCAGACCTGAATTTATAGCAAAAAGAAAACCCATCTTCTAAACCCACCCAACCCAACATTAAACACACTATTAGAAAAGTGGGCCCGGATGGAAACCGAATTTGGAAATATTGAGTAATTTCTAGGCAAACTTGAGAAGACAATAATAAAAAATAAATAAATGCACATTTATTAAAAAAAAATGAGGGTGATTTATTTAAATAATCAATTTAAAGTTATATATCCGCAAAATAGTCAAAATTTGTCTATAATTAGTGAAATAGTCAAAATGTGCAATAATCTAGTTTCAAAATTTTTTTTGACCTCATAATTAAATTTTTTGAAAGTAATATATTGCTTGTAACAATCGTAAAAAAAATTAATATTTACTGTAAAAAAATGTTTGGGGAATTGACACTAATAATACCATCTCAATGTGGCTTACCAAATATAGCACAAAACTAAAAAATTGACAAAAGTAGTACCACAAGTAGCTGAGAGAATTTATTTTTTCCTGAACTACCCTCAAGACCCATTAATGTGAAGACCAACTCATTTTGCTCTTTTTTTCTTCAGAACCCAGCCAGCTTTCAGTTCCTCAAACAAATCGTGTGAAAAAAAAAAACTAACTCCTTCTCTGGTTGTGGGTCGCCGGAGGTTTCTTCACGAGGGTCGCCGGAGTGCTGGTCGTCGGAATCTTGCTCGCCGAAATCCAAAGAATAGTTTTTTTCCTGCAAATCTTAGGTTTGAATCATATACCCATTTTGCTGTAATCCTAAACCCATTTTTTCCTTCCTTCAAATCCAAATGACGGTTTGTTTCCTACAAATCCAAGGTTCTTCTTCTTCTTGTACTGATGAGGTTTCCTGTTGATTTCCCGATTTTTCCAGGGTGTCACGAACTAGATTCACAACTGGAAATGAGGAGTTTTGAGCTTTGAGATGATGAGGAATGAGGAATTTGTTTGAGTTTTGATTTGATGTATCTTGTGTTGAATTTTTGGGTGCTTCCTGAAAAAAGTATGTAAAGTTGGGCATACATGATTTTGATTCGCTGGGAATGTTGGAGCTTCAACTTTTTTTTCTTCTTCTTCTTCTTCTTCTTCTTCTTCTTCTTCTTGATTCAGTGGATTTCTTGTCTTCTAATATATATATATATATATATATATATATATATATATATATATATATATATATATATATATATATATATATAACATTTGTTCCCTTTTTTCACTGTGTAAGTATTGCACTTTGAAAGGGGTTCACCAACATTCAAGTTTCAATGTGTGTGTGTGTGTGTGTGTGTGTGTGTGTGTGTGTTACTGAGATTGTATGATGCTAGAAGCTTAAAAAGGGTTAGTGTTGTAAAGCTTGTTTGGAAATACAAATATGTCACGGAGTGAATTCACTTCGTGACAGATGTGTCACGGAGTGAATTCACTTCGTGACAGATGTGTCACAAAGTGTGCTTATTTAACTTGAATGCTTATTTTATGTTTTTGGCTCGTAATTTTTCTCTTATGGTAATAGTGTTTCTAACTTGATTTGTTTTAGGTTTTATCTTTAATATCGAAGTCGAAAAAAGCCAAGAGAAGGCCTCAAAAAATGTCCGACGAAGCGTTAGGACGGCTTCGAAAAGGAAAATTATTTCGCCGTCCAAGAGTTCCGACGATGACGACGCGTTCATGGTAGCACCACCAAAGATAAAGAAGGTATAGAATAAAAATTAAGTGGCTTATTTAGAGTAATTTAAGGTGACGCCTTGGTTTGTTTTGTGCTTGATATAGACTAAAAACAAGGCCGAGTCCTTGGGCGTTACGGCAGCCCCAGAGAGTCCTACCATATGTGTAGGAGTGGAAACGGTGTATACCCGAGGCCAACATTGAAGGTTTTTCGTTTAACTCTCACGGGGGATTGGAAAATTTCTTCACTCTCTTACTCGGCCGCAGCGCTGAAACTCAAGCTGGCTTCGCCCAATCATGTTTTTGGCAGTTTGTGGGGCAACCAAAAATAGTGTAAAAAGGTGAAATATTTGTTGTTTTATGAACCTACAAACTTGACTATTTCAATGTGTAAAAAGACTGTGTAACTAAATTATATCTCCAAGCTTAGTTTATGTCAAACATGTTTTGGTACTTTATGATAATGCAGTATATTATGAATATTCTTATATTATTGGCTTTCCTTAGCCTATTATGTTTTGGTACTGAAGATCCATTAGCATTATATTCTTCTTATTATTATGCCATATGAACAATGAATTCAATATCACAATTCCAATATCATTACACATGCGAGTCCAATAAAAGTCAAACCAAATCAAATGTAATTTCATTTTTTAAATCATTCAATACATCTCCGACTCATTTAAACAATAACACAATACC
The DNA here is from genome assembly GCF_054948205.1 of Urtica dioica subsp. dioica. NCBI lineage: Eukaryota > Viridiplantae > Streptophyta > Magnoliopsida > Rosales > Urticaceae > Urtica > Urtica dioica. The sequence goes on from NC_142760.1 coordinate 1,107,498, forward strand.
TATAAACAAAACAACAACCAGCATTTTAATCTTGAATAATTCAGATACAATCAGTTGTTCCAATTCATTGGCTTCAATTGGTTCTTTGTGTTTGAAGTCTTCATCGACAAAAGATGATATCTGGTTTTCCAATGAAATTATATTCCTTAGCAGCCCTGGAATGATTTGAATCGATCTTGGATACATAGGTGGATCAATCCATTCCAAAAACCTGCATCTACTAAATTTCTTTATCTGTTACAAGCATAAACCAAAGAATATTTATTTACAAAATCTTAAAAAGAATATAAACATATGCGAACCTTATACTCGGGAAATCCCGATCGATCAGCCGTCACAACTGAATCCGTAACGATTTTTCTTATTTATAAGATTTCTAGACGGTTTATAGGATAACGAGAAACATATGCAAACCTTATACTCGGGGCATCCATAGAATCGTCTTCCAGGGTTATCCACAGTCCAGGAAGTTCGTTCAACTCCATTTAGACCACACGAACATGAAGGAGGAGGCCGTCGACGCTCGGTACCACCTTCTGTATTTCCAGAAACGCGCGACTTCCGACGTTTTGACGAACTGCAATCACTCGACTCCATCGTGATATTGAAAATCGATCGAAAAAATTGGGAAGAAGAGGAACCCTAACTCAAGACTATTTGGGGACTTCCGATTTGAATATGATAAATTAAACAATTTTATAAGACAATAAACATTTAATTATGAATTCATTACAAATTCTATTAAAAACGGTTATTAACATAGAAAAACATCCAGTTCGTGACACATGTGTCACGAATTGAATCCAGTTTGTGACACTTCTGTCACGAAGTGAATCCAGTTCGTGACACATGTATCACGAAGTGAATCCAGTTCATGACACTTCTATCAGGAAGTGAATCCAGTTCGTGACACCCTGAAAAATTCGGGAAATCAACAAAAAACGCCATTTTTGACAAACAAATCACACCCAAACACAATGGAACCTATTTCAACATGAATCAAAACAATTAAACATGTTTTTATATGTTAAAAATAGGAAGAACTTACCAAAATATGTATGAAGAAGTTTTGGATCTAGGATTTGCAGGAAACCTCATAAGCACAAGAAGAAGAAGAAGAAGAAGAAGAAGAACCTTGGATTTGCAGGAAACAAACCGTCATTTGGATTTGTAGGAAAAAATGGGTTTAGGATTATTGCAAAATGGGTTTAAGATTCAAACCTTGGATTTGCAGGAAAAAAACCATCATTTGGATTTCGGCGAGCAAGATTCCGGCGACCCGGACTCCGACGACCCTCGTGAAGAAACCTCCGGCGACACACAAGTGGAGAAGGAGTGAGTGTTTTTTTTTCACACGGTCTGAGTGAGGAACTGAAGGCTGGGTTCTGAAGAAAAAAAACGCAAAATGAAGTTGGTTTATTCATTAATGGTCTTGAGGGTAATTGAGGAAAAAATAAATTATCTCACTTACTTGTAGTATTACTTTTGTCAATTTTTGAGTTTTGGGCTACATTTGGTAAGTAACATTGAGATGTTATTATTAGTGTCAATTCCCCAAAATGTTTTGTAAACGTAGATTTGCAATATTGCTGAAAAGTTGAAAGTTTTGAGTGTTTTACTCATAAATAAGTTTCAAAATAGCTAAAGTTGAGTTTCTGAGAGCAAAAATAATTGAACGTGTTTTCCTTTATTGATGAATATGGTATATATAGGAATACAACTGAACTGATTGCCTAAGTAATAGCACTGTACGTCTAACCTCGTAACAACCTCCTAACAGCAGAATAAATATCTAAAACTGAAATAAATAAATAACCTGATAATTATTCCTACTTAATCTGAACTAACTTAATAACAACCGATTAATCTACTCTAATTTACATATATTTACACGTAATCTAACACTCCCCCTCAAGTTGGTGCGAAGATATCTTTCATGCCCAACTTGCTTAGAAAATCTTCAAACTTCTGCCTGTATAAGCCTTTCGTGAACACATCTGCTAGTTGTTCGGTGGTTGGAACGAATGGCATGCAAATTTCTCCTCTGTCGAGATTTTCCTTTATGAAATGTCGATCGATCTCCACGTGCTTTGTTCGGTCGTGCTGAACAGGATTGTGAGCTATGCTGATCGCAGACTTGTTGCCGCAGAACAGCTTCATCGGCAAGCTAGACTCAATCTGCAACTCCTCTAAGATGCGTTTGATCCATATCACTTCGCATATCCCATGTGCCATCGCTCGAAACTCTGCTTCAGCGCTACTACGAGCCACCACCGGTTGCTTTTTTGCTTCTCCAAGTGACCAAGTTTCCCCAAACAAACGTACAGTAGGCTGATGTGGATCTCCGGTCATCTAGATTTCCTCCATAGTCCGCATCCGTGAAGACTTCAATCTGCTTGCTTTCGGTCTTTTTGAAGAAAATGCCTTTACCTGGACTTCCCTTGAGGTAGTGTAATATTCTATACACAGCCTCAAGATGACTTTCGGAAGGGCAGTGCATGTATTGACTTACAAGACTCACTGCGAACGCGATGTCGGGGCGTGTGTGAGCCAAGTAAATCAATTTTCCGACAAGCTTTTGGTACCTCGCTTTGTTGGCCGGGGCTTCTCCTTCCTCCTTACTCAGCCGGTGATTAGGGTCGATTGGAGTTGACGCGGGTTTGCAGCCGAGAAGACCAGTCTCGTTCAAGAGATCGAGTACATATTTCCGCTGCGAAATAGCGATGCCCCTCGGTGATCTTGCTACTTCCATCCCCAAGAAATATTTGAGGCTTCCCAAGTCCTTTATCTCAAACTGTTGCGCCAAGAAGTGCTTCAATCTTGCAAGCTCTTCTTCATCGTCTCCTGTCATGACCATATCATCAACGTAAACGATTAATATGGCCATTTTACCTCCCTTCGTGTGCTTGTAGAACATGGTGTGATCCGAGTGTGCTTGCTTGTATTTTTGATCTATCATGGCTTTTGAGAATCGACCAAACCAAGCCCTCGGGGATTGTTTAAGGCCGTACAAAGCCTTCTTTAGTCTACACACCTTTCCTCGTGAGTTGTTGTCGAAGCCGGGTGGTGCTTGCATGAATACTTCTTCTGCTAGCTCTCCGTTCAAGAAAGCATTCTTGACGTCAAATTGCAGCAAGGGCCAATCTAGATTCACAGCCAAAGAGATCAAAACCCGAACAGTATTGAGCTTCGCAACCGGGGCAAAGGTTTCCTCGTAGTCGAGGCCATAGGTTTGGGTGAACCCTCGAGCGACAAGCCTTGCTTTGTATCTTTCCACTTTTCCTTCGGCATTGTATTTGACAGTAAAGATCCACTTGCAATCCACTGTTCGTTTCCCCTTAGGCAGCTCGGTCATTCCCCATGTGTCGTTTTTCTTTAGGGCCCTCATCTCCTCCAAGACAGCCTCCTTCCACTTCGGAACACCTAGAGCTTCGTGTATCGAGCTCGGAACCTCATCATTAGTTATCATGGTGGTGAAGGCTCTAAAACTAGGTGATAGATTTTGATAGGACACATAGTTTGATAGAGGATATAGTGGGAAATTGGTGCATGTTCTAGTACCTTTTCGGGTGGCAATGGGCTCATCTAGATCGCTAATGGCTGTTTCTTGGGTTTGTGATGAGTCATGAGATAAAGGACTGTTACCTTGACTAGGTTCGGATGTTGGCAATGTGGGGGAATCACTTGTCCTCGTAAGCTCCCTCGAGTGAACACTGAATTCAGGAGATTGGTCCTCCATAGGACTAGTTTCAGATTCATTAAATGAGGAAATATCATTATTTTCATTTAATTTAGGGACACCTTTAGATGGAGTATTTTCCAAAGTAGTACTATTTTTGTTTTCAGAAACAGTGCCGTTATTTTCCAAACCTACAGTAACAGATTCTTTATTTCCAGATTCAATAGCATTTTCCGAAACAGGTAACACTTGTGTTTTCCAAAACTGATCTTCATTATTGTTATTCTCCCCCTGAAGATAAGTTTTATCAAAAAAAGGTTTTGTTTCAAAAAATGTGACATCCATACTTATAAAAAGTTTACCCGAGCTAGGATCAAAACATTTAAAACCTTTTTGAGTTGGAGAAAAACCTAGAAACATACATTTAATCGCCCTAGGATCTAATTTACCTCTTTTATGATCATGAATATGTACAAATGCCGTGCATCCAAAAATTTTCGGAGATAAATTACTAAAGCATTTATTTTCTGGAAAATAATTTTGAAGTGCTTTTATGGGGAAATTGTAGCTTAATACTTTGCTAGGCATTCTATTAATTAGATATGTAGCCATAAGTATAGCATCTCCCCAAAAACGTTTAGGAACGTTCATAGAAAACATTAAAGCTCGGGTAACCTCAAGTAGATGTCTATTTTTTCTTTCGGCAATACCATTTTGTTGAGGTGTATCAACACAAGAACTATGATGAATAATGCCTTTTTCGATTAAAAATGGTCCTAGGATTTTATTGAAATATTCCCTGCCATTATCGGTCCTTAGGATTTTAATCCGAGTTTGAAATTGTGTTTCAATCATAGTGTAAAATTTTTTGAAAGTCTCGGCTGCCTCTGATTTTTCTTTCAACAAATAAATCCAAGTGTTTCGTGTGTGATCATCAATGAACGTAATAAACCATCGGGTTCCTGAAATATTTTTAATACGGGAAGGTCCCCACATATCACTATGTATTAGTGAGAATGGTTTTGAAGGAGTGTATTTAACAGATGGAAAATATGTTCTTTTATGTTTGGCTAACTCACAAATTTCACACTGCAAAGACTCGAGATTTTTATTACGAAACAAATTTGGAAATAAATGTTTTAAATACCCAAAACTAGGGTGACCTAAACGAAAATGCCATAACATTATTTCATCATTTAAGGAAAAGAAACTAGAACATGTAGTTTTCTGAATTTGTTTACTCGAGTTAGCTTCCGAGCCGATGTGATAGAGTCCCCCGTGCGTTTTAACATTGCCAATCATCCTCCCCGAGTGCAGGTCCTGAAGAGTACAACCAGTAGGTAAAAAGGTGAGTTTGCATTGGCTTTCAGTGACTAATTTGTCCACAGATAAGAGGTTACATGTTAGATTAGGGACATGTAAAACATTGTTTAGTGTGAGGGATGAATTGAGAATGATAGAACCTTTCCCGGCAATAGCTGAGAGAGACCCATCGGCAATTTTAACTTTATCATAGCCAGAACATGGGAAATATGAGGTAAAAAGGTAAGAAGATCCGGTCATATGGTCACTAGCACCCGAGTCTATGATCCATGAGGTAGGATTATTTGTGGAAATATTTAGGGCTGTTTTGAAACTACCTTTATGGGCAAGAGAGGATGAGGAAGGTGATGATAACTTATGTGAGGTCCACAGCTGGTACAGTTGCTCTAAGTCTTCTTTGTTGAAGAAATTCTGCCCCGGTGAAGATTCGGTCCCTCGCTCGTTGGAGACGATATGAGATGCTTGGTACGCACCTCTATTATCCCGGGAGGGCCGCTGAGATGACTGAGAGTCGGCTGGCTTGCCATGAAGCTTCCAACACTTGGCCTTGACATGGCCAAGTTTGTTGCAGTGGTCGCAGGTGGGCCGGTCGGATTTGTTCTTGGAGAAGCGTTGGTTCGAGTCGGACCTCGATGACATCATGGCGGTGGTGGTGTCTCCCTGATTGGTTGTAGCGTCAGGTATGCTTGATCCGAGCATGACTTGACGACGACTCTCTTCTCGGCGAACTTCTGCGAAGACCTCTCGGGTACTCGGGAATGGCTCTCTGCCGAGTACTCTTCCTCTCACTTCATCGAGCTCTTGGTTCAGCCCAACTAAAAACTCGAAGACTCGCTCCTTCTCGATGGTTTTCTGATAAAAAATACTATCGGCAGGGCAGCTCCACTCATAGTTACAGTAGAGGTCTAGCTCTTGCCACAGCATCTTTAGGTCAGTGTAGTATTGAGTGACCGTCTTGTCACCCTGCTTCGCCTTTCTCAGCCGAGTCTTGATCTCGAAGAGTTGTCCAGCATTTCCGAGATCTGAATACGTCTCCTTCACCGCTGTCCAGATCGCGTTTGCTGTTGGAAGAAACAGATAAGTCCTTCCTAGGTTAGCTTCCATAGAACTTACCAGCCATGACATGACCATGGAGTTTTCAGCCTCCCACTTCTCATAACCGGCTTGGTTTGCAGCAGCATCTGGCTTCGTCGTCATTCCTGATAGGTAGCCGAATTTTCCTCTTCCCTGCACAAAGAGTTTAACCGACTGGGACCACTCCATGTAGTTCCCTCCATTTAGTTTATGTGAGGTGATGGAATGATTTTGGAGAAAGTCTGTGGTCGAGTTAGAGCTCGATCCTCCAGATAGATAGGTGTTTCCGGTAGAACCGGTGCTGTTTATACTTGGTTCGGCCATTTAGAATTGGCAGGAACCTATAGGTGTTTTACTGCTCAGATACCATGAGAGCAAAAATAATTGAACGTGCGTTTTCCTTTATTGATGAATATGGTATATATAGGAATACAACTGAACTGATTGCCTAAGTAATAGCACTGTACGTCTAACCTCCTAACAACCTCCTAACAGCAGAATAAATATCTAAAACTGAAATAAATAAATAACCTGATAATTATTCCTACTTAATCTGAACTAACTTAATAACAACCGATTAATCTACTCTAATTTACATATATTTACACGTAATCTAACAGTTTCCTTATTCATTTTTTTCACTATAATTATCCATTAAATGTTACCAATACCCGTACCCATTTAAATGTTAACGAGTATTACTCATTAACCAGTCTCATTTAGACCGAGTAACGGGCGTATCGAGTAATAATGACATCCCTAATTGCAGCTTTTCCCAATCGAATACCTATCAACACCTAGGTCCTCAAGGAACTCAATATATTCAATTTTCTTGTTTTCAATCTGAAACACAAATAAATACACTTAATCTATGATCCGCAATCAAGTTATTGTTCTTAGTACACTTAAAAGTCTAATTACAGTGTATAAAGGTTGGTAATCACAAATCATATCATAGGCTCGAATTCTCAGGTTTTAAGCCTTTTGCTGATGGGGTTAACCTCAATTTCAACACTTCCACTTTTGCTGCCATCGCAAGAAACCACACTTTTGCTTCCATCGCAAGAAACCCCACTTTTGCCGCCATAGTAAGGAAAAGCTCTCTTAAAATTGGGTCTCCACATTTTTCTACCACTTTTGCTTCCATCGCAAGAAACCCCACTTTTTCCGTCTTTGCTTTCGTCGTCGACATCAACATACTCCCATAGAAATCCATAACCCATATCGAAATTATTCTTTCTATCGTCGGAATACCCACTTTCTCTAACCAATACAAAACAGATCGAGTCATCAAATTAGAAAATTACTCACAGGATACTCTCTTTTTTTAGCTTCTATAACCTATTTCTCGGTTCAAGATAGTAGAGAGTTTCGAAATCACTAGTAATTGAAATAATACAAGATGGGATTTGTGTGTGAATCATTACCTGATCCAAGGGTAGTGCTTTGCAGGCCTGAATATATTCAAAACCGTTACCCGGGAAGCAAATGCGCACACCTTTGCTTCGTAGAACGCTCCATCATCGCACTCCAACGTAAAATAGCAACATCTAGTCGTACCTTTCCCAGTCATCCCAGACCTTTCAGTCAATCTCACAATTCTCACAAACCCTAACTTACCACCCTGCAAAATGCAATGCTCAAATTTACAAACCCTAACTTAACAAAAAAAAAAAGATTATTTGGATAACAAACCTTAATCCTGTTGAATTCTTCAACGGCAAATCTGGCTAGCCTGTCAAATACTGGAAGGCTAAACTGTCTCGGGTTATAGGGTCTAAAAGTCATACACAATGGATCAATCCATTCAGCAACGAAATTCTGGAGTTAATGAGCAACGATTTCAGTATCAGTAATGAATCTTAAAAAAAAAAAAAAAAAAAAGAGAAAAAAAAATTTTAAAACCTCAGAAGCCCGGAGAGTTTCCATGTATTTGATCAACATTGGATGATAGGTGCTGTCCACAGTCGAATGCCTATAAACATCCGGGTCATTAGGGAGTTCGATGAATTCAATTTTCTTGTTTTCCATTGCCGATCTGAAACACAAACAGATAATTATTACGAGTTAAGCACATGCCCTAATTCGCCGAGTCAAAACTGCGAACATACCCAGAATATACTGTGCAATTCGTGTTCTTATAAGAAGAACAAAAGGAAAGATCAAAGAGAGTAAAACCAAGCGATGATTCGAAAATTCGAAAAAGAATTTAAACGGAACATACGCTATTTTTTGCGAGAGTCGGATGTGATGCTCTAAATCGCTAATTTGAAAAAGCGCAGACCTGAATTTATAGCAAAAAGAAAACCCATCTTCTTGGGCCCGGATGGAAACCAATTTCCAAATATTGAGTAATTTCTAGGCAAACTTGAGAAGACAATAATAAAAAATAAATAAATAAATGCACATTTGTAAAAAAAAAAAATTAGGGTGATTTAGTTAAATAACCAATTTAAAGTTATAGATTCGCAAAATAGTCAAATTTTGTTTATAATTAGTGAAATAGTCAAAATGTGCAATAATCAAGTTTAAAAAAATTTACCTCATAATTAATTTTTTTTGAAAATAATATATTGCTTGTAACAATCGTAAAAAAAAATTAATTTTTGTTGTCAAAATGTTTTGTAAATGTAGATTTGCAATTTTGCTGAAAAATCGAAACTGTTAATAAATAAGTTTTAAAATATCTAAAGTTGTTTACACTATCATTATCCATATTGACTCATGTACATGACCAAGTTATCATATTAAAAAAAAAAATCATTGATACTTGACAGTTTCACATTTGTTTTTAAATTTTTTGACTATTTTACTAATTTTTGAAAAACTTTAACTATTTTTTTAATATATATAATTCATTTGGATATTTATCGAGAACACCTTTTTTTTACCATGCAATGGAGTATATTGTTTTGAGAAATTGCACTAGGAGTGTTTTCAATAATAAGAAATGAATTTAATACCTTAGAAACAAGCCCAGGCAGTTTCCAAGTATTTGGAATACGTTAGATCATCGCATATAGGAATGGCAATAGATACAAATATGAACGGGGGCACTTATACCGATACACATACCCATTAGATAAAATATCCGTTAATCTGTACCTATTAGCGATATGAAATTTCAATACCCGTTACTCCAGTTCATAGATAAAAAAAAAAAAAAAAATTAACCACTCAATAAATCTAAATATAAATTTGAAGCTACAATTCATCAAAATAATTTAAAGTAGGAATACTAAAGCAAGTTAAAATTCATAATTACAAAACAAACAATTTAAAAAGTTAAAAAGTACGTATTTAAAAAAAAATTGAAAACATGTATAACGGATTGGGTCAACGTGTTAGCGGGTCGGGTAGAGCTATACCGATACCCTCACCCGTATGTGTTTAAATGTTAACGAGTATTACCCATTAACCAGTTTCGAATGGGTATTACTCGATCCGTTTAGACCGAGTAACGGGCGGGTTAACGATATCGAGTAATAATGACATCCCTAATCCCAGCTTTTCCCAAACGAATACCTATCAACATCTGGGTCCTCGGGAATTCGATATATTCAATTTTCTTGTTTTCATTACCGATCTGAAACACAAATAAATAATTATCACGAGTTAAACACATGTCCTAATTCACTGAGTCGAAACTACAAACATACCCAGAATATACTAAGCAATCCATGTTCCTTATAAGAAGAATAAAAGGAAAGATCAAAGAGTAAAACCAAGGAATGATTCGAGAATTCAAAAAAGAATGTCAATGAAGAACATACCCTTAAAATTGTTTGCGAGAGTCGGAAGCTCTGAATTCCGTGAACAATACGGATCGTATGAAATGCATACCTGCTCTTATAGCGAGGAAAAAAAAACCATCTTCTAAACCCACACAACCCAACATCACCTTAGAAGACAAGGAAATAGCCCTGGTTGTGTTTTCATTTTTTTTTTCCGTATCTGGACTTAATTCTTTTTAAATGCCATTTCTTTTAGAAATAAAAATCATATTATTAATCATAGTTTTTTTTTATTAATTACAAACTCTATTGAATTAGGAGTATCCTTTAATCAAATGAGTTTATAGAGCTCAAATTGCTAAATCATGGGTCACCCGTTAGCAACCCTTTATGATTACTTTACTCTTCAAAATTAGACAACAAACTAGATACATCCGACAAAATGGAACCAAACTCATTTTAGCATCTGACTCTATAAAGTGGATATGCGAAAACACTTCTAAAACCCATGATAAGCCGAGGTGGAGAGCGAGAGTTTCAGCTTCTTTGATAGTGAATTTGCTCGAAAGGCTTTAAGTCAAGGGAGCCATTACCAAACCAAAAGAGATGTGAATGAAAACTCCGACACCAATGCGATTTGAAGATTTTGGAATTGATGCATCAATAGTGGTCGCAACTTGTTGGCATCTATCTAGATTGGGAGCGATCATGTCTGAGTTCAAGACCACTTACCAAACTTAGGAGGATTTCTGAATTGAAAATGAATGGTGTAATTAGTTTACCCTTGATTTTTCCTTCTTAATTGTAATACATGTAATCCTACATATTTCATTCTCTCTATTCCCTTCATTAATATATCATTGTATAAAATTTTATTTCATTTTTCTTTCTTCTTCACTCGTAGCGATCGTGAAACTAAAAAAAAACGTTAAACTTCCCGAATCACCAACCCATTTTCTCCACTTTCAAGTTTCAGTTTCTTCTTCTTAACTCTCCTTTCTTCTATCCCAGCCTTTATTATAAACCCCACCAATTTGACAATCCCTTATTTGACAATCCCATCGATTATAAATCTGAAAATAATTTATATAAATAAAAATCCCAGAATCAAAAGAAAGAATCTGATTATAATAAATAAATCAGAAGGAATCAGATTATTGGCAAGTAACCACGGGTTAAACAGTCATTATTGTTAAATGTAGATGTCAATTGTCATACGTACGCTTTTTTTTTTTTTTTTTTTTTTTTGTTGTGCAATCTAGTTGGACTTGAGTTCTGTGTATGTTTCGAAGTTGGAAGTTAGAACCATGCAAATATATTAGGTGTTTTCTCACACCATAAAAATGAAAGATTCAAACTAACTCAAAGACAGCGATAAGTCCAATAATATTGGCCTTACTTCATTGATAAAGTCGATCATCTTCAGAATTCTGTTTATTAGGTAAGTTAAAAAATAATTTACACACCATAAAAATCACAGAAAGCAAACGAGCTTAAAGAGAATGCGAGATATAATTGAATTATTTAGACCTTATACTGAATGCAGTCATGTTATGCTACATGAATTAGCGATGTTACGTATCCTAAACGATCTAGTCTGTTTGTATATTATATATATATTACGTGTATATATAAGGTTCTCTATATATATAATTTTTTTAAATAATACATAATTTTATATTCAAAATGAATATTAACTCTTTAACATGTGATGATAACTAATTAAGATACATGCCCACAGTCTCTCGTGGCGTTTGATATCTCAACATATGGTTACTAATAACTTATTTGTACATAAACTAGCATAAAATTTATAACGCTTTCATTTTCAATCTGTACTGTATTTAAAAAAAAAAATCATTTTATGATGTCAAGAAGAAAACTCCTCCAAGTCTTAAGACAATATTAAGTATATATTATCGATAATGAAATCGTTAAAAGTCATTCTCCAAGAGAATGACAAGTGGAATAAAGCAAGACGGCCATTTTTTTGACAAAATCTGGAGCTGGCAAAGTTTTATGATTTTCAAATGTGGAGACAAATTATAGAAATCAAACTCAAAATCTATTTTTCGACGGACAGATTTACGGGATATAAATTATAACAGAAATACGATTCCATGGACATGTTATAGTACAAACAGTTTTCGAAATCAAACCCTCACTTTTGTTATCTTCGTCCACAGAATCCAATTGGAATTCTTCATCGGAATTCCAATCTTTATCGTCGGAATACCCACTTTCTCTAATCAATACAAATCAGAACAAGTCATCAAAAAAAGCGCACAAGTGAAAAAATAGATGTCAAGATGGGTTTGTGTGTGTGTTAATCATCACCTAAACAACTCAGGAACATCTGGGTCCACAGGGAGTTCCAGAAATTCAATTCCTTATATACGGAGATTCGCTGCTTTGAATGCCTTGGACGATACGCGAAGACCTAGTTTTATAGAAAGAAAAAAAAAATTAGTGGATATTGCTTGTGGAAACCGTTTTTTGTATTCTATTACACCAATAGCATAGTTAAGTGTTTTACTGCAAATCTAGCGTTTATTAAGTCGTAAATGCTTTTTTCATGTTAATTTTTTTTTTTTTACAAATATATTTACTTTTTTTTTTTGTTATTTAATTTCAAACACACTATAGGAAAAGTGGGCCCGGATGGAATTACCTTGAGAATGGTTACCGAATTTCCATATATTGAGTAATTTCTAGGGCTATTTATTACCTTGAGAAGACAATAATAAAAAATAAATAAATGCACATTTTTTAAATTTTAAGCTTTTAGTCAAAATTGTGTTTCTAATTTTTTTTACACTATCTTTACATATTGACTCATGTTTATCAACAATTTATCATCTTCAAATATATATATATATATATATATATATATATATATATATATATATATATATATATGACACTTAGATAGTTTCACATTTTTTCAAATTTTTTTTTTTACTAATTTTTTACTTTTATTTATTTTTAAAAAACATTTAATTCATTTAGCTATTTATTAAGAACACCCTTTTCTTTTTTTACCATGGAGTATATTGTTTTGAGAAATTATCAAGACTATAAGTGTTTTCAATAATTTCTTCGAATTTGTACAAAATCTAAATAACACCAATATATGAGTATTTTAATGACAAACTTGTTACCATTCTTTGTGAATTAGTGACAACTTCTTCGAGGGAGTGAAGCCCTCACCAACTTGGACTGACGTGATCTTTTGAGCCTCATTCTTGGCCTGTCTGACCATCTTCTTATCGGCCACATAGTCGATCTCGTTCTTCATATGATTGCTCGCGCTATCTTCAACTATGAAAACGAACCATGTAACAAATCAGATTATATACATCCATATGTATCGGATAAGCATAATACTCACCAACTTGAGCAACTCGAATATGATTTGACCTCGTCCAAAGACCCGCCTTGAAGAACCGAGATGAGTTGAAAAAGGACTAGTCACACCTGCCGGTTCGTAATTCGGCAAGTTTTGCGTCGAAAGCTGCGTTAGGCACTGGAGCTCCAAGCTTTGCTGCAGATAAATAATAATACCCGCAATTATTTTCTAAAAAAAGTATAAATTTATATATATATATATGTGTGTGTGTGTGTGTGTGTGTGTGTGTGTGTGTGTGTGTGTGTGTGTGTGTGTGTGTGTGTGTGTGTGTGTGTGTGTGTGTGTGTATATTGTTGATGCGAAAAATCACATCAAAGCAGTCACGAAAAATTCGTGATAAAAAATGGGTCGATTTGGATTTATAGATGGACCTCAATTCTCCGTAACAAGACTAAATTTGATCTCTCTACGAATTGGAAGTTAAATACGTAATTAAACAAAGATGAAAAGCATGATGTAAGATTAACTAGGGGCTATTTTTATTAAGATCGCTCAAGAACAGTACAAAGATGAAAATTTGATGATAACAACAAATAAAATGAAAATTAACGTATAGTTTGAGAAGATGAGGTTAAGAGCTCCGGATTGCTCGGGACACGTCGTGCACCAGATGAGATTCACTACTGCGTCTTGGGACACCTGTCATTGGAGACCTATTCGTATGAGAGGCGGTTACAGATTGATATTGGCTGACGAGATTTGTATATCCGAGTCTTCAAGGGGTAGTATCTCGAGCTGGCATTTGAATCTATTGACGAGCTGGAGCATTATCGGAACCTACCAAAGACAAACGTATGGCTTGGGCCCAATTAACATGTACTTGGCTGAATTCCTCTTTCGTTAGATGGAGGACGAAGTCCAACATCAACATATATGTACGCGAAAATATGGGTGACGTGAGGCCAACCTGCAAAAATTACCAGGAGTATCCACCTACTTCGTCCTAAGATTTTGATGAAATGAGCTTACTGAATGCTCATTGACCTCGAAATAAAAATACCTTCTATCCTAGTGCTTATCTTTTTCTGGGAGGTCCTTAATTACCCCTCGACAGGCGCCTTCGCTAAGTAAAATGTGGTGGGATTGTGTTTGAAGTTCCATTTAACATGGCCAAGCCGATCTAGTTCGATCATTCTCAGCTCAACTTGTTTCTCCTTAGCCAAAGTAAATATAAATAATACTATACACTAAATATAACATATAGTTTCGTGATTGTTGAGAAACCGAATCCTACATCAATAGTGACAATCTTCTAAAAGTTTTCCGCTTTTTAGGAGCGAGATGTCGCTTCTAAAGGCGCTTCCACATTCAGGGAAATATTGAGCGGTTCGTTTTGTCTATCCTTTGATTGAGTTTTAAATTAAACGACGTGTTCTATTTGACCTAATTTTTAGACGTGACATGTTGCTTCTAAAGTCGCTTCTAAAAGTTAGATCAAACTATAAAATCACACTTCTTCTTATTTATAGAATCACTTCGATTTTTTTCCAGCTCTTCTGACATAGAGTGAATGTTCACCTCACCTAATAGTTCATTCTATAATTGATTAATAGTATAAGAGTCATTAGTAAGAATGACAACGAGTACGAATATGAACGGGTGAACCTGTTCTAGTTACCGTACATGCTACAAATATTCTTGTTAATCTGTATGTGCACAAATAATCACCTGCACAAATCTAACCTCATCATGTCCATGCCTCTTTTTCTTGAAAACTCTTAGATGAACTCCTCAAAATACTCATAAAGGATCTCCTAACTTTTCTTGTATAAGATACTTTGAAGCTCCTTCAAGTATGGTGTTTTGAGTTTATGCATCTCTCAAATGCCTCTCCTAATCTCTTCCAAAGTTGGGACAACTTGAAGAGTCAAGTTGTTTTGTTCCTGAAGAATCGGCTCAGTAAGACCCTCAAAATCTTTCGAAGAATAAGGATTGGAGGACCTAATGAGCTTTTAAATACACGTTTTTGCCATCTAACCTTTGATTATTCGTATAACTTGGAACCAAAAGTGATGACTAAAAACGTGTATGCATTCCATTTTTTCCATAAAATTTTACCCATTTGAGAATAAGTGCTGCGTCCTCCCATTGATTATTTGATTGTCTGAATATATACTTTTCTAATCTACCTCGAACAATTATAAAAAAATGAGATGTTGATTAAACTCAAATAAATAATGCCTAACGCAATTTTGACCAAGAATTTTTCCACCCAAACGAAGTCTATGATAATGACAATTAGTACAACGATTAACATTAGTGATTATTGCATTCTAAAGTTAATATTTTATTTTAACAAGAAAAGACCATGCTATCACATGATGAGCCTTTAGTAAACCACGTTCTATTATTGATCCAATCCTATAATGTATTCATTAAAAAAAAAATTCATATTCTTTTAAGGTTTGTTTGACTTCTCTCTCTTTCAACGTTTCCTCTTCTTAATAACGTAACACTATTTCGCCGAAGTTCACATAATTAAGAATTAGTCAATAATGGTTTGCACGTTGGTTGGTGTGTTAATTTTATGAAGCATTTTGTCTAGTGGGTTGCCAGAAAAGAGACAACATAAATTTTGTGGTTTATTTGCCCATGTATTCAAGTTGCATAAAAAACAATGATGAATGTACATTATAAAGTGTTTATATGACTCATGATCATCTCAAATAACATATTATAGTTGATTATGTCATAGGTTCCAAATAGTACAAAAATATTTGATACTGTCAAGTCAAAATCGTTGTTGAGATTAGAGAATTATACTAGTAAACGATATGTAAAATATCCTATTAACTTTAGATTATTTTATTTTTATTTTTGTAGGGGATAGAATATTATAGTTTAGGGTTAATTGAAAAATAATAACCAAATTCTAAAATACTTTATAATGTTATATTTTTATGTAATCATCAAATTATTATATTTTATATGAGAAAAATACAATTTTATGACTATAACTATAAATTAATTTATTGTAACTATAAAAATGAATTATTAGTTACCACTTGAAATTTAATAGACTCGATAATTGAATATGTTATAACAGACAAAAACTAATGTTTATTAATTCACATACTTGTGAATGAAGTCATGTTGAGCAATTAACCAATAATCCAATAGTTCACATTCTATTTAAAATATAGTCAAAATTTCATTTTATTAAAAAAATAATTCACCTAGTCGAAATAAATTCAATTAACTGTTTATTTTGACCTTACGAATTATTTTCTTAATAATAATAAAACTTTAGCTATAATATTAAAATATTATTCATTCATGTATGTATCAACTTAAATATAGGATGCTTTATAATTTATATGATAAATAGAGGTATATGCAATAAATTAATAGTTGCATTCATAACCTTTTGGTTTATATGTAAATATAAACTTATCAAGAATAATCTACTCTTTTTATTGTACAAATAATTTACTTGCTTGTTATTACTATATCATGAATTACATATATAGAAGAAAGTATAGATTCTATATTGTAAAGGTCTCTCGTCATAATTTTTTTTTTTTTTGGGTATTCTACCAGGTATTAATGTACAAATTATAATTATCTTCTTCTTCTTTCATTTTTGTTTATACTGATAACACTAAGAGATTTGTATTTATCTTATGAAATTAAAAACAACTCTACATAATATATTTTTAGTTTGATTACATCATGTATAAAAAAGTTAATACAGCGATTTTTTTTTTTTTAGTTTCTTTTAGCCGGAGATAATATTTATGGGTTTGTTTCTATATGTAAAAGAAATATTATACGCAATTAAAATAAATATTGTACTAGTTACTTAGACAAACTATTATTCGATTTGGTTATGTTCTAAAGGAAAATACATAGTCGCTATAACGAATATACTATCCATACGTCATCTCACCATGAATGCTCTCGAGTTCGCTAGGTCATAGGTGGACACGCGTCGTCATCTCGAATCTGCGTGTCGCCACGCACCCGAAAACTTCTGACATTGTCACAATATTCTCCCATTATTGTTTCAAATTCCCGCGAGGAATTCGTATCGCTAGTTTAAAACAATAAATTCCTGCCTCGTATAAAGTGAGGCAAAAAGTTACTTTGAAATTTTTATCCGTCGCTCAAAATTTCACTTATCAGGTAATACTTCCCTTCGCTCTCATTTACGTTTTTTTATTTCTTTATTCTTCTTCTCTAAAATCTTCTAACGCTCTTTGACAAAACCAGTTCCCGCCAAGACATGTTTTTACTTTCTTACGAATCGGTCTTAGTCATGGCTTCTTCTTTAGGTTCCTGAACTCGATAGATGTCATGCTTAGGGAACCATGTGATACCATTTAGACAGTCAAACTTGGCTATTGTGCCGTTTACGAAATATTTTTTAGTTGTGGTCTTCGATTTTCTTTTCATCCCACTCTGGTAAAATATCTCAAAGCCCCAAACCTTTATCTCCCCCAATTATGCTCGAATTTTGTTAGGATTATTATGGGTTTCGTGGTCCTAGGTTGCGAAGAAAATTATGAGCTTAAGGCTACTGACCTAGTTCGATCATTAGTTCTGAGGAAAAATTAAAAAAATCCCGGGACTTTCTACACCGTTGCTCACAAAAATATGAGTGTGATTTCTCGCCTTCCAAGGAAAGATGACTGCTGGGGAGACAACTTCTTTTTCTTCCCAATCTCAGAGCTCGTTGTCGGCTCTTCTACGAGCATTCTTCATTCATCCTGGTCCCTCTCTCATGGTAGAGCAAAATGCTCCGAGCTTGTCATGTTCTTATTTTATTTCCTTATACAGACCTTCGAGTTGTAGTATTGAGCAACTGCATGCTGGTAGTTTGCTGCTCGAATGCGAGCTCGTTCTCTCTTTTCTTCGATGAAGTCGAGTTTGTGACATATCATTTCCGAGTTTAGCTCTTCATTCTTGTCCGCGTATTCTCTACTAATGCTAGGTTCATCGGTTTTTGGCAAGTATTACAGCTTCCATTCCACATATGAGCGAGAAGGGTGACTCTTCGATTGATGTCTGCGGCGTCGTTCAGTATCCCCATAGAACCCCGAGGAGTTCGTCTGCCCAACCTCATTTCTTCCATTCGAGTCTTTTCTGTAATGCCATGAAAATCGTCTTGTTTGTTGCATCGGCTTGTCCATTTCCTTGGGGATAATGAGGTGTGGATTTGCTTAGCCTGATTTTCCAATCGAAGCATAATTTCACGAATCTTGTGGAAATGAATTATGAGCCGTTGTCAGTGACAATTTCCTTAGGTGCTCCATGCCGGCAAAGTATGTTTTTCCAGACGAATCCTTCAATATGGGTGACTTTTATCTTTGTAAAAGCTTCGGCTTCCACCCATTTCGAGAAGTAATCCGTAAGGACGAGCAGGAACCTCCTTCCTCATGTGGCTGGTGGGAACGGTCTCACGATGTCCATAAACCATTACATTAAAAGGCATGTCAATGAAATAAAGGAGAGTTCATCGGCTGGTTGGTGGATAGTGATCGCGTGTCGTAGGCACTTGTCGCATTTGAAAGTATACGAGTGTGCGTCAACTAGCATTGTGGGCCAAAAGTATCTTTGTCTTTTTGCTTTTATGGCTAAAGGCCTTAGTCCTGAGTGATTGCCACACTGCCCCTTGTGAATCTCGCTTAAAACAATGTGAGATTTAATTTTTTCCATGCATCTTAGGTAGGGTCCCAAGATGCTCCGTTTGTAGAGTGTTTAGTTGATTAGGCAATACCTTGAGCTGTTATTCTTTATTTTTCTGGGCCATTGCTTATCGTCTGGTAATCTTCCATCCTTGATGTAATGAGTGATTTATGTTCTCTAGTCTGTCTCTTCGACTACGGTAATGTTTGCATCTAAGGAGATGCTAAGACCATTGGTCGGTTCCACGGGAGTAATCCTTTTCAGCTCAAGGTCGGAAGTCAAGGCCAAAGCTTACAACGCGTCGGCTGAAGAGTTCTCGCTTACGAGGAAGTTTTTGAGTTATTCAAAGCTCTCGAATTATTTCAACAAGTCGCGTATTACTTTCAGGTACGCTTCTATTCGTCCGTTCTTTGTGCTAAATTCTCCACTGTATTGGTTCACGATGAGTAAGGAATCGCAAAATGCCATTACTTGTCATGCCTTTACACCTTTGGCTAGTCGAAGATTGGCGATTAGTGCTTTGTACTCTGGTTTATTGTTGAAGGCGTTGAAATTCGGGAAGAAAGACTGATTAACCACCTCTCCGGTAGGCGATTTCAGATGTATCCTAATTCTTGATCAGTGAGAGGATGATGCTCCGTCGACCTTCAGCGTCCATTTGCCATTGACTTCCTGTTCGCTGGAGTTGGCGGGAAGCTCGATGATGAAATCGGCTAGAACTTGTGATTTTGCGTAGGTTCGTACCTTATATTTGATGTCGTATTTGCTCAGCTCAATTGCCCATTTGGTTAGCCTTCCTAACTGGTTTGGGCTGTGGCGTAAAGTCCACAGAGGTTTCCTTCTCATGACTACGATCGTGTGAGATTGTAAATAGGGTATGAGTTTTCGAGCTAATGTCACGACAACCAATGCTAATTTCTCTGCGTGAGGTACCTGGTTTCGCCCACTTTGAGGGTTTTGCTAATGTGGCATACGAGATTCTGCTCTCCTCGATCTTCTCGGATGAGTACCCCGCTGACCCGCGTTCGACACTGCGACATATAAGTACAGTGGCTCTTCGTATTCTGGTTTTTCCAAGACCGGTGGTGTTGCGAAGTACTATTTTAGTTTGGCATATTCCTTTTCGCAATCATTTGTCCACTCTGCTTCTTTATTCCCTTTGAGATCTTGAAGCAGAAGAGGCACTTATCAGTCGAACGCGAGATGAAACGGTTCAATATGGCTATTCTCCCAATGAGCCTTTGGACTTCCATTTTAGTTCGCGGTGATGGCATTTGTAGTATGGCATCAATCTTCTCGGGATTAGCCTCTATTCATTTCCGTGTTACTAGATATCCTAGGAATTTCCCTTTCATATTGTATTCGTTCAATATTTGGAAGCACTTTCTCAAGTGGGCCACGTGGTCTGTTTCTTCGAGGGATTTTACCAGCATATCGTCTATGTATACCTCTCATGTTTTTTCAGCTATTTCGAGAACAACTTGTTCATTAGTCATTGGTATATGGCTCATGCGTTCTTCAAGCCGAAAGGCATCATCTTGTAGCAGTGAATCCCTCTGTCCGTTATGAAGGATGTCTTGTCTTGGTTATTGGGGTGCATAAGTATTTGGTTATACCCTGAGAACGAGTCCATGAATGAAAACAGTTTGTGCCCGGCTGTCGCTTCTACTAGGCGATCGATATGAGGCAATGGGTAGCTGTCTTTTGGGCATGCGTTGTTCAAATATGTGAAGTCTACGTATACCATCCATTTTCCATTTTTCTTCTTAACTACCACCGTGTTCGCTAGCCAATTGGGATATTTCACCATTCGTATCGAGTTGGCTTCGAGCAGCTTCTCGACTTCTTCGTTGACGGTTTGTGCTCTTTCGGGCTGAGCTTTCTCCTTTTCTTCTTGACAGACTTATAGCTCGAGTCGACGTTGAGCTTATGTGATGTTATATCTATATCTATTCCTGACATGTCTATTGACCTTGCAAATGTGCTTTTGTTTTCTTTCAAGAATTTGACGAGTTGCTCTCGGATGTCTTTTCTTAGCTCGGATCCGATCCCCACGCAATGAGTTGGATCTGTGTCGTCTTTTGTACTTGGTCGATTAGCTCAAGTTTCAGCTTTTTGCTTTTTAGCTTTTTTTGGATCTGTCTATCTATAATTTCTATTTTTATGGTTTGATGTTGAATAATCTCATGTAGCACTCATCAGAGGCTTTCTGGCTTCCTTGTATCTCTTTCACTCCATCAGGGCTCAAGAAGCGGATGCACTGATGATATGAAGATGGAATGGCTTTCATTTAGTGGATCCAAGGTCTCCCTAAGAGCATGTTAAAAGGAGTTGGGCAATCTAGGATTGCATATCCATGCGGCACATAGGGAGAGCTTGATTGGTCATTTGCTAAAGATGTCTTCCCATTGAACCCAATGAGTTCGATGTCGCTATTACCGAATTCGCTTCGATCGATTCGCATTCTAGTAAAGTGTCTTCGAAGATCACATCGATGCCACTTTTGTTATCGACGAGTATTCTCGATACCTCACAGGCGACAATATATAGTGTTACAACGATGGCATTTTTGTGGGGTCCGTCCAACTCTTTGGTGTCTCTCTCGCTGAAAGAGATCAGCTCATCATAAGATTCTGCTCGAGGATTCTTTGGGAGTTTTGTTTTCAGTTTCCTATGATGAGCTTTGATAGAGTTTACCGATTCTAGACAATGTTTTGATCCTCCCATGATGAAGTCAACTCTTTTCTTCGGGCTGGTTTGTGCGACTGGGACATCTTCTTCATCTACTCGTCCCTTTTTGTGGGTGACTGTCTTCTCTCGGCGGTCCGTTGAATTGTCTCTTCGGGGATGGTTAGGGAGCTCGATTTCTTTCAGCTTGCTTGTGGCGAACTTGGCCGCGAGCAGCTCTTGGACTAATCTACAGTCTTTTGTCTTATGGCCATGGTACTTATGATGCGAGCAGTAAGCGTTCGGATCCCTGACCCAGGTGTTTGTTCTATGGGGGAAACTTCTGTTTGCTCTTCCATCTCCCACAATGTCAAATGCAAATCCAATAGGATTTCTTTTTCCTCTGAAAATTTGGTGTTGTCTTTGCCCTGTATGTCTATTATCTCCGTTGTTATTGTTTTGTTTGATGGGTCTCATATGGGACGAACTCTTGTTGGTTCCGAACTTCTTTGTCAATGCTCCTCACTCCTCCTCCGCTCCCACCCAGTTTGAAGCTTTATCTAATACGTCTTCAATCGTTGCTGGTTGGTTAATGATTAGTTCCTCTTGGAATTTTGATTCGTACCACAATGCATTTTTTAGCGCGACTATGGCTCATGTGTTGCTGATTCCACTTACTTTTGACATTACCATTTTGAAACGGGCCATAAATATGCGTAAGGATTCTCCTTGTTCCTGTTGCATCCCCCAGAGGTCTGCGTCCGAGGTTCCGGTTTCAACAAACATTGAGTAGTGCTTCAGGAAGGCAGTGGATAGTTGTTCAAAGTTGTCGATCGAGTTTTCCTTAAGCTTTAAGAACCGCTCTAGTGTTGGGCCGAATAAGTGCTCGATGAAGAAACAATAATACCTAGCCTCTTTTTCGTTGTCGTCCAGGTTTGCTCTTTCTATCGCTGTTCTGAAGGCTGTCGTGTGTGCCTTTGGGTCTCCGATGCCTTCTAGATCAGCAGTTTTGCCTTCCTTGAGTTTTGGATCCTAGTTCTAGATATCCCACTCGTGAACGGGATTCACATGATTTCTTCGATGAGCCTATCAATTTATGGAGTTGCGCTGCTTGTGTGATGTACCCTTGAGGATACTGCTCACAGTCTAGATTTTGTTTATGCTACGTATCTTTTGAGTTGTTCGAACTCTTCTTTCCTAGAATCCGTAGCTGTAATCGGTGCTTCGTCGATCAGCATGTATTCTTGTGTCCTTTGTCCTAGGTTCGAATTCTGGTAAACTGGGGTGTTCGGATTTTCAGCTCGCTGGCGAACAATGTCGTTGACCATACGGATTTCATCGGGGCGATCGTGGCCCAGAGGCCGAGATGGATCTAGATCAGGTGCAGGGCCCTTTGTTCGGGCATTGGAGTTGAGGTTCTGATTTACTTGAGGCGAGTTTGGAAGCCCGACGGCTGAGGTAGAGAGCTGGTTCATCCGCGGCTAGCTACCGAGAAAACAGATATTCCTGTGAAATCGAGCATTGTGCCCTGAGGCAGGGCCCATCCAGGATTGTTCCTGAGGGGGTGTTCTTGGGCTTGCGCCATCCCTGTCAGTGGTCAGGGCCAATAGGTAATCGTCATGTCAGCTGACCTTCTGGAGAAAGAGGTCCAACATGGAATTTATGGATGAGATAGTTTCATTGTTTGAGTTTCCGGATGGATCAAGAGACATTGTCATCGAGCATAAATCTTGCACTAAGCGAATTCAATATTTGGTTCCCACAGACGGCGCCAAATTGTCGAGGTCTGAAAAATTCAAGATTAAACCAGCCACGAAAGATCGATTTATTTATTACTTTTATTATGGGCCTAGAACTCGCGTTGGAAGATACTCAAAACTTCAGACAAAATAATAAACGAAAATAACATAAGAAATGTTTATTGAATTGCTTTTGTGATTACAAAGCGTAATTACTGAGAATAGTATACTAGAGAGATATGAAAAAGTAACATACATATGATACGTTATTATGCGCTATTTATAGAAAAAAAGAGATATTTTAAAAAACATATCCTAAAAAAGTGGACGACGCGTAAATAACCGTTGCTTCTCCAACTCGCCCATTCGCCTTCCACGTCTTCCTCTTCTGGTGGGCTGAGCCATCACTTTCTTGACTTTATTGAGTTTATTCTTTGACTTTTTCATGCTCTTCGGTCGCATATATGCTTTCTTCTCGTCTTAGACTTCTTTATTATGCTAACCCACATCGAACAAGTTTTTTTTTTTTTTTTTTTTTACGAAAATTTAATTGGGCCGGTCGAAGCCCAATGCGATCGAAGGAAATTAATTGACACTTACAAAACTCTAAATAGTAAAAAAAAAACCTATGAGATTAATTTTTTTTAATAGAATATGAGGAATTAAGTTCGAAAAATCAGTATACCATAAAATTTCTTTGTTCAATGTTTGTAGTCACATATGATAGTTTATTTTTTTTATTTTTTTGACAAAACATATGATAGTTTATAATTACTAGATATCTTTCATTTATGATAAAATGTTTACCTAGTCAGTTTGCACATATAGAAGTAAAATCACACTCGGATAATATTCCTAATCTTCACTTTAAAAAGATGGTAAATTACACGCGCCAAGCTAACGCGTAAGTTAAGTGGTAGTAAAATAATGGAATAATTAACCTAATAAAAACATTTTAGTTAAATTGATGAATTGAAATTAATCATCGGCTTGAGAAATATATATATAGAGAGAGAGAGAGTTATTGCTGAAGAAGAAGAAGAGGAGGAAGGAGAGAGAGCGAATCGTCAAAAGAATCAGCCAAAATCATCGGAATCAAAGTAAACCCATTAATCGCAATATCATATATATATAACTAATATGATATACAGAAACTCTCTCTCTCCCTCTCTCTCTCTCTCTCTCCAAATTTCTCCTAGTTATATTTTTATGGGTCGTCGTGTTTTCTCGTTCCACTAGATCTTGAGCGAGCTTTAGTCCTCTCTCAATAACCCCATTAAACCTTTTATTTTATTTTATTTATTATTTCAGATCTTTTACCTTCTCGCTTTTCAGATTCGCACCGAGATCGCTCTTACGTTTGATTAGCTTCGTAAAGGTAATCTCTTTCTCTCTCTGTCTCGTAGTTACCGGAAGTTTCAGGATTTGTGTTATCATCACTATTGTTTATTTTCTCGATAATGTCGTGTGTGGAAACTGGGGTTTGACTAATTCTCTACACTCGTAATTTAACCCCAAAAAAAAAAAATAATAAAAAAATTAGTCAAAAATGGGTTTTTATTCGTTATGTATATTGTGTTGCTGAATTGGGTTTTTCATTTTGGATTTGAGTTTGAATTACACGGGTTTAGGTTGAAGGAATAGAAGGTAGGTTTGACTTTTTTCTATCATTAATTTTAAATGTTAATAATTTTCTTTGGTACGAATGAGTGTGTGTTTGGTTGTTGTAGTTGTTGGACGGCCTCTATCTTTGAACTCTCATAAAAACAAGGGTTCTTGTCACTCAAACTTGACATCCCTTTTATTTCATTTCTTTAGGGCATTGATTTTGATTGACTGTACTTTTCTGTAATCAAACGAAAAGGGTATCTAAAAGTTGTGATCTTTTAATATTTGCGTACATTTCTTAGGCTGTTCGCGTTCATAGACGAGAGAGCCCGATTTTACTAAGAAGGAAAAAAAAAAACTCATTGATGTGTAGTTCGTCATCAAACGAAAAGGGTATCTAAAAGTTGTGATCTTTTGCTGTTTTGCGTGCATTTCTTAGGCCGTTCGTGTTCATAGACGAGAGGAGCCCGATTTACTCGGCAAGAATTTAGAAGAAGAAGAAGAAAGAAAAGGAAAAAAAAAAAAACTCATTGATGTGTTGAGAGAGAGAGAGATAGGGATTGATTCCGAGATGAAATCAGCTCCGGCGTGGCGTTTGGGCATCGGAGACGTGCCTTCAGTGTTGCCCGGGTCCCGCCACCGAGGCGGCGGCCACAACATGAAGAGGCCGTTGTGGATCATCGTGTTGGTTTCAATGGTCAGCGTGTTCTTGATTTGCGCGTACGTTTATCCCCCCCGGAGCAGCACAACTTGTTACGTGTTCTCGTCGAGAGGCTGTAAGTCCATAATCTCCGATTGGCTTCCGCCGGCAATGACGAGGGAATATTCCGACGAAGAGCTCGCTTACCGGGCGGTCGCTAGAGAGATTCTCAACTCGCCCGCGGCCCGGGTTGAGACTCCCAAGATCGCGTTCATGTTCTTGGTTCCCGATTCGTTGCCTTTCGAGAGGTTGTGGGAAAAGTTTTTCCGAGTAAGTTTTTTCTTTCTTTTTTCTTTTTGCGAGTGTGGTAACAAGGGTAATTAGTATTTTCTCGGGATTAGGAAAAACCCTCTTAAGGATGTTGGATAATTGATGTGATGAATTCGGTATTATAAAGAATATATTGCCTTCCAATGATGGATTGTGTATTTGATCTTTGAACTTTAGCTTCCAATGCATGAGCTTTTTATGAGGCTAACGTGATAAATAAATAAAAGGTTCTCATATTAGACGAGCGTGGACTAAGAAAAGAGGATATATATAAATTCCAATGCATGAGCCTTTGTGGAGGTTAATGTTAAAAATAAAAAAGGCTATCTTTTTATGCTTGTGTGAGCTAAGATATGAGGATAGTTATAGATATCTGAATGTGTTGGGAAAGCTACAAATTGATCAGACATGTTTAGTTGTTTTATACGAAGTGTCTAGGTCTATACTAAAAAAAAAATTATCGGGTAAAATCTAAGGATGAATTTTATTCATTTTCAATTTATGTACACGCTTGTTCGATTACGAAAAATTGTCTGCTCATAAGAATTTGTTTTTTTGTTTATTTATTTGCAGGGTCATGAGGGAAAGTTCTCTGTTTATGTTCATGCTTCCAAGGACACACCCGTGCATGTGAGCCGGTTCTTTACGAATCGTGACATACGAAGTGACGAGGTCTAGCTCTGATTAATCAACTCTTTACACTATTATTATTATGTTAGTTTATTTAGTTTTCTTTGTGGTCTCCCACAAATTCCACCTAAAAAATTTATCATTGTGAAATTTATCTGATCGGCTTGTTTATCAGAGCTAGATGGTATTGGGATTCATCTTTTAATGTTCTCTTCTGAGAACACGAAGATAAAATATTTTCCTTCTAGCGTTCTTGTTCGAGCTGAAATTTAGTAGACGGGATATTAGAAATCCCATACACAATATCAGAAATTAAATCATAAGAAGGTTGTCTGTATAGTTCAAGCATTGTTGGATTTTGACTGGCAAGACCACATTAAATTTGAATTTGGTTTCTGTTGATGACCGATATAATAATTGTGATGGTCGGATCAATTTTTTATTTATTTTTTAATATTTTCTTGTTTGCAGGTTGTGTGGGGAAGGATTTCCATGGTCGATGCAGAGAAGCGACTCTTGGCAAATGCTCTTCAAGATCCCAGTAACCAGCATTTTGTTTTACTTTCCGAAAGGTATGTATTTAGAGGACTATTGGGTCATCTATTTATTTATTTATTTTTTAATTTTTGGTTTCGAAATTTTAAATTCCGGTATCAGCATTTGATGATAAACCATTCGATAATGCAGTTGCGTACCTTTGTATGATTTCGAGTATATCTACGAGTATCTGATAAATACAAATATCAGCTATGTTGACGCGTAAGTGCAATCTTATACATGCGTTGGCAATTACCAAACTCTCTTGTTTTTGATAAAAAAATAAATAAATAAAAAAACAATCTTTTTTTCCTTTCAGGTTTGAGGATCCGGGTCCGCATGGGAATGGAAGGTATTCCGAGCATATGATGCCTGAAATTGAGAAGAAAGATTTTCGAAAGGGCGCTCAGGTAATTCACTTATACCCCTCACTTTTCAAATTTCACAATTTTA
Organism: Urtica dioica subsp. dioica; assembly: GCF_054948205.1. Lineage (NCBI taxonomy): Eukaryota > Viridiplantae > Streptophyta > Magnoliopsida > Rosales > Urticaceae > Urtica > Urtica dioica. The sequence goes on from NC_142760.1 coordinate 1,134,949, forward strand.
CTAATATAGGATATAGCATTATTTTTAATTCAAATTCATAACTACTGGACTTAAATCTTTAAATGCTCTTAAAACATACTTATCGTAGAGTAAAATGATAGAACATGGTATAATTTTTGCAGAAAAGTTAAATATGAGGTATTCTTTTTTAGTGTACCCGGATAAAAATAAGTCTTTTACTAGGGTAAGGTTCTCTCTTTTCGAAAAGTGCAATCAATAATAATCTTTTCATTATTAGGGTTCTTACCTTGGGTCAGTGGAAAATATGCCGTGTTCAAATTGTGTAAATTATTATTCGTGTAAAAATTCTTTAAATGTATATTATATATTTATATGCAGTGGTTTACACTGCAACGTCGACATGCTGTGGTAATCCTGGCAGACAATGTCTACTACCCAAAATTTCGTGAATATTGCAAGGTATTTTGCGTTTATGTTGTGATAATATCCTGTTTTCATTGTGTGTTTGGGAATTGAAATTCACTAGGTTTAATCCGAAATTAGTGTGGTTTGTTCTTATTTAGCATGTCGTAAAATTATCTTAGGCCTAAAAAAAGGAAGAGGAAAAACAAAGCAGACTATTATGTATTTGCAAACGTTTACCAGTATTATTAAAAGAAAAATAAAAAAAATGATATTTTAATCTCAGTATACTAATAAACATACCCGGGTTTTTTCCTCTAATTATGTGTTGCTATGTGTAAAATGTTCTTGATCATTTCAGCCAGGCGCGGAGGGGCATAATTGTATAGCCGATGAACATTACTTACCGACCTTTTTCCATGTGAGTTTATTTATTTTTTTATTTTTAAATCTGTTTAGTTGATTAGTCATCATTACACTCACAATAATGTAAATTGAAGTAAATTCTGTGATTACGTCTCAGCTTGTCGATCCCGGCGGAATCGCAAACTGGTCGGTAACACATGTTGATTGGTCAGAGAAAAAGTGGCACCCCAAGGCATACAAGGCCGAGGATATCAGCGACGAGCTTAGAAGCAACATAACGGTACATTTAAGAAAATTAAAAATAATAATTAAGCACTGAAACTAAAAGTCTCTCTCTTACGGAAGCTTAAAGCTTTATTTAACCAACGTTTGACGATCTAATTTGTATTATCGTGGGCAGTCCATCGATGTGAGCGTACATGTAACTAGCGATGAAAGGGTTAGTGTTTTTTTTTTTTTTTTTCTAATATAAATTTGTTTTTATCATATACATTTGTTAGACCAAAATTAAGCCATTAAATTGATTTATTTGATTAATTATTTTGCAGAAAGTGGTTCAGAAATGGCCATGCTTGTGGAATGGGATACAGAAGCCGTGTTACCTATTTGCTAGGAAATTCTTGCCTGAAGCTCTAGATGAGTTGATGAACAATTTCACAAATTATACGACGATTTGAGAGCGCGAGATTTTTTTTACTCACCAATTTCTCATTTTTTTTTTCGGTTCCGTTTAATATTCTTTGGTCGGATTGGCTCGTTGCTTTTTCGACCCTATTGCTCTCCTCTCCGGTTTTGGTTTTTGCCGTATAGTTTTTTCAGCGTAAAAAAAATCACCGGATTGTTAGAGGGACGACGATGGCGATATCCTTTTTCCCCGGCCATGATTCTTCTTCTTCAGAGCAAAAAAGGGCACAACTATCAGAGCAGGTTAGCTAGGGTTGACCGGAGTCAAAGGAAAGAGGCTAACAAGGTTGAAGAGTTTGCTTTGCTTCCATTGCATGAGGAGTTTGGGTCTCTAATTGTGTTCCTTTTTTTTTTTCTTTTTTTTTTCTTTTTTTTGGCTTCTTAGAACATAATATATTTTTGGGGAACTTTTCTTTTAATTTTTTTCTTCTTTCTTTTCTTCACCCTGCATTTTTTAGTTTTATGCAATGATATTTTGTAAGAGATAGAAATGTGTAGTTGCAAATATAACAAAAAAAGAGGTAGAGATTTTAGTTCTAAATATATATTTTCTTCTAATGTGCTTGTGCATTACCATTATATATAAGGGGAAATGGGCATCAATAATGTAATACTATCCTCCATCTATTTTTTTTTCTTTTTTTCAAAAAAATAAAATAAAATAAATTCTAGTAGACTAGTACTACTGATATCTTACGAATAATTTTGGAATAATTTTAAACTATTTCGAATTAGCCTTGATAAAGTTGGATTGTTGAATTTCGCCTCCTCAACAATAACAAACTTTTTTTTTTAGGGAAAAATCGAGAATTCATTAGAGAGAAGTGATTACAATCACTAATGCAGACTTTGAAAGCTCCAATACAGAGATGTTCATGATCTCGGACTGAATCGAACCCATCGATATGAACATATGAAAGCGATCATGGGGTTTAAACGTGGCTTGGAATCCAACAATGGAAAACCAACAAAGCACACAACTAATCGAGCACAACATCAGCTCTTTGACAAAAACCTCTATGGTTGATAGGCAAACCCGAACAACCAAGAGCAAAAGACCTCGAAAGAGTCTCAAACCTGCATACATGTCTAACAGGAATTCCATTACGGAAGGCTGAACGATGACTAATCCAACTTCAGAAACCAGACAAATATTGCAACATGCAAAGAAAACAGGGAATTACAAACCAAAATCAAACACAAAACACACCGCCCAAAGAACCAATTGTAACCAAGACCCAAACAACCTGTCACTCGGCAAGCTTCAACAACTCGAACCCACGGTGCGGAGCACCTCCAGTAAGCGACGACGATGGAAACGCTGAGAGCCGGGAAGATGAGGGGATGGAGCAGAGGATCTTGACGGACTAGTGGACGCGGCCAAGGAACCAAGGTGATGGCGGAACTGGATGCAGATCTGGTTGCAGATCTAATGGCGGGAGAGCTGCGAGACCACATCGGAGGCCAGCGTGAGAGGAAGAAACCAGCGCGAAGGAAAGGAGAGAATGAGAGGGTCGCTGAGGGGAAGGTCCACGGCGGAGACGATGACGACGCCGACCGAAGAAAAGGGGAGATACCGAAAGAGCGGAGGCACGCAAAGAGCGTATCGTCCTCCCCTCCGGGTCGGAGCCGAGCCGAAGGATTGCTCAGCGTCGGCAACCGAAGCCCAAAGGGGCGGCGACAAGAAAACTTTAGGGTTCTCTCAGAGCGTTTTGCTAGAGATAGAAGGGACAATTTTAACAATAACAAACTTTTGATGAAATATGATGTCTTTTGATTTAAAATATAAGATGTAGATCTCGGTATTTTATTATATAATAATGGATTTTTTGGTACAAAATAACCAATTTAAACTAAGTGTTTATCAAAATAACCAAAGTTTCATAAGTTAGTGTATTATAGCTACTTATAGTGTAAACATACTAACATACTCTTAGTGTTCGGGTGAACCTGTTTTTTTTTTTTTTTAGAATTTCAAAATAATTAATCTAGGTGTCAAAAATTTTAATCCTGCTCATCCGCAACGAGAAGGCAACGACGTGTCAAAATATTTAATCCTACTTTCAAAAAAATTAATCCACTGTTCGATAACAAAAACTCTCAAAACCGAAAACGGAAGAAGAAGAAGAAGATGAAGAAGAAGAAAATGCATGTCAAACGAAAAGCGCCCGGGTCAGAGTCGTGAGACCCACGCCCGGGTCCCGTGGGCGGCAGGACTTAAAAATCATATTTTTCTCATATTTTTCTTTAGAGAGAAAACGAGGAAGAGAGAGAGAGGGACAAAATGTTATTCAAAGAATCAAAATACATTAGACATTGGTTTGAGTTGAGAAATTCGATTCTTACACCTAAAAAAGATTTTTGGTAAATTCTCGAGAAGTAACGAAGGTTTTTAAGAAAGCTAATTTTTTTTTTTTGAATAATACGGATTTTTCATTAAAATTGGGTAAAAAAAATCCATCAATACAGGAGAATAACATCTTAGTACATGGATTACCAAGACCTAAGTCGAGGTGAATCTAACACTAACTTCCGGTAAAAGTACGATATGTGCAAACTTCCGACATCGGGAAGAATTACAAGCACCAATAGAGCACACAAGATGCTCGTTAAAAAACCCAAAGAATGGCGATGGAAAAATCCAACCAAACTTGGTTCGATAACCACGAATAGAGTGGCTCTTCAACCTGCATAGATAAAAACCTAACATGAAATCCACTACGGGAAAGGGAACTACGGTTAATCCGAGTCCAACACAAAACAAAACATAACAATAAAAGGATAGGTCCATTCCAACACCAGAAAAACAAATTAAAAAACTAAAACCAAAACAAACTAAAAAAAGGCAGACACCCAGCCGCGTCGCGAACGTCGACGAGCCACAACTGTCACTCGGCATCAAGCTTCGATGTCCAAGAAAGCTAATTAAATGAGAATATTATTCAATTAATTTTCTAGATCTGTTTTCCATTTATTTTAAAGGTAATAGGTTATGACCCTTATGTTCATTCAAAAGGGGACCATTCTGCAACAGTGTAAGGACATTTGGGGTAGGAAATTAGAGAACAGAAAGATAGAAGGATTTATAAAAAAAACGGAGAAAAACTTTACCTTGTTTTAAGAAAAGAGAAGAAAAACAATAGAGAGAGAAAGAAAGAGAGAACGAAACCGCGATAGAGAAGAAAAGGAATCGAAGAAGGGTTCGACGAAGCTCAGAGGTAATTTTATTTTATTATTATTATTTTTTTAATTATATATTTTCTTCTTCTTCTCGCTGTTCATAAGAGGGAAAAGAAATCTAGGGTTTGTACTTTCTGTTCTAGACCGAGGCCGAAATCAATAAAATCTCCTCTGGAATCGTCATTTCTCAAGGAGTAAAACAACCTAGGGTTTCACAATCTCTATGTTCGAATTCGAAAAAAAAAAAAAATTTGTATGTTTCGGATTTAAGTTCGAAATCAAAGCTTCTTGATTTCGAGAAATTAGGGTTCTTCATCGAATTTGGGGATTTGGTAGATTGATTGTGATAGTGGTTGACGATTCAGGTACGAACGAACTTTCGGTGATCGGAGATCATGTCGGCTCAAACTGCGGCGGTGCCTTTCTGGAGAGCGGCGGGGATGACGTACATCACGTACTCGAATATCTGCGCGAGTCTGGTTCGGAAGTGCCTCAAAGAGCCTCTCAGGTCCGAAGCCCTAGCTCGCGAGAATGTTCACTTCACTGTCTCAAAGTGGACTCAGGGAAAGCCTTCCAGTCCCACTCTCCGATCTGACACCTCTGCCGCCGCGTGATTTCTCTGCTGAGATTCGCCTCGGTAATTCCAAATGCTGTTTTGATTTTCTGATTCGTGCGTTTTTTTTTTGTTTGTTTGTTGAAGTTTTAATGTAAGACCCTGGATTGAGTATTTTTGTTGCTTGGAATAATAATGATATGTGAAAATACATTGATCAATCAATGGGATTTTTGTTGATTCCATGAGGTTGAGTTGATTTCAAGGCTTGATTGATGGAATTGAGTCCTGGTAATTCCAAGGCTGTTTTGAATGTTCTGATCCATGCGTTTTTTTTAATGTAAGACCTTGGATCGAGTATTTTTGTTGTTGCTTGGAATAATGATATGTTAAAATACAGTGATCAATTGGGTTGAGTAATTATGCCCAGGGTTCGGGTTCGTTCCTAATTGATGTTGCGATTGATGGGGATTTGCTGGGTTCGAGGCTTGATTGATTTATCTGTTTTATTCCATGAGATTGAGTTAATTTTCAGCATCTGAGAATTGCGAATTTGGATTCAGGGTTAGAGTTAGTTCTTGAAATTCGTTGATTTTGTCTTGGCTGAGAATTTGCTGATATTGATATTTATTTCGCTGAAACTTGTTGCGGCTATACAATTCCGTGTCTAAAACAACTATTTGTTGTGGTTTGCCCGAATTTGACAACCATCTGGTATTCTGAGACTAACCATGACCTGCTCTTATACGCGATCTCCTTCGCAATGACCGTGATTAACAAAAATTAGCCAGCTTTTCGTATTTAAATTGGATCCATGTGTGTTTTGTTCTTTCTGGTTAGAGAAAATAAACTCCGGACATTTGTGGAACATAAATATCAACCTCGCATTGCGTTCTCAGATAATCTCCACCTCTTTTCCCTCCTCTATGACCCTGCTATTGTATCAGGTCTTCAACATAGCAAGCTTTGCCCGGTTTCCATATTTACCGATTGTGAGTTTTTGACCTATAAAATGACCATTTGGTTTCCCTTGATTTGCCATGGTCAATGTGTCTCAAATGTTGGAGGTATAAAAACTTTTCCTTGATGGAACTTGTAAATGGGGTAAGATCGCAATTTATCAGGTATTTAAACCGGAGGTGGCTGATCTGATTGTGAGGATTAAACCTTGGAGATCACCGGAGACAGACTCTTGGGTTTGGGAGGGAACAAGGTATACGAGTTCTTTCGGGTCAAGATTGTTTATTGGTACTTGGGCCGAGATCGTCTTGGAGAAGAGTGCAATATGGCCAAACTGATCTGTAAGTGCCCGAACCAAGGCCGTCCGATTTTCTATCTCGTGTGTATGATTTGGAATGTGAAGGAACCACCGAAGATTTGTACTGGGATTTTGCGTTTGCATGAGCTCTATGGTACTTCTCAAAATGAGGATTGAGTGTTGACAATATTCGGTCGGGACTCGGGACAAATAGGGGGATTTATTGAGTAGCTGTTAATTTATTGTTGGGACTGTTTGATGAGTTGCTGAGCCTTTTTTTCTTGTTTTTCTGATGTAAAAATTTGTTGGATTCATATATCATACATATAGTAAAGCCTTTTTTCTCCAAAAAACGCAGAAACTTTTTTTTTTTTTCCTTTTTTCTTTGCCGCTCCCCTCCTGGGAGGACGCCGGCGCTTGGTCGTCTCCGACTTGGGGGGGAGGCTGTTCTGTCTTCTCATTAACCTCGGAAAAAGCTTTTACCGATCCCGCCTCTATGGGTCTCCTTCGCAGACCCCGAGCCTCGCCGGACGCCCTTGTCCTCGTCGGAGTTTCTTGTAACAGCCGTGCTCTTCATCTTCCTCCGCCGGAGATGGCAGCCTCTGTCCTTTGGAGGTCCATTCGGTTTGATACCCAAATCTGGAGCTTTCGGTCCCCGAAATCAGCTCCTTTTTTTGGCCTTCCTTCCGGAGTTGCCGTCCAGTTCGGCGCAGGCCCCGTCGTCCCGGTGTTTCAGATCCTTCTCGGCGAGGATGCCTCCGTTGCGGATCTTGAGGGGTGGGATTTCTTTGAGGGCTTTTTCTTTGGGCATGATGAAGACATTTTTAGTTTAGATTTAAAATTCCAGATCTACTGTATGAACTATTTGTAAGGTGTTGTAGTAGACAGTGGTAACACCTGTAACGACACCACACAATAATAGAAAAAGAACACACACAAAATGGTAACCCAGTTCGGCCTTAACAGCCTACTCTAGAGGGATGAGAATCCCGGTGAAAAGAGCAACTTCACTAACGGAAAATGAGTTTAATCGGAATACAATGAATGATAACCTTTCACTATTCCTAACTCCCAGTGAACCGTAGCTTGATGCTAGGCTCCCCCTAAACTTGAGCTCCCCTCGCTTTTCACCCTTACAATCACTCAGTGTATTAGTGTGTTGTTCTTCGCCCTGGAAAACAAAACTCACCCAATGGAGAATACACAAAAACCTTTTTGGCACACTCGGGTTTTTCGACGTGAAAGTATGTAACCCTACCTAGGGTTTCGCATTGTCTTATATACGAGACAAACAAAACGAATGACCTCTGATCCAAGACAGAGACAGATGGCACGCATCCAGCGAGCCCAGAAATAAAGCTGTCAGCGAGACCTCTCCGCGAGCTGACAACTTTAACCAAGAGATGTTCTTTGAGATGTTAGAACCACCACGAGAGACAAATAGCAAGCCTGAATCAAATGGCCAACTTCTTGTAACAACAAGATTCAAGGTTTAATTTCTTAGCTATAGATTATGTTTTTTTATGTCTTTTTCAATCTATTTTGCGGATGGTTTTTAGGTGGGTGGATTAAACTAGGATTTTCAGTTTCAGATCTAGTTTATTGTCTTACCTTGTTTTCTAGTTAGCCGAATCCCTCTTTTTTTATTGCGAGTTTTTCCATCGAAGTTCAGCTGCAACTTCAGACGCGTGGTAGAGGAAGGGAGTATGTCGGGTTGGTCGCCAACCTCATGCTTGCGAGCTCTCGCTGCGATGGTTCGCTTAATTTGCGGGAGTGGGGTTTGAGGAGGTGGTCCTCCAGCGTGAGGATGGAAGGTCTTTGGTTGGGTGTTGCTCGGGTGAGCGGCATTCTTAACCTTGGTTACGTAGGAGTTAATCTCTGTCTGAGAGACCGGGAAATGCTTCGGCAAATCCCAAGAGACAGGGAAATGCTTCGGCAAATCCTAATCAGGCCGTGTCCTGTTTGGTTGTCTCGGGTATGGTCGTCTCGTTGGTTTTTAGGCGACACCTTCGGTTTGACTAGTCGGTTTATTATTTGTGTTGTTCTGTTTCTTTGTAATTTACTCATCAGTAGCATTTTATTTTGAATGGATCTCTATGATGCAAAAAAAAATATATATATATATATCATACATATGGTGTAATGGTTTGGCTCTTTAAGCGATGTAGAAGATATATCTTCAACATATCACGTAAACGTTATGCACGTATCTCAAACGTATGTATATAAAATGATACCTACTATTTATATGTACACATATATCTTAAACATAAGATATATATATATATATATATGTGTATAATATCATATCTATAACTTATATTCTATATATAGTATTATGTATGCATTAATACCCTTTATACATGTCTTTTTTATGGAATATAATAGCGGGAAAAATACTTTTGATGTTTTTTTCTGAAATGACACTGATAAGTCTAATGGTTGCACGATAGAGTTATATTCGTCGCGCGAATTCTTGTCACGGCGACACAAATTCACGTCGTGGTGGTAGCTCCCATGACGGTTTTTTTTAGAAAAATTACACGGACTAATGTTTCAGCTAAGTTTCAAACATAGCCACAATTGATGACGTGGCTTTTATTAGTTATTTAGCAAATTACATATTTATCCTTTACTTAAAACTTGGTTGAATATTACATGTAGCCAACGTTTGACCGTAAAAAATGCCTATTAATTTTGGTTTATTTTCGTTTATTTATTACACGCAATATGAATTTATTCCATCATATTTTTATTTCCTGTTTTGTAGGTCAATTAGTTGTTCTAATTGATGGATTTGATTTTGATTGACTTTTTCTTTAAGCACACGAAAATATCTCCTTAATTAGTGAGTACTTATGTTTTTATTTTATTTTTTTGAACGTATGAAAAATGTTTATAATAGGCATAAAAAAATTATAATTGTTACAGCCCTAAAATTTGAAAAATGCATAATTTATAAATAAAAATTAACGAAAATTTATTGACGATTCACACGAAAATTTACTAACGATTCACAAGTTACTTATTTTAATCAATACTTAATTTGTTTCCTATATTATATTCATTAATGATTTTTATAAATAAAAATTAACGAAAATTTATTGACAATTCACACGAAAATTTACTGATGATTCATAAGTTACTTATTTTAATCAATATTTAATTCGTTTCCAATATTGTATTCATTAATGATTTTCTTTTTAAATATTCAAATTTGAATCCAAATGTGTACTAAGCCTGATGACGTTGTTGATTTCTTAGTAGTATGACTCAAACGTTGGCTACTGTTTTATTTTCACTAACTTAAACCACACAAGGGTATATTCGATATTTCTTAATCGTAAATTTCAGTAAATGGCTAGATTACAAAATTTACCAAACGTGGGCTGATCTTAAAAGCCACGTTTCAAAATGGCTACGTTGCTAGTTTGTCCTTTTTTTTTATAGTCGTCATACATACATCCGCCACGGTGTGTAATTAATTAGCCCAGGTGGAAAGACTATGTAGTACAACGGTTTTTACTCGTAGGGTAGTCTACTTAATTTTTTTAAAAGTTATTTTTACGCTGTGGCGGTTATAGCATCCGTTCGCTGCGACACATAGTTTGTTTACCACGGCAGGGGAAGTTATTATACGACGGTTCGTAACCGTCATGTAAAAAAAAGTTTTATTTTCTAAAATTGAATTGCGTTGCGGCAGAAAATATTTTGCCGCGCGTGGAAAATATTCCATTGTGGCGTAATATTCTGACGCCGTGGCATGATTCTTTGATTATTTTTTCCTTTATTTGAACCTCTACCTTGCACGAAGATTTGTAACTGTCGTACAAAGTGTTGAACAATATGCTCAATTCAAAATATCTAGCATCTCGCCTAGGCTAGGGTCAAGAGTCTTTCCCTGTCAGGGCCAAGAACGTGCCACCTTGCCTAATTCTCGACTCCGATGGTGAGGTTTAACCTACCTCAATCTGATGCCCTTGTCGAAGACAATCCGCACGTCTGTACAACAACGCCAAAACTCTATAAATAGAATACCACCTCAAATGCCAATTTGAAGCAAGTAACTCAAAAACTGAAATTTGCCCTCAACCTCACATAGTCAGTGGAGCTAGTGTTGATCGTTGGAATGTGCGAAGGGGGAAAATCATCCTCACCTTGATAGATCACATTTTCTTTGTCTTGTTTAGGTAATAAAGGTTCAAGATACCCAACGACATAGACATGAAGATCGGCGGAAATTACCACTCCAGTCATCCTTCCTAAGGACCATTGCGGACCGTGACATTCATGTTTTCCCTTCATAGTCACGATCTTCTCGGGGACTTTTGGAACCGACCCCAACGTCCTCATGACAATACCGATGATCCTTTAGAGGCCGTGACATTTTTGATTTACTATTCATAGCCACGGCCCTCTCTTTAGATCATTATAAAAGCGAAGTTGATTACCTCAACTCTATCTGAGAAATCGTATTAACGATAATCAATAATGCACACACAAAAGATGCAATCATTATGGAGAAAACATTAAATTACATTCCACAAAATTCTCTTCGGTCTAAAATTTTGGAATTAAAATAGCAAATAAAAAAAATTAAAATGGGCACCCAAGCCGTGCCGGCATATAATTCATCTCACAAATTTCTTATTCTCCTAGTAGCGAAGCGATTGATACACATGAGCATTCAAGCGAGGTTTCGCAAGGGCAAGTAGGGGTCGAACCTCGGAAAGTGAGTCCCTTTCACTCGAATCATTTGGAATCTCCCACGAGAACCCTTGAAGAATCCTCCCCAAGAGCATCATGGTCATGTTGGACCCAAGTCCGACATTGGTGCACTTCCTCCTCCCCGTCGAGAACGTAATAAACTCAAGATCATCCTTATTGAGGTCAACACTGGCCGCCACGTGGCGGCCAGGGTCGAACCTCAGCGGGTCCTCCCAAACTTTAGGGTTCAGGCCGAGGCCAGTGCGGTTGAGAATGACGCTACTGCCCTTGGGTATGAAGTAGCCGGCGACGATGCAGTCTTCGGTAGAAGTGTGTGGGAGGTTAAAGCGCGAGACCGGGTGGAGCCGAAAAACCTCTTTCGCGCAAGCCGTTAGGATTGGAAGGTTGGGAATATCGGACTCCTCGAGAAGTCGCTCTTTTCCGACCACCCTATCGAGTTCTTCCAATGCTTTCTTCATGATCTCTCGCTTGTTTAGCATCTCCGACAACGCCCACTCCGTCACATGGATCGGGACGTCCAACGAGAGAGATGCCTCCTGTAATATTTTTTATTTTAACAATTTAAATTATAAATAATAATTCAGAATATAACGTTTTTTTTTTCTTCTTCAAGGGTTTAGGGTTTGTGATTTGATTCAAAAGTATTAACAAGATCAAGAGTAAAACAGAATAACAGATTATGTTTAAAATATTTCTACATAAGCTCAACTAGCTAGGAGTTCGTTTTTATAGTATTCTGTAAAATGTGCCTGAGCAACTATATACTACAAATTAATTATTTAATGACTACACGGTGATTAGCATGTAAGACGATTTTAATTTTTGGAAAGTTTCTAGTTTATAAAGTAAACTTATCCATACCAGTTTCATATGATATAAATCAATCTATTAAAGAAATATTTTGAATTATGATTTTTTTTTCTTTTTTTTAGTCTAATTACGACTCTTTTATAAGTTTTGAAACATGGACTACTATACTATATTGTGTTAGTTTCAACTTGTTACTTTGCTATAAAAACGGAAAACCCATCTACAATATTTAATGATCAAGTCATGCTATTCTATATTTTATGTTAACTTTATGCTATTCTCTATCATATTTATGGCTGTGCCTATATTCGATATTTTCATCAGCGGTCAGCGGACCGCGGACCTGAGAGAGGAGATGGGGCCCACATATCAGGTGGGTCCCACCTGTATTAGTATACTACCAGTCAGCGACCACTATGCTCTATAATTATACGTAATAGAAACTAAAAAAAAAAAACTAACATATTACCGTGATTTGTGCTCGGATCTCATCATTGGACAAAAGCGGTTTCCCCTTGGAATCGACGAGTGAAATGAAAATGTCGAGAAGGTCTTCAGGTTCTATCTCAGACCCACAATCTCTCCACCGTCGAATCCTATCATTCACGATTGGGGCATGGTATTTTTCGACAACTCGCATCGCATCAACAACGCTTTTCTTGTGTCCTTCCAAATCCAAACATTCTAGCCATGGAATGTAATCCGAGATATTAAATGCATAAACATGCTTAATAATGGTAAAGAGAGCCTCGACATATTCTTCTTCTTCGAATCCAGGGCCTCCATTTTCTTTTCCTTTCCCAAAATGCCTTATGTTGAAAATCATTCTTCTGAAAACGCCGCTCGAATAGAGTTGTGCGGCGGTCCTGACATTAACCAATCCACCTATATGTGGCGATGTTTATTGTTAGAGAAATGATTTTCATAAGCGCAACAACGCTGTTAAACATACGTACTTTTCATAAATTAGATAAATGTATGTTTTTTTTTTTCTCTTCACAAAGTTTTAAATAGCGCACGACCTTTATTTTCAATAAATTTGATACGAATGCAAAGGTCTCGATGAGATGATAATTTTGAAATGAGTGGAGTTCTATTTCTAATAAGTTGTACATTTTTTTATCAACCGTGGTTAATATGCACTGTATTCGAATTTTATAAAAATAGTCTTTTATTAATTAACTATAAAATTTGTGTTTTAAGTATTTTCAGACGGGCTGTAAATTAATTAACACACTTTTCCTAATATTCTTCTCATACGTAAGCGACTATAAGAGCATCTAATAGGCCACATAAGCAATTTAAGCTACAACTAATTTTAGCAAATTTGTTCTCTATTGGTAAGCTAAATCACTCTCCTAGCTTAACTTTATCCCACATGTCAATAATTAATATTTTATTATTATTTTCTATTCAATTCCCACTTATTAAATAAAAAAAATAAAAAATTGGTCCATTTAATTTGCTAAGCTAGTAGCTTAGTTAAGCCAATAGGTAAAGTGCAAAATAATGGTAAGCAACTAGCTTACAACTTTTGCTAATTGCTAGCAAGTCCTCACAATTGTTAAACTACAAACCATTAAAGATGCTCTATGATATTTGGCTTAACAATTTTAGGGACTTGCTGGTAAATATCAAAAGTTCTTAGCTAGTTGTTTAACTAATGTTTTACATATTGGTTATTGATTTAGCTAAACAAATTAACTTTATAGAGCAAGTTGCTTAACTATTTAGCTCTAGCAAAACTAGTAGATCTCACCTTTTTTCAACCAATGAAAATTGCATGTAAATTAAAAGAAAGTATAGTAAATTATCAAGCAAGATGAGAGACATTAGTAAACCATTAAAGAAGAAAGTTACTTAAATGAGTTGTGACTTGAAAAATCCATGTGACAAATGGAGTTATCAATAATAGCTAAACCATTAAAGATGCTCTAAGTTGTATTTCGAATAATTATATTAAAAAAAAAAAACACACACACACACAGAAGCTGGATTAAATATTCACATTTTCGATGCACTACCCCATCATTAGATTAAAAATGTAGATATAACATACTTTAAACGGCTATTTTAATAGAGAAATTTCATTAATTGAGCTTAATAAGCTATTAAATATTAAGATTAGACCCTAATGTTTAAAAATACCCCTGATTCAAAAAACACAATTTTTTTTTCTCATTTTCAAATTATTTTCATCACAATTTTTTCATCTTCGAATTGGTTGCGCTAGGATTTAGTCCAAAATGTGTCCAAAAGTCCATATTTAGATATTTTTAAACATTATGGTATAATCTTGATATTTAATGGCTTATTAAGCCCAATTAATGAAATTTCTCTTTTAATATATACCTTCGGAATAGTCAGAGCAGTGCGAATAAATGAAGCGAACGAGATTGTCGGCTTCGAGATTTCTCTTCTGAAGCAACCACCGAACATTGGAGGAACTGAACACGTCAGAGACCATGACTCTCCTCATCTTCTTCCACTGGTCTCCCAATGCGCCGAAAACGGTGGTCAGGTAGCCACGTGTCAGAATCCGAGTGGCTACCGTCTCCGGCCGCGAAGCGAACACAGCGTCGTGGCTCTTCAGAAACAGCCTCGCCAGCTCCGGCGATCTCACCGGAACCACGTAGGAGTTTCCGAGGCGAACACAGGCTATGTCGGTGTCGAAGTCGTCCATGACGCGGCAGAGCCACAGGCTCGCCGGCTGGTTCAGCCACATCTCCGGCAAGGACCCGAGGATCGGCCATGGAGTCGGGCCCGGCGGAAGAGGATGACGTGGTGCTCTGCGATTGGTCCTCCGACCGATGATCAGCTTCGTGGTCACATGGAGGAGAAATAACATTATGGGAACTATATATAATAATGAGGACATCATTACTAACACTCACTTTTTGTTTGGTGGAAGGAAGTTTTGGGTAACCAAAAGGAAAATATTTCAGGTTATTGGTTATAAACCAGAGAAGTACGATAATATACTTTGTAAAAATAAAGTATTGGATAGGTGGAATAAATGTTTAGTAATTTTTGGGAGTGAGTAGAAAATTTAGGAAAAGGAAGGCTATTTTGCGGTAGAGAGTGTTTATAACTTTTGGTTTATTGCAAATTCAAATACATCACCCCCATTTTATAATAGTGACATTTCCAAATAAATAATGGAAATAATAATTTTGCTACCACAACTTTAATCTATAACGGCTATAAATATTATCTGTTCTCCACAATTAATTTCAATTTTATCCTTATCTTATAAAGAAATCCTTATCTTATCTAGCATTTGCTTCTAGAAATCAAGCTATTACTTAGATTACAATAAATTTTGGGATTAAATTTCATAATTAAGGCCCAATAAGCTAAATACCCCCTTTAAACTTGATTTTGATACTGCAAGTACAGCTCCTAACTCGACAAAGACTAAGACTTGAAAGGCTCGGTGAAGCTATCAACTACTTGATCACGTGTCTTCATGTTGCACCTATTTTCAGGTAACTCGCTCTCTAATGTAGTGATATCGTGTGTCAATGTGTTTACTTCGATCATGGAAGATTGGGTTATTCGTTAAAGCTATCGTTGACTTATTTTCCACGTAGATCTTAGTCGGCTCCTCTTGTTGCGAACTTAACTCATTTAATAAGTTTCGCAATCCAATCGTATGACAGACACATGATGTGACAACTATGTACTCTGCTTCACAATGGAAAGAGTGACAATCGATTGCTTATTCTTCAACATCCATGTGAAGACTGTGTGTTCAATGTAGAACACAAATCGAATTGTGCTTTTTTTTTTTTCATCTGTGTCTCCACCCCAGTCGTTATCGCTACATCCAAAAAGCTTATAATCATTAGAAACATAGTAGTAAAATCCAAAGTTTTTCGTACATTTGATATAGTGAATAATCCTCATTTCCGCCTTCAAATGAGTAGCTGTTGGATGCTCCATGTGTCGAATAATAAGTTCGACGAATCGACGACATACAATATGTTAGGCATTGCGCATGTTAAGTATTACATGCTTCCAACCAAGCTCTTAAAAAAGTGTTGGATTCATTTTTTCTCGTTCCTCTCGTGCTTTGACAACTTGATTCCATAATCCGTTGGTGTGTTGATTGGATTTGAGTCAGCCATCTTGAACTTCTTGACCACCACTTTGACATAGATTTTTTGACAAATTAGGATTTGTTTTCTTCTTGTTTTACTTCAATACCAAGATAGACATGAATCCAATGTCAATAATCTCAAACTCCTTCGTTATCTCTTTATTGAGTTCTTCGAATACATGATACAATTGCTCCCTCTGAAGATCAAGGCGCCTGTGTACAATTGCTTCCTTTGAAATAGCTGTTAATTCAAATCATTTTAATATAGCTGTTTTCAAATGGAAAATGGTTACATTTCCTCTAAATTAAATTGTAGACAGTAAGTAAAATTAAATAGAGTCCGAAATAGTAAATAGTCTTTTTAAAAATTGTAAACATCAAGAAAAATAAAAATAAAAAGTGATAGTTCATTACTTTAAAAAAGTTATTTTCTTGATAAGAACTTTAAATATATTAAATTTGCAATAAATTATAAAGAAGCAACAACTAGCAGAACCGAATTCCAGTGTAAATGGAAAGCGATAAATTTAAAAAGCATTTAAAATAAGCTTATACGAATAAAATAATAGAAAAAAAAAGAGAAGGAAAAACAAATGAAAAGCTTACTATAACGTTCGAGATATACTAGTCGTTATCTCACAAAACAAATAAGACGACCTAGTAGTCTACGTGTATTCAAGAATTACATTAATGAAAGAGAGAGGTTTATTGGATATTGGATTAAGCAAGTTGTACTTTAAAAATGAGTGAAAAAGACAAGAGTTTGATCAAGTTGATAGGAGGATATATATTATATGCATGCATATTCTTTCACATCTTTAGCATTTATCAAGGAAATTTGATAAACCAAAGTTTGGTTTACCAAACTCAATGTTATATCACATTAAAACCAAACTCAATGTTTTTTTTTTTTTTTTTTTGAATAGTACGGATTTTCCATTAAAATTGGGTAAAAACCCATCAATACAGGAGAATAACACCTTAGTACATGGATTACCAAGACCTAAGTCGAGGTGAATCTAACACTAAATTCCGGTAAAAGAACGATATGTGCAAACTTCCGACAACGGGAAGGATTACAAGCACCAATAGAGCACACGAGAGGCTCGTTAAAAAACCCAAAGAATGGCGATGGAAAAATCCAACCAAACTCGGTCCGATAACCACGAATAGGGTGGCTCTTCAACATGCATAGATAAAAACCTAACAGGAAATCCACTACGGGAGATGCGACTACGGCTAATCCGAGTCCAAAACAAACCAAAACAAAACAAGCATGATAAAAATTAAAAGGGTCCATACTCCAACCAAAAACCCTAAAGCTAAACTGAAAACAAAAATCATCCACCAAAACAGTAAACCAACCACAAAAACCGATCCAACCAGCCCAGATCTGCGTTGCACAACGATCGGAGAGCAAGAACCCGGCGGCGCACACACCGACGGTGGTCGCACTACGGTCGGAGAGCGGTAGCTCGGACGCGGACGCGCACAGCAACACCCACGAGTCCGGCGGTGGGGATGGCGATCCGAAGACAAGCCCCGCAGCGGGCCCCTCCACTTCGCCCCCCGCGACCTCGCTCTGCACAGCACCCGCCTCTTCTTCGCCCGCGTTCTCGATGCCTGCGCACTCCCCAAGCGCCGCGACTGCTAATCGAAATCTGCAGTTCAAACCGCTGTTGGGTCGGACCACCTTGTTGGCGGCGGCGCTGGAGGCGTCGGCGGCACGACCGGGGCAGGAGGTGGACGCGGTGGTGCTGACCGGAGTTCTGGAGATGGAGGGGGTGCTCGAGGGTCGGGGCGGGGGGCTCTTGGCGGTGGCCAGCCTCTGGAGAGTGGTCGGAGTCGTTGAGACCTCCTTCGAGCTCGGCGGTCGACGGATCTAAACCGGCGGTGGCGAGCGTGGAGAATCGCCCTCCCCTCCGGACCGGAGCCGCGACAGCGACGGCGTCCGAACCCAGAGGGGCGGCGACGGCGATTCAAAAGTAGGGTTTTTTTCCTGCTCTGTTCCGAAGTTTTCTTAAGGAGAGAGTTAGATATTTCTACTAAGTAGTTTTGACAAGGTCATTATTATAAACCAAACTCAATGTTAAAACCTTCAAAATACTTTTTGTAAAAATTTTGAAATCATTAGACAAATAAAGGTAAAAATTTTAAAATCACTAGAAAAATGAAGACATATTTTTCGAAATGATTAAAAAGATCAAGATAAAAAAACTTCGAAATAACTAGTGTCAGAATAATTAATTGCGTTTGTGCTTGTGTTTGTGTTTGACTCTCAAATCCTATGGTTGATTCACAAAATTAAACAAATTATACCAGTCTTATTATAGTTGCATTTTAATCATTGTCTCAATTTATTTTAGTAGTCAATTCGATGACGTTACAATTAAATTACAATTTTTTTCACTAATTTTTAAAAATATTCAAAGTTTCATTTTATTAAGAAAATTGTTGATGTCGGAAACCGAGCCCTCAACAATCTCGAAGAAAACTATATAATAAGTATTTATTCGATTTATATTTAAATGATTCTCAAAAGAATTCTTAAATGAAACTTGCTAATCGTAAATAATAAAAGAAATGGAATCACTGCATTGATTGAACTTCTATTTCGAACGAGGTCGCTGGGCAAGAAAGTACTCAGCGAACTCAAGATTGCAAACTTGATCGTAAATTACGGAGTAAATACAAAGGTTTGAGTAAGGAAAATCGTGCGATTCTATTTTAAATGAGAGAATTTATAGACTAGGCGAGATACGGAATCTTCGGAGACACGTGGTGAAGACTTCGTCTGCTGTTTGACACGTCGCCTAGTTATTTGAATGAGTCTTGGTTGAAGTCTTCTTCGATCCGATATTCGTGGTGAGATTTGTATGTTGACTACGACTTCGTCTGGAGTTGGTTGAAATCGAAGTGAGCTCGTCGAGGTGAAGTAGCTTTGCTTGGGCCGAGCCCAAATGATGTGTTAATATATGTTGGGTCGAAGAATTGAGAAGGCTTTTCAAATATTGGGCTTTGAGAGGCCCAATAAATGTTTTAATAAAAGGGTCATTTTTAGCCCCACAAAAATAATCCACCAAGCCGAAATATTATTTTAGTTAATTTAATTTACTCTGCCCCGATCGAAGTAAATTAAATTAACTATTTTAGTTAATTTAATTTGCTTCGGCCTGATGAGCTTTTTTTTTTAATAAATATAATTAAACTTTGGCTAAAATTTTAAAAGAAACTAAAGATGGAATAATTTTAACAAATTCTTCCTAATTTTGTTCATATTAGGATCGATTTCTCTTCGTTTACACTAAGCTACTTTGTTTGCTCTTCGTTTTGCGTATGCGACAAACATCAAAGAGGAGAAGAATCGATATGAAGCAACCCTCAGAATTCATTGACTCATTAGTGTTCGAGGACCTCTCGAGTCAACCGAAGAAGAACTGTCGTCCACATTGTGATTTTGATGACTTTTTTAGTGATCGTGACATTTGGAGTTTTTTCCTCTACGCCACAAATGATGTCGACAACTCTAATAGATACACATGACAAGTCCTCACTCCGGTATACGTATTGCAAGTATTGATATGAGAAATCGCATCAACAATGATCAAATTATATATTTTAAAATGGAAACTTAAGAAACCAAACTGAATGTTACATCACATTTGAAAACCAAGATCAATGTTAAACACCTTAGGAAAACCAAATTTTTGGGTATGTAAAACGTAAAAAATACACTTGTTAATAAACTTGAAACAATTAGAAAAATGAAAGTAAAATTTCGAAATCACTAGACAAATGAAGGCAAAACCTTCGAAATGATTAAAAATATGAAAGCCGAAAACCTACAACATATCTAGTGTCAAAATAATCTAGTTTCAAAATTTTTGTCTTCAATTTATAGTATCTTCGAAAGTTTTACCTTCAAATTTATAGGGATTTCGATGTTGTTTTTCGAAGTTTTAACTATTCAAAAACTTATTTTTTCTAAAATTTTCAATATGGAACTTGATTTTTAAGTATACATTAACATTAAATTTGTTTTCTCAAATTTTCTTTTTTAAAATTGCGAAGTAGACGTGATCTTACAAATCTAAAGTTGTATTTAATGAAATTTAGCTAAATTCCCCCACATTTTCTTTCGACTATATGAGAAGACAATGAAACAAAGAGACACCCCCGGCTACTTTTTTTTAATTACAATATTATGATCGACATCCTCAAGTTTAATGCTCGAATGGATTATACATAAATTAATATTAAAAAAAAAAAAAAAAAAAAAAAAAGAGGATAAGAAGAAGGAGCCATGTATTGTTGAAGTCAACGCGAATGGATGACGTTCACACTCAGGACCACATGACGTCACTGACACCCCTCACAAGTGGCTCTTCCGTAATAACACTCAATCTCGAGGTTCTTCTTGTAACCTTGATAAGGTAAAAGTCTCTCTTTATTGGAGAGGCAAGTCAACGACGTTGTTGCCTCTATTTGAATCCCATCACATTCACATCTTCAAAAGAACAAAAAAAAAAAGATAAAAAGAGATTCCATTGAAATTCAAGATATTCCAAAGAAAAAAGAAAATAAAAAGCCAATCCACTTAATTTCAGTATCCCATCGAGTTTTCCTCTTTGTTCTTCGACTCTCTTTCAAAAGCTGTAGAGCTCAGAATCCATGGATCCAAACTCCGTCGGCCATAACCAAATCCATAGCTCCAGACTCGCTAGCTACAACTCGGCTCCGACTTCGTACGTCACCAGCCTCGTTGACCGGAGCTACGAAGCCGAGACGATCCTAGACCACCTCATCTCCTCTTGCAATGACTCCGAGTCCGTTCGATCGAGAACCAGTCTCGGAATCGGAATCGGAATCGGCTCTGATCTCGTTCGGCAGAATAGTTCTCCGTCAGGTTTCTTCGATGATAGTAATGGTGATTTCCAATCTCTCTCTCTCTCTCTATTTATCTCTCTTTTTCTAATTGATGGAGTGACAGGCTATGCGACGATGAGAGGAGATCGGAGAGTTGATCGCAACGGTCAGATTGGAACGACGAGCGGTTTCGACGCCTCCGAAAATGGCTTCAAAGCTGGTCTGAGAAGAACTCAGGTCAATTTCGAAACGATAATCGGTACAGCGATACAAAAACTAGTCCTGACTGTAGCGAATCCCTCGCTCTGTTTTGTTTGTTTGTTTGTTTTTTTTTTTTTTTTTTTTTGCGATCGGCAGAACATAGAATTCGGTATATCGCATCAGTCGAGCTTACCGAAGGACTTCACGATGGACGGTGGAGATCGAGTTTTGAGTTTCGAGGGCGGTTCTGCGATTCCTTCGACCAACATGAGAGCCAAAAGAGGTTTCGCTACTCACCCGCGAAGCATCGCTGAGAGGGTATTTAAAATTTACCTTTTTACCCAATTTTATTTAATTTATTTCACGTGAGTGTCATTTTTTTTTTTTTAAATTATAGTATCTGTAGTCATTTCCAAAATGTTTTTAATAATGAAATCTTATCAAAGATATGAACTTATTTAACTTGTTTATTTTGTAAAGAAGCTAATTAATTTATAATCTAATTCTAACCATAAAATCTATGTCTAAAAGTGATGCAATTTTATATTGTTGGAGTAAGATTTTGTGTTTTTATCAAATTTAAATAAAAATTATAAATTATATATCCGTTATTTAAATTTGTAAACTATATGTACATTATATTTAAATGACTAAAATGTTATAAAATTAAGAGGATTATTTTTAAAATTTATTAAAAGACCAATATATAAGGATAATAATTTAGAGACTATTTGCGCTAAAAATATGATATTATTTCTATTCTTTGAAAAGGTTAATGAGAGGTGAGAATCGTAAATTTTTTAGAATCGAAGAACTCGGATCAACGATAGAATAAGAAAGTTGGAGGGTCTTTTTCCAAACTTGGACAAGGTAAGTATACACACTTTTTATTTTATTTTTTATTTTTAAAAATTTTCTTGAACATAGTAACAATATTATGTTATTTTTCTTTCACAGCAAGCTAACACTTCACACAAGTTAGAATCAGTGCTTGAATACATTAAGGATCTTCAGAAGCAGATTAAGGTACAGCAATGGGATCTTGATATATCCAAGTACATAATTATTATAATTTTTGTTTATTTACTTATGAATATTTATGCAGGTACTCAATGAGACAAAAGCCAAATGTCTGTGTTCAAGTAATAAGAGACACTATGCAACAAACCCTTCTGCCTGAAAAATCAATTAGTGTTATTAGTCTGTACTTTATGATAATGTGTTAATTAATAATCATGTATGTATTTTCCAGATGAGACAGTAGAACTTAATTCAGCCTCAACTTGATAAAGTTTCTGTGTGGAAGAAATTATATATTGTTTTGCACGTTCTTAATTAGTCGTTTTATCTTATATGCGCATATAATTTTCGCATTAAAAAATGTCAATGATAAATAATATTTAATTTTCACATTACTTTAATTAAATTATAACTAAAAATACGTCAATGATAATATATATATATATATATATATATATATATATATATATTTGATACCACGCATGAGGTATACGTATATTTAGGAATAAATTTGCATCAATCGAGAGACAAGCTGTTTTTATTGATTTAATACTACATACTCTTGACGGTTTCAGCCAGTACTGTTTTATTGATTTAATATTTATTATATTAATCGTATTTGTCTCCATATAACTCATATGGTCATTTTTCCATAATCACTGTTATCATATTTATCAATGTGTGTTGTGAATATGAAGTATAGGCTTATAGCTGGTACTGAAATAGTATTTATTTTTCCTTGCCTGATCATTGAACGTACAAAAACAAAAATACAAAAATTAAATCGACTCTTCTACTTAGGCATAATATTGGTGTAAAGCTGTTGCCCTGAGCAAAGTCATATGGAGTCAATTACATAAAGAAAAAAAAAATGCCATTTTGATCATTTACTATTATTTCTTTGCAATTCAAGCCTTGGAGCTCATTTTGATCCTAGATAAATCATATATTTATGCTCTATATAATAATCAAATTTTTTTCTTGGAGATGTGGAGTATCTACGACCAAAGGGTTATATTAATGTTGATGTTTTCGTCGACAACAAATCTTTATGTTAAATCAATACTTTAGTCATTGCATTTTTATTACAAACTTAACACCACTGCTCTATAATTTAAAAATAAAATTTACGACAATGCAACACTATCATTCAAACAACGAGGAATCAAACCATATATAGACAAATCGGTGGTCCTTGTTGTAGAAGATTCACAATGGTCAAATATGGTTTGAGAATGAGGATTTTATCATTTGTTTTTCAGTTTGTGTTCTGTTATTTTGTTCTAGTTTAAAATAATGGTGTATGTTATTTTAGTGCCCACAGTCTTTTTGTTGTCTGGTTAACCATTTGAGTCATCAATTGGAATCTTGGCACGACAAGTATTCGTTTGTCTTTTATCAGAGTTGGTGTTCTTTGAGAGTTTTAGTTCATTAATTAATTTATGAGGGTTTATGAAAGAGTCGATGAGTTGTTCGATGTTTAGTGTGATCGTGTTTCTTTTCGTTGAAAGCGTACATATAGTGCACTTTTCTTCGATTCTAGTCTTGAATCAATTGTGTTTTGAGGTCTTCTTTAGCAGACGATGTATAATTTTTGTACTCTTGAGTGATATCTAATAAAAAGCTTCGATCTACTTTTTTCCATACATAAAAATTATGGTTCAAATTTTTCAAAGTAAAACTTTAAAAATCCTCATTTTAAAAAATCACCATTTTAAATCAATTAAGAATCCTCAAAGAAAAGATATATTTGAACTCTTGTTCATTGAAAAATAAAAAGAGAAAGTTTATAGTGTAAACCAATAATTAACAAAATATCAAAATATGAACTTAATATTTGAAAAAATAAAATATAAAATTAGACTTTTTCATTGGTTTAGACAAAAATGCCCCTGAAAATATTTAACTACGCTTGTCATCGGAAACAATCATAAACTATCGAAGAAGAAAAAAAAAATCTAATTAGGTTATCACAAATCATCGTAAACTAGCTAAAAAAATCTTTGAAAAATAATGCTTAATATTCTCAAGACATTTTTGTCCATAAAAATAAGTCAAAAACCCAATTTCACATATGATATTTGTATCTTATGTAACAAATTGACAATTCAATTGCAAATAAGTCATACGCAAAAATTTTATAAAGTTTTAGAGGAAGATGAAGTGATTTTTAATGAGGTATTGTAAAAATTCAGAAGACATGGAGTAACTAATAAAAAGATTAAATGATGAGAGAGAGTAATTTGAAATTTGCACATGTGACACGAATGTAACTACGTGATACAAATGCAACAACTTTGTGACACAAATGCAAAAAATCGACGAATTTGTGAGATTGACGCAAATTTTTCTAAATAACAAGCCCATTCATAATATTTTGTTAAATATCAGGTAAATTTCTCAAATAATCCCAAATATATTATACAAAGGCATTTCAAAAGCAAAGGCGCGATTCAGAGAGAGAGAGAGAGATGAGAGGATCGTCGTTGACAGACATTGAAGACATATTCAGCGAAATCGAAGCAGAGAAAATAAGAGCGTCTCTTCTTTGTTGGTACTCTCTGAATCGCCGAGACCTCCCATGGCGACTCGCCGAGGAAGACGCGGAGGTGAGAGCGTACAGAGTGTGGGTCTCGGAGGTGATGCTTCAACAGACCAGAGTTCAGACCGTCGTTGACTATTTCAATCGCTGGCTCTCCAAATGGCCGACAATCAAACACCTTTCCACGGCTTCTCTCGATCAAGTCAACCAAATGTGGGCTGGTCTCGGCTACTACCGCCGAGCTCGGTACCTTCTAGAGGTCAATTCCACGATTCGCTTGATATTCAGTTCATTGTCAAAACTACCGCTTTTTGAGAAGTTTGAGAAATGAATCGCCTGTCATGAATTTTTTTTTCTTATTACTACAGTTTTTAACCTAAAATAAATGAGTGTTTTAGCTAATTAGTCATATAAATTTTTAGCTTTACTAAAATTAGTTAAATAGCTAAAATGTTCAAGTACTAGGTTTCATTAAAGTTTTTTAATTTATTGTAAAAAAAAAAAATTATGATGATGTTGTTTTGGCTATTTTATGGAAAGCTTGAAACTTTGGCTATTATGCTTAACCAATTGTATAATTTCCAAAATAAAATCCTGATTGCGTGTGATTAAAGGAAGGTTTGCATTTGGAATTGTTTGTTCATATCATAGGGAGCCAAAATGATTGCTGAAGAAGGTCGTTTTCCCGAAAATGTAGCTTCGCTGCGGAAAGTTCCGGGCATCGGAGACTACACTGCCGGAGCGATTGCGTCGATTGCTTTCAAAGAGGTGAGTTTAAAAAAAAAAAAAAAAATTATTCATACAATGCGGAAAATTGTTGAGAAGATTGAGTATTATATTTCCCAGGTGGCTCCGGTGGTTGATGGGAATGTCGTTCGAGTTATTACGAGACTGAAGGCTATTTCCGCCAATCCGAAAGTCTCTTCGACTGTTAAGAGAATTTGGTGAGTTTGAAGTAATACTTATTAATCCTTGTTTATTACCATTTTATTACATAAATTTGTTACAAGATATCAGCAAAAAATTGCAATTTAGCCTAGGTTCTGAGACTGATTATTGTACAAAAATCTTTGACATTGCTATTTTCGCTTCCGAAATCTCAGGTAAATCTCAAGCCTCTCGAAAGCTTGTAATATCTTGGTTTATCCGCTAATATATCGTATATAGTTAGGGACGGATTTATTTAAGGCTCCGGGGGGTGCTTTCAAAATAAAAACTACACGTTTTTTATCTTAAAAATTTACAAATTAGCCTCTAAACTTGTTTTTTTTGCACATTAGTCCCCTTAATTTAAAATTTTCGGCTCCGTCCGTGTATATAGTTTTGACAATTAGTGGAATTCGAATGATGTTTAAATAGGGAATTAGCGGCTCAATTGGTCGATCCCTCTGAGCCCGGAGAGTTCAACCAAGGCCTCATGGAGCTCGGGGCGACCCTTTGCACTCCTCTGAACCCGAAATGCTCGGATTGTCCGATATCCGATCATTGCCGAGCGCTCTCGATCGCCCGAGACGACGCCTCGGCGCTCGTCACGGACTATCCCTCCAAAGTCCCGAAGACCAAACAAAGACAGGATTTTTCGGCGGTTTGCGTTTTGGAAATAGTGAAAGACGAGGACGGGGATTGTGGCGAGTTTCTTCTCGTGAAGAGGCCCGAAGAAGGCTTGCTCGCCGGGCTCTGGGAATTCCCGTCGGCTCGGCTCGAAGGCGAGGCCGGTCCGGAATCGAGGAAGGAAGCGACGGACCGGCATTTGATCGAACGATTTGGGCTCGACACAACGAGAAAGACGTGTAGAGTTTTGCTAAGGGAAAACGTCGGAGAGTTCGTGCACGTTTTTAGTCACATTCGCTTGAAGATATACGTCGAGTTGTTCGTGTTGCATATCAAAGGTAATCGCGGCTTAACATTTCTCGTGGGTTTTTTTAAAATTTAATGTCACATTGATATTAAATTTTTGGCTTAAAGGTGGTTTGAAGAGTGTGGTTAAAAACATTGAGAAAGAAGAGTTGGCTTGGAAATTTGTGGACGCTAAGGCAATTTCAAGCATGGGATTGACATCTAGTGTGAGAAAGGTAGTGTCAAAATAGATTAATTTTTGAAATTATGAAGTCTCTTGAAGATTGATATTTGACCATCAATATATGGATTGTGAAAATACTTGTGCAGGTATATACAATGGCTCAGAAGTTTAAGCAGCAAAAAATGGGAAGTAATCTTGTACAATGCAGAAAAAGGAACAGAAGTGGTGTTCAAAGCAAGTAGAATTTAACTACACTTGTCTAAGTTTTGTATTTAGAATTAGAAGAAGAATGAATGAATTCTTGAACTGAAATATCATTTTGTTAGAAGCATAATTTATCAATATATTTATTAAATTAGTCCAGCCGATTAAGAAAGGGGTGTTTTTAATTGAAATAAGTCAATTTCTTACATAAAAAAAAAAAAAAAAAAGTTTTCAATGGTATGTTGATATGTATTCATTTAAGAAAAAAGATGTGAATTGAGGATAACCATATTTTTTTTATTTTATAAATAAATTATAGATGGTAATTTCTTCTGTAATTAACAAGTCTTTAAGACTCTCAAACGATCTTGTCCCTATTCTGAATGAAATCGCAAACTGGGAAAAGCAGCTAAATGAAACTGTATACTGTGAAAAAAAAAAGTTAAATAAAACTATAAACAAGTAAAGAAAAAAAAATTACTTAAAAGAATAAAAAATTAAATGAGATTTTTGAGGGATTAAATTTGAAAAAGAAGTTACCGGAAATGATTTCTACTCTGAAAAAAAAAAAAAAAAAACACAAAAAAACAAAGTTTCCTGTGAAAACTCATAAGCATTTCCTGATATCACTAGTTTACACAATTCAAATTGCTTTTACACTTGAGTAACAGATAAATCAAAATCCAAAACAAGTATCAACAAAGACCAAAATTGGCAAACATCCATAAATCACAGAAACAAGCTAAATCTTATTCGCTCCAAGCTTAGAGTAAACTTGTTTGCCAAGAATGAGCTTCAAAGACAAAGCCTCATCAGGGCTTTGACCTATTTTCCAAATACTGAAATCCGCTGGAAAATAACCGACGTTGTTCCATCGCTTGAGCATCTCGAGCGAAAAAGGGCCTTGAACCTTTTCTTGTGGGTCCATATAGTGCCACATCACCGCATTGTCATCAAAAGTCTCTGCTTTAAGCGGCTCTTTGGCTTCCACGTCATCGTCGTCGCTTAAACATATTATTTGAGGCTCGATCTTCGCGGTCGGAGAACAAGCTTTGTCTTCGTCGCTTAAATATATTATTTGTGGCTCCGCAGAGGAAATCTTGATCCCGGGACTTTTGCTCTCATCGACATTCGCGCTTTGCCTCTCGTCGTCGATATCGAGGCTCGCGCTTGGAGATTTTTCGATCTCGGGACTTTTGATCGCGACGACATCCACGCTTCGCGTCTCGTCGTCGATATCGAGGCTCTCATTTGGAGATTTTTCGGTCTCGGAACTTTTATTCTTGACGACATTCACACTTTGCGCTTCGTCGTCAATATCGAGGCTCGTGATCAGAGATTTTTCTAGCTCCTTACTTTTGTTCTCGACGACATTCACACTTTGTGTCTCGTCGTCGATAACAAAGTTCTCCTTTGAAGATTTTTCGAGCTCCTTCGTGCCCTCTTGCAAGGACTCTTCAGGCTGCAATTCTACGCAAAAAAAAAAAAAAAAAGAAAAAGAAAAAAAAGTGATATATTAATTTCAGGTAAACGATGAGATTCTAAGCCAGAATCGTCCCTATATTCAGGAGGGGTAAATTAGTGATTGTATAGTAAATTCTAAGCTGTGTAGTTTAGTTATTTCCCTACTAGAGTAATCTAGAGTGAGAGATTTGGTGTCAACATCGAGTTTATTATAAGTGAAAGTATAAATTATAACAGCCAGCGTAGCTCAGAAAACAAATTTCTAATATTATCGATAAAACTCGGTTAACAATTTGCGAGGAGAACCAATCTCTCCACTTACACCACTCTTGTGAACCTATGACTTATTTCATAATTTATTACACTAATATATGATTAATAAAAATAAAAATGAAATTAAATAAGTAAATTACTAATTTACCCTTCCGGGTCTAAAATACGAGTATTAAACAAGTAGAAGAAAGGTACCTTCAGAACTATATCCGGCCCAAGTTAAGTGAAAGTCATCGTCACCATCATCGGACAGAGGAGCTTCTGAAACTCTCTTGTCGTCGATCGATCGCAATGGACTATTGGTATTATCGTCTTCTTGGTTTACTTCTTCTGTGACTTCGGGTTCTATTGTTTCTGAGATTATTTTCGGAATCTCACTCAAAAGCCGCTCTTGCTCGTCTTTTTTCTGAAGTAACTCCAATCTATCCAGGTACTCGGGCAGAGTAAGAAAAATCGACGGACGTCAAGGATCAACAGATTCCACAAACAAAAGCTCGTTAATTTAATAATCTACAATATTACATGACTTCGAAAAACCTGGATATCTTTCTTTTTCTTTTATTTTAACAATTCAACACGCTATCATAAAATGGTGCGGTGTAAAAAGGATATTCTCTTCGCCATCCCTTTTCATTGGCTCGGTCGATTAGCATCTGTAATAAAGTGAGTTCTCGAGGAAGCCACTATTAATATACAATTAGCAAATAAGTAAACATGGAGGGCTAATTTCAAAGCAAACTGTTTCTTTAAAAAAAAAATGTCTTGTAATGAAAAATACAGCAAAATACGATTTCTTTTGCATGGAAAATTTCTGAACTCAAATCAGGCAACGGACCAGAAAAAAAAAGAAAAAAAAGGTTGCGATCTGATCCAAACAAAATGCAACAAGGGTATTCCGGTATCAAATTTACATTTAAGTGCTAAACATATTTTTTGACGTCTAATTAAAGCTATCATTTATCTTCCTCGAGTAATTTCAAGCCGCTCTTGTTTTCGAGCATATTCTATGATGCTAAGATATTCGATTATATAGCCGATATTCAGTATAAAGGAATTCGATACATACATGATTTATCATATCCTCGTGCAATATGTTAGCCTTGCGTTGGAGCTCCGCCTATCAAATTCAGAAAAAATAAATTATATATAACAAAATAGTAACAGTTAAATGAATCAAAACTCCTTTTTCTTGTAGAGTTATCCGGTGAGTTTAGAAGGGTTAAGGAAGGACCAATAAAATCTACATACTTATACAAACAAGAAATGGTTCAGAAGTGGGAACAGAAAATTTACCACAGTGAGCTTTTCAAAATAACCGTCTTTTATTCTTTGATTGAACTCGTCGCATTCTTCCTGGTGATTTTCGAGAAAATAGAAATTAGACATTCCTGAAATTATCCGGGTGTGAGCCTCAACTCAAAAGCAAGAGAATTAGTCTAAATAATAAGAATAGTAATAATAAAACAACAGAACATAAGTTTGTCAGGATCGGACTAACTCTGATTGTCGTTACAAATGAAATTCGCCTAAATAATTGAACGTCTTTTTAAATAACTAAAGTTTAAATTTTATTTTTATAACAAGAACCCAACAAATAAAAATGCACATTATTATCTTAGCTGGTTGTGATTTGGTTTAAGGGTCCAAAAAAGCCTACATTATTTCTGAACATAAATTGTAGAAAAGAACTCAAAATGAAAGATAGATTACCTGAGAAAAATCTACATCCGAAAGATCAGAAACGAGAATGTCTTTTATTAAACCAGAAGCGAAAAGTAGAATCTTGGCATTGCTATCGGCGGCTTCAGAGACTCTCTTCAGACCTAAAAGCACATTCACAACAACAACAACAAAAATATTGAAAATACATTTCAAGTCTAATTAGAAAAAAAAAAATCGAAATTTACCCGTGACTTGAACGAGACAGTGAGAATATTTCCGAAGGCAATCGCTCGGATCGGACTTAATCCTCACAAAGCTTCCGACGATCTTCGTCTCGGAATCTACGTCCTTTTTCAGAATCTCCTCGACCAGGCTTCGCCTCAGATAAACAAGCTTCAGATTCTCGGGAATCACGGCAGCGAAACGACTCCCACGGCTCATCGGATCGGGTATTTCGGGAACCAATCTTCCGCTAATAACCGCTTCGGTTTCCTCGTCTTCTCCGCCGCCGCCGCCGCCATCGCACGAGAGGCTCGCGTCGGAATCGATCTCCGAGTTCGCCTCCGCCAGGTGGCGCTCGAGCAGCGTAAAGATCATGTTGCGGGCGATCGATTTCTTCCCGAAGAGCAATCGCAGCCGTTCATCGCACACGACCCTCTTCATCTTCTTCCTCCTCTTCGCCGGCTGGGTCTTGATCGAGCAATATTGGCCGTACAGATCGTAGCTCGGCTGGTTCTGATTCTGAGGGAGGTTTTTGTTGACGTACTCGGTCACGATCGCGTTGACTTCGAACTGAGAGAGAGGTTGGCTCGTGGGCCGTCCGATCGAATCCAAGAACCGAATCAACGGCTTCGATCCCCAGCCAGCGAACTCGATTCGCTTCTTCTTCCTCGACGAAGACGGGTTCGAATGGTTTTGTTGCCATTCCGAGTTGGAATATTCTTCGACCCACGAAAACGGCTCAGCGCTCGTTGCCTCTCTTCCTTCCATTCGGGGACGATATCGGTATTGTTTTTTTATACGATTATATCCCCAGGATCGGAATCAAGGCTCGGGAACTTTCTTGATCTCAATCATACATCATAACCTGTACAAGCAACAGCGATATAGGATTTTATTTAATTTTTTTTTTTAAATTTTTCAAGCTCTCAATGTAAAGTACAGTATTAAACTAGTTACCGAAAAAAAAAATCGAAATGCAGAGTTTTCAAACATGAAGATAATGGAGATACACATTATTGTTATTATCATATTAGATATAAGTCTGTTCTGCGGAAAAAAAGCTAGGTTCGTTGAAACAAAGATTCTGATACAGTAAAGCCCCAAAATGAAAAAAATAAAAAAAATACAACGGAATTATCTGACTATAACCGAGATCGATAGAGCCAAATTACAAATTCGGAAATGACCAAAATATTAAATAATAATAAAAAATGAACTTACCGGCGGTGAAGAAGAGATACGAAGCAAAGAAAACTCGGAAAACTATACTCTGCAAGATTGAGGGATTAAAAAAAATAAATTGTTGAGCGTATCAGTAATTCAATACAAGTTAGCGAGAAGGAATTGATTCTCACATTTGGCGGAGAGAAATCGAAAACGAATTTATGAGACCAAGGTTGTGTTCTTCTTCTTGCTTTTCGTCAGCGTGACGTCACTAAAAACAAAAACGATTTTGGGGGGTTCGGTAGATTTCATTTCTAAGGGTTTTTTTTTTTTTTTTTTTTTTTTTTTGTGGAAGAGAGGAGATTATAATGATTAAATTTTTATTATTTTTAAGAATTCTAGTTTTAAAGAAGTTGTTCTGATATATTTGGAAAGAGATTGGCACACGAGTGGGACGAAGATGAACGATCTGAGTCTGACGTGTCTCGTACTTCTATAATTTTCTCCGAAAAATTCAATTCCATCTTAATTTATGTACTTCTTAGTTTTTTTCAAAATAATATATTTAACTAATGTAAGAATACTTTAGAGCATCTCCAACCCTAACATTAAATTTGATGTTGAAATTGCACAATTTTTTTTTTTTGTGTTTTAGCACTAATTTTTTTTCAACTCCAACCACAAGCCACCAACACTAAATTGTACATTAAAAACACTATTCTATATAATTATATTAGTAATTTTAATTAATCTATTTATTAATTAATTTTAATAAATAATTATAATTTATATTTTTAATTAACTAATTAAATTAGCTCTTACATGTCAATATTTAACAAAAATTAAAATATACTAGAAATAAAAATAATAAAATTTTGAAATAAATATTACAGTATTTAAAAATAAATTTCATTAAAATAACTCTAGATAAAAACAAAATATTTGAAAGACAGATTGTATTATACTCATTTATATAATTAATATATATGTATATGTGTATATATGTATTAGATATTCAACTATATTAATAAAACGAATGTTTAAATTTTTTTTAAGGTATACCGTGTGATACATTACCCACGCCAAATATAAATGGATAATGTATCACACGGTATAAATGACGTGCACTATACAGTGTGGTTGGAGGAATATTCACGCTATATTTGAAGTTATACAGTACCATTGGAGATTGCCTTAAAAACGTCAAACTTTTTACTTCTCATGAGTCATGATGATATATATAAACACTAAATTAAGTTCGGTGTTTATATACGGGTTAAGATGGTAGATTTGTCATTTTTAAAGTTTTCAAAATAAAAAATCAACAAAAAATTTAGATTAACAATAAGCGAAATATTTTATTAAAACACATAGTATAACGAGTATTTGACTTGAGCTCGGAGGATAAATTTTTGGGATGACAGTTTCGTGTTTGTATCAATATCATGTCGTGTTAATCATGCGTTTATACAAAATTGTTGGTACTAAATCTCATTATTTATTAATCGTGTTTGAAATCTAAGTTTAAATCTGATTTTTTTCATATCCATTTATATTAAATTTAGAGGAACTTCGATATCCAAACCATATTGTAAGAATTCAACTATTATATTTTACACACATTTTATTGAATTTTCTTGTAAATTAAATTTTTATATATGAATTTTGGAGAAAGTAGTGATCTGAAATTTTGAAGTTTGACACAAAGTTGTTAAAATTTTGAATTTCTTTGAAATTTCATCGGAATTTTGAAGTTTCGTCATAAATTTTCCAAAATTAAAATTGTGAATAAAAAAAAATGACAAATCTTGTAATGAAATAAACCTACGGACATTCAGTGTCACTATGGTATGGTGAATGACAGAAAACAAAATAGTCATCAATTTTATGATCAATTTTCGAATTTTTTTTTATATTGGGTTCATACTTTTGTATAGATTGATTTAGTTAACGGAAAAAGACATATATTATGTATTTAAGTGAAATAAGTCGTCGATTTTGATTTTTTGAATTCATAGTTTACTGTTAATAATTAAGATATACTTTTTACCTTAAAATTTTAAAAAAAATCCGATTTTACTCTCACTTATTTAACATTTTAAAGGGGGAAAAAATACATATCATCTCATGATTTCTCTTATTAGATGCTCTGATCGCCGTCGCAATGGACGTGATCATAAGACATCTTTGAGGTTAAAGCTTGCGCTTCTTGCCGCGACAATCCCATGAAATTCGCGGCTCCAACTTCTCCACCATTTTTTAATCCCCAGCTCCGGCGTCACCTCCCAGCCATTGTCT
Organism: Urtica dioica subsp. dioica; assembly: GCF_054948205.1. NCBI lineage: Eukaryota > Viridiplantae > Streptophyta > Magnoliopsida > Rosales > Urticaceae > Urtica > Urtica dioica. The sequence goes on from NC_142760.1 coordinate 1,168,929, forward strand.
CAGCGACTCTTTGCTATGTCTATGTGTTTTGGTAAATTTTGTAAGCTTTGAAAGATTATTATTCTTCAATTATTTTGTTTTAATCTTCATTGAATTAAAAAAAACCATAAAGAAGTGAAGAGATGAGATTTTGAAGAAGCCGAGAGAAAAATAACCGGCGACTACAAAAGTAATCAAGCCCAGAGAAAAATAAACATGGCTGGCGACTACTTTGAGACTATAAGTTTTGAAGGCTTAGGGAAGATTAAATCTCGGGACAAAAGGCATAAGGGAAGGTAGCTCGTGATTCTCGTCTCGGTCTTCTCGAAAGGTAGTGAAGTGGGTAGGCAACTCAATCAATAGGAATTTTCTCTAGAACCCACCCTAGAAGGAAGCCTGGGGCTAGGAACCAGAGAAAGGGAAGGTTGAAGCCAATCTCGCTGGCAGGTATAATCGAGCCTCTACCAATCCCGGAGCGACCATGGTAAAGTGTTTCTATTTTCGACATGTAGACTAACCCTGATGCAGAGCTCAAGTTGGAACCCAGATCCCTCGTTCATTTAAATATTTCTTTTAACGTCTATTTAGTTATATTAAAACATGTCGTCTATAAATAAATAGAAAACCATGAGCTTAGATGGTGAAGTGAATTTCGCCTCATATGCCGAAGGGTTAGAAATGTAACTTCTCTCCTAGTTGATTTGTAAAATATATGGAAATGTTGGATCTCGAGTCTCGCAATGAATTTGAAGGCATTATGAGCTTGAGAAGAAAAATACGAACAATAAAAAAAAAATTATCCTATATAAATTTCAAAAGGGATTACAATACGTAAAATATAAAAAAGGGTAATACTTCTTTTGATAAACAAAATTCAACAATTCTCAATTTGTACGTCTAGAGTAAAAATAAAATATGTGTTTAAATTCTATTCATAGCCGGTCTAGAGATCCACGTCCTCCAAAAACCTTAGCATTAGGTCATCTTGACCCGACCCATGTCCCCGGATCATGTGACACGTCTTCTAGAATTGGTCTTCCCGCTCGAAATGAAGTTAACGTCTTTGATGGCCGCACAAGTCGTCCACATGGTCCTGCTTCGTGCTCCTTAAGACTTGGTCTTCATTTGGACCAAGGAGCTCAATCGTCGTCACTTGATCTTTCCTTGTCTGAGGTGTTTCATTAGAGAACCTCATATGTTACTCCTCAAAACAAGGTTTTACCTCGTATCGGGTCCTCACCGCGGGCTTGCTTAGGTGGGATTCACGAAGGCTTAAAATGAACCTTCTTAGATTAAAGATTGTTCCCGGAGCTTCCAAGGCCCAAGTCACTCAACATTTTACTGGGCCTAAAGTTGATAGGCCCATAAGTAGGACCTAATCCCATAAAGACGAAGTCCTACATGAACAATAGAAATGGACAGAGTTATATAATGAATGTCTTATATAGTTTTTGGGGTTGTCAAGGATCCATTTTTTTTAATGAATTCTATTCCATTCCTACATTTTGCAGTCAACCAAACATGCCATCAGAGAATACTTTCAATGGACTCTTCTATAGTAAATTCGTTCTCACTCGTACCCTCGCTCCTTATCTCTAACGTGTCGTCGACCAAAGCGACCTCGTCGTCGCTCTTGCCCATACGCATGATGAACTCCAACGCCGAAACGACGTCTTTCATCGACGGCCGACCGGCACTGTTGTCGAGCATGCAGTTGATGGCGATCTCGCCGTATTTAAGGAGGCACTCCGGCGTGATATCACCGGCGAGGTTGGGGTCCACGATCTTGTCTAGCGTCCCGTTCCGGTGGCAGCTCTTGACCCAATTCGCCAGGCTCACGTCAGGCTGCCACTCCGCGGTGTGGAGGATCGGCGGCCGCCCGCAGAGGACCTCGCACAACACCACCCCGAAAGAGTACACGTCGGACTTCTCCGAAAGACGCTGATACTGGTAGTACTCGGGGTCGAGGTACCCGAAGCTTCCCTTCACTTGGGTGCTGACGTGGCCCTTGGACATCGTGGTGGGCCCGACTCTCGAGAGGCCGAAGTCCGAGACCTTTGCGGCCCACTTTTCGTCGAGCAAGATGTTGGTGGTCTTGACGTCGCGGTGAATGAAGACGTGTTTGGCGCCGGCGTGGAGGTAGTGGAGCCCACGGGTGGCGCCGACGCATGCCTCGAGGCGGCATTGCCACGTCAGCGGGGGGTTTTCGGACATGTACTCGTAGACGAGGATCATCTCATCACGGTCGTGACAGTATCCAACGAGCGGAGGAGCTTTAAATAAAATGGACGAGTTTTATTTCAAATTCTTGTTGCATATGAGACGTCCTTAAATTTTAAATATCTTGAAAATGATAATATTTAAGGTCGATGAAATTTCGAAATGAGAATATTCGAGTGAACTCGATATTATTTTCGAATAAAATTATTCGGAATAGACTCGGAGATTTAAAAGTCTCAAGAGTATAAATAAATTCCGAGATCCCTTAAATATATTCAAGACAACGGGAAATAATAATAATTTTCTCGGTTATTTTTCAAGATCATTTTTAATTAATTAAGGACAGGATTGTGAGATTTTATTTTAAAAGGACTTATGTGCAACATTTTGAAGGACGAGATTGAAAGAAAAAAAGGAAAATGAGTCGTTTTAAGAGAATCGTGTCAAAACTTGAGTGGACCACTTGTACCCGCGTGGCGTAACGTGAGAGTGCCACGTAGCCTCCTAATCCACTCTCCCTCTCTCTTTCTCGGCCACCTCACATTCCCTCACTCTCTCTCTCTTTCTCTCATTCTCGGTCTCTCTCTCTCTTCTCTCTCTCTTCTTTCCCTCTTCTTCCTCACGTCACTCGGCCGAAAGAACCAGACAAGGAAACAAAAACCCCGAGCTTGTTCTTCACCCGTCACCAAGCCTCATCATCACCGCCATCCTCTCTCTCACTCTTCTCCTTCCTTTCTTCTTCGCGCGCCATCAAGCCACCGAGCCACGTCGCCGCGCGTCCATGCCGAGGAAGCACTCCGCCGCGAGCTCGCCGTGTCCACCGCCCGAGAAAGAGACGCCGGGAAAGAGTGTTAGCACGCCGAGGAGTCCAAATTCACGAGAAACCTGGTAAGGAAATCAAACCCGAATGGATTAGTGAGATCTAGGGTTCTTAACTCCATTTTGATACAAAAATACCTTCGTCTTATCCAATTATGCTTACATGAAATTTCTTTCTTTGTTCCTATATCTTATTCTCGCACATCAACATCACAATTTATTATACCTACATCAGTATTATACGAGGTTTATTGTTCACATGGAAATTTAAAATACACGTGTGAAGTATCACTTTACCTTTTAATCACAGCAGTGTGGCAGGCCGGCCTACAATCTGTATGATTTGCACGCTCTGAGCCCTTAATAATAAAAAGAAAAATTGTATAAAATAACCATTTAAAACTTATTGATTAGTAAAATAACAAAAGTTTCAACTTTTCACACTACTACAAATATGAGCATCAGGTGCGGCAAAAGTCGCACCTGATGCCCACAAAGTCGCACCCGATAGTACTATCGGGTGCGACGTAGTCGCACCTAATAGTCCGCAGCTAATACTATTGGGTGCGACACTATTGGGTGCAACTGATCGCACCTGAAGTCGGACCTATTTTTTCCGTGGGAACTCTAGAATAAGGCGGGAATTTGACTTTTGGGTGCAAGATGTCGCACCAAATACTCTTCCCGCCATAGTATTGGGTGCGGTAGTCGCACCTGATACCCTTCCCGCCATAGTATTGGGTGCGACTAGTCGCACCTGATACCCTTCCCGCCATAGTATTGGGTGCGACTAGTCGCACCTGATACCCAATTTATTTTAAATTTTTTTTACAAGTATTAGAATTAGAAATTAATATTATTAGAATTAGAAATTAATATTATTAGAATTATAATAGAATTATAGTTAGAATTAGAAATTAATATTTCATATTAAAATATTTTTAATATACAAACAACTAATACGAGTTTGTTCGCTAATATAAAAATATACAAGTCTAACTATTTTCGTTTTTGCCTATAAAACTTATCTATAGAGGAATTTCCTCTTCCAAATAAGTTGCCTCCGCGGCCACTGCTGCTTCCTCCTCGGCCACTGCCACTACCACTAGGACGATCTCGCTGAAACTCCGCAGAACCTGGCGTCACATTATCAGCCATTGGCGCTGATGTCTGCGTAGGGGAAGCCTGAGTATGCATATGTGTAAACGAGAGCAGCTGTCGCTGCATCTCTTCCATCTGCATTTGTTGTGCGGCCATTTGAGCTTGTTGTGCTGCCAACTGAGCTTGCAACTCGGTATACAGTACTGGATCGGCACGTGACTGAGATGACGAACCAGACGAACTTCCATCTTGAGCTCGAGCCACACTCAAAGCCCCAACTGGGGTCGTGGGTCCTATCCCGACATCCCAATCACGGCGTGGCCCGAGAACGTCATGCATCGCATACTCCTCTGCGCGTTCGAGGCTCACCTCTTCGCCTTTCTCCTCCGCTTGTCGCAAAATATCTGCCACTTGGGCGTTGATTCGCGTCTTTACAAAAAAACCAAATAAAATTATTATATAATTATTATTAAGTAATTAAATAAAGTAACTTACAAATTGTTGACTCGCGAAGGGCGTTGTCCAGTTGCCGTTAATATCTTGATGTTTTTTCTCCCACGTCGCTAATGCGGAGGGCAATGTCCCATCCTCCTTCCTCTGCAAGTTTTAATCATCAAAATAAGACTAATGTGTCTAATGTTAATAAAAATTAAGAAACTTACGCTCTTCTGTCAATGAGCAAAAAAAGGTATCGACCCTTGTCTGGCCTTTGTCTGCTTCTTCTTCGCATTTTGTCTGTTGCGGTCAGCCTTTGTCTGCGAGACATAAATTCATTTAATTCGATTCGATGAGAAAAAAAAATCATGTTCAACTCATACCTTATGGGCCGGTGTGTTGAACACCTCTATTGCATTCAACCAAGCCTCGTGCGTATAGCCCTTTGGTGTTTCTTCTCTGGCGAGCTCTATTTTCCCGCAAAACTTGTTGAAGAATCTAGATGATAACTTTGACTTTTGGTTGCGTCGCAACCGCTTCATTTCGCGAATGATAGTAGACTCTATCTCATTGTGAATGCAATCAGCTGGCACTCTATCGCGAGTTGCAGGATCCTCGTACACAAAACGGTACTCGTTATGGATTGCGGTCATAACGGCCGTCACATGCTGAGGCTCGACTTCATTCCAGTCATTTGCGTGTGCTTGAAACGTCGCCTTGATCAAGTTTCCAAGACTGTTCGAGAAGGTGCCGATCATGGGATTTAGCTCCCTGATGTCCTGGTAGAACATCATGTGTCGCCGATCGTAGCGAACTACATTCGCACCAGGAGTCCCTACCCCTGCTCTCCCTGACACGAGACCCTTCGTTGGTCCACGTGTGTTCTTCGATCCGGAGGATCCCGGCGTCTGTGGTGGATCCTTGCCTCCACCTGCTCCAGTCGACATCCTATAAGAAGAAAACAAGATTAGAAAACAAAGAAACGTGGACGACAACGAGAAATTATTAATTAGCATTGAAAGCTCAACCTCTCGTTCTCGGTAACCCAATCTCTACTTGGATTAGACATTGATTTCGCTGAACGAGAATTATTAATTAGCATTGAAAGTCCAATCTTACCAAAGGACCGAGAGCGAATTTAGAAGGAATGAGAGAGAGACTGTGAAAGGTATCTTATTTTTTTAAAATGGATTGTAGAAATTGTGGGAAAGATACTAAAGCGCCTCAAAATCCTGGAAACAATCCTGGAAAATTGATTGTTTTTTAAAATGGACTGTTTCTAGTGGATTTCGATTCTAATTGGTTCAAAACTCTACCGAAATTTTGGCAGAGTTTCCCCTATAATATTGTTAAACCAAAAACCTGCAAACTACTTTAAAAACATTTAAAATCCATCCAGAAAGTATCATATTAATTAACTAAGTCCTAAACCGAACCTCCGTGGCTCGGTCACAACATTTTATCAATATCTATAAAACAATCACTCAGTAATTAATTAATTACAATATCATAAACAACTAATTAATCTAATAAAATAGTTTAAACAATTAACCAATTTCAATCTTAATTAAACTAACATTTAAAATTTAAAATTAGTTACATAACCAATTTCATTATTAAGTACAAATTGTTAACAATTAAACTACAAATTAATTAGTTAACTAAACTAACAACTTATTAACCAATTTGATTTCCATTACAATTTCAATTTCAAAATAAGATTTAATCTAAACTTTTACAATTACAATTAATTTCAACTAAACATTAACCTAAGCATATTACTAAACTAATTATAAACACTATATATATTAACAATTATAATTACATTAATTAATACATGTTACTAAACTAATTATAAATACTATATATAGAATTTGAAACTAAACATACTAAATTACTAATTAAAACTAATTAATAATTATTAACACTAATTATATATGCTAATTAAAACATACTAATTACTAATTAAATCATACTAAACCATTTAAATTTTGTTTTTCTAATTAAAACTAATTAATAATTATTAACACTAATTATATATGCTAATTAACACATACTAATTACTAATTAACACTAATTATATATAATACTAATTATTAATATATATATATATATACACAAAAAAATATTATACCTTAGGCGGCGGAGGAGATCGGACCGGCGCGGAGAAGCGGCACAGAGGAGCGAAGGCGGAGGAGAGGACCGGCGCGAAAGAGAGGACCGACGAGGAGCGGCTGCGGAGGAAAGGACCGACAGAGGAGGAGAAGACCGGTCTGAGAAAAGCGGCGCGCGGACTTGGACGTCGGAGAAGGCGTGCGGACTTGGGCGTCGGAGAAGAGAGAGGGAGGGAGAGTCGCAGAGGGAGGGAGGGAGGGAGGGAGAGTCGCAGAGGGAGGGAGAGAGAGAGGGAGAGTCGCAGAGGGAAGGAGAGAGGGAGGGAGAGTCGAAGAGGGAGAGAGAGAGGGAGGGAGAGTCGGAGGGGCTGTTGTGAAGAAGATGAAGAAGACGAAGCTGTTTATAAACTAACCCTAGTAATCAGGTGCGACAAGTCGCACCTGATACACCAATAGGTGCGACTAGTCGCACCTGACAGTAAAAAAAAATCAAAAATTAAATACCACGTCAGACAAATGAAAAAAATGAGGGGGAGAAGTTGAGCGCTTATTTTTTTAAGACTTTCAGGTGCGACCAGTCGCACCTGAAAGTTTTCAAAACTATTGGGTGCGACTCGTCGCACCCAATACCACTTAAAATCAGCGAATTTTTTTTTTCTTTTCTGGAGCCCTTTGGGTGCGACAAGTCGCACCTGATGCCCAATTAGGTGCGACTTTTAGGTGCGACAAGTCGCACCTAATGCCCCTCCGCACCAGAAAGGCTTATTTGTAGTAGTGTCAGCAAAGTAGACAAATTTACATTTTCAAAATTTTTTTGACAGCCAAGATTAAATTTTTTTGACAATTATTATAAACAATTTATCACTTAAAAAAAATTAATCTTGGGATCAAATTTTTTTTTGAAATGAGATTGCTGCACATTTTAACTATTTCATTAAATTAAGATAAACTTTGGCTAATTTGTAAATTCATAACTTTAAATTGACTATTTAGTTACATCACCTTGATTCTTCTTCCCAAAGAAAGATCAACACAAAAGAGCTGTAATGTATAAACTTTTGTAAACGCTCGACTTGTGAATTTGAATAAAATGGACGAGTTTTATTTCAAATTCTTGTTGCATATGAGACGTCCTTAAATTTTAAATATCTTGAAAATGATAATATTTAAGGTCGATGAAATTTCGGAATGAATCTTAAGTTTGGTTTATGATATGTATTTTCAGTATTTAAATAAATAATTTATGATTATTTATTTAATAACGTTTATGAATTTAATTTATTATTCGTTTGGAATTCTCGGTTATTTTAATTTCGGATTAACTAACTTATTTAAGACTCAGGGTTACTCGCTGAATTTTATTTCGTATCATTCTCGATACGAAAATATGCGAGTCTTGAATAAGTTTGATTTCCGAAAAACCGGAGAATAATAAATTAAATTCTCGAATTCCAAACCGACCCTAATCCCGACAACGAACCCTATCCTCTTTAAGTAAACTCGAATCCAATAACTAACGGATATTCAACTCCGGATGCTAGTTCTCCCGACGTTTCGACAAGTGCCAAGTGTCTCGAAGAACGTGAGAAGCAGGACATCTTCGGGAATCGTCGAGCTTTCTGCCGAACAATTCCGGGTAAGTGAGGAGACATAAGTCAACTACTTACCAAGGGGATAACCATGTTTGTTTGTGCATTTGCTTGCTAGTAAACAAGAGTAGGTGAAAGCCCTAAAACGAATAAACTTGAAAGTTAAGGCTTCGGCCACTCTTGCTTGAAAACTTAGTTCGGGTATGCCCGTTAGGTTCAAACGCTAACTTGAACCAGCCACGTTTGCTTTGTGTATAGTTAGACTTCTCTTCTAACTATAGGAAGTAGGTTAGAATCGAGAGGACGGAAGAGCGATAGACTCTCAAATTTAATCGAGAGTAGAGAGTTCGGAAGTCACATTTCGAGCTTTCAACTTAAAACACTTAACGAGCTTCAAAGGGAAACAATAAGTTCTTTCGGGGTTTATCTCGTTACGCTCTTCCATATATAAGTTCTTTCTATATATATGTGCTTAAGTGAAATAAGACATTCGATTTTGATTTTCTGTACTCTTAGTTTACTGTTAATAACAAAAATATAATTAAAAATATACTTATTTAACATTTTAATTTTAAAGGGAAAAAAAATCTCATCTCATGATTTCTCTTATTAGGTGCTCCAATCGCCGTCGCAATGGACGTGATCATAAGACATGTTCGAGCTTGAAGCTTGCGCTTCCATGAAATTCGCGGCTCCAACTCCTCTGCCATTTTTTTTTATCCCCAGCTCCGACGCCATCTCCCAGCCATTGTCTCGGCCACTGTTTGCCATGTCTATGTGTTTTGGTATTTGGTATTTTTGTAAGCTTTTGAATATTATTCTTCTTCAATTATTTTGTTTTGATCTTCATTGAATTAAAAAAAACACAAAGAAGTGAAAGAAGAAGCCGAGAGAAAAATAACGAGCGACTATAATAGTTATCAAGCCCGGAGAAAAATAAACATTGCTGACGACTAATTTGAGACTGTAATTTTCGACATGTAGACTAATCCTCATGCAGAGCTCAAGTTGGAACCCAGATCCCTCGTCCATTTATTTATATTTCTTTTAACGTCTATTTAGGATTTAAATGCCGGCGATTTTCCCCGACAATTGCCGGAAAAGCCGTTTTCGGACAGCCAACGGCGGGAGAAAGAGTTGATGTCGTTTTTCCACTTTTTTTCGTTTGAATTTTGGCGAGTTTCGTTGCTAATCGGCGACAATCGGAGTTACAGAAGAAGAAGAAGAAGAAGAACGAGATATATATATATATATATATATATATATATATTATCCTCTTTTTATTCAATGTTTACATGCCCCCCGAGGCCCGAGGTAAGGTGGTAAAAGAAGTGCCACCTAGTGCCTATGCCTCAAAAGTTTTCTATTAAATGTCCTAGTATATATTATCATAAACTTTTAAAATAAATATCATACATGTTTACATGCCCCCCGAGGCCCGAGGTAGGTTACAAGTTACAAGAATGTCGGCCCCCGACCCAGCTAGGAGGTATTGTACACCCGTGCCCGGAAAAAGTAGCGTCCACCAGTGTATATTTTGCGATCACATGTCATTTACGTCTAGCAATGACGTTGATGACTTGTCCTATAACTTCGGATCGGTATCAATTGGTCCTCAAATCACGGAGTCCTCGTATGATGATGGGTCTTCCAGTTACAACCAGGAGCACTATCCATCAAGTCAAGCTCCCGAGACGGTGCGACCAGTTCCAGGTTATCCTCTCCACTCTATGTCTGTTGCTGCATCTCAATATGAGTACGACTATCACTTAGACAGGTACTTTCGTGCATGTGCTCATTACATGACCTGGTATGATTACTGTATGACCGCTGCATACGGTCGGTATGAGTAGTTATTTATATTCCTTTTATGTTGAATTTGTTAAACTATAGTATTTGGTGGATTGTGTTGAACTTTATCATTTTGGTTTGTACTTTGTACTATTGAACTTAGTTATTGTTGTATTTGTAATTTGGTAATGTATTGAAACATTGTACACTATTTTTAATTTTATGAATTTTATCATACGTAGTTTGTATGTTTTTGTATAATTCTTTTCTGGATTCCTCTCGGTAAATACGGTATTTGACGGTATTCATCAACGGTAACGGTAAGTTCAACGGTACCGATTTCCTTTTTATGAAAAAGTAAATTATTACTGAATGGAATTGTCCATTCTTTACAATACGTGAGGAATGATAATGAAGTAATGGAGATTTTGCAGAATGATGATTCCACTTAAGAAAAATGAAGCAAACAAAGTACTTCATTTTTTTTTTTTGGAATGAATTCCATTCCTACATTTTTGCAGTCAACCAAACATGCCCTCAGAGAATACTTTCAATGGAGTCTTCTATACTAAATTCGTTCTCACTCATACCCTCGCTCCTAATCTCTAACGTGTCGTCGACCAAAGCGACCTCGTCGTCGCTCTTGCCCATACGCATGATGAACTCCAACGCCGAAACGACGTCTTTCATCGACGGCCGACCGGCACTGTTGTCGAGCATGCAGTTGATGGCGATCTCGCCGTACTTAAGGAGGCACTCCGGCGTGATCTCACCGGCGAGGTTGGGGTCCACGATCTTGTCTAGCGTCCCGTTTCGGTGGCAGCTCTTGACCCAATTCGCCAGGCTCACGTCAGGCTGCCACTCCGCGGTGTGGAGGATCGGCGGCCGCCCGCAGAGGACCTCGCACAACACCACCCCGAAAGAGTACACGTCGGACTTCTCCGAAAGACGCTGATACTGGTAGTACTCGGGGTCGAGGTACCCGAAGCTTCCCTTCACTTGGGTGCTGACGTGGCCCTTGGACATCGTGGTGGGCCCGACTCTCGAGAGGCCGAAGTCCGAGACCTTTGCGGCCCACTTTTCGTCGAGCAAGATGTTGGTGGTCTTGACGTCGCGGTGAATGAAGACGTGTTTGGCGCCGACGTGGAGGTAGTGGAGCCCACGGGCGGCGCCGACGCATGCCTCGAGGCGGCATTGCCACGTCAGCGGGGGGTTTTCGGACCCGTAGAGGTGGTCCCGAAGCGTGCCCCGGGACATGTACTCGTAGACGAGGATCATCTCATTACGGTCGTGACAATATCCGATGAGGGACACCAGGTTGCGGTGTCGGAGTTGCGACAACGTCTCGATCTCCGTCTTGAATTCGTAGGCCCCTTGAGAGGACTCTGGCTTCAGCCGTTTGATCGCCACCGGGGTCGCCCCATCGTCGATGTAGCCCATGTAGACATTCCCGAACCCACCATGGCCGATGATTGACGTGTCATCGAAGCCTTTGGTCGCGGCTTTTATCTCTGCCAGCGAGAAGCTCCGAGAGATGTTAGCGGGGAGGGTCAATGACTCGAGAAAACGAGATTTGGCCTTGATCTTCCTGCCCCGTCGGAGGAACAATGCCCCAACAAAAGTCAACAATATGACGCCGAAGGCGACTCCGGCGATGATGCCAATCGTTGCTAGTTTTCCACGGCTCTTTTGGTTCGGCGGGTCTTCGCGAGTAGCAACCCCAGAGGAAAAATTAGGATTGCGGATCAGCTTCAAGATCTCGAGTCCGTTGAGAATGGCGTCCTTGTAACCAACTTCGTTATTGATTTCGGTGGTGTGAAGAGTGAGGGTGAGGTTCTGCTTACCTTCCCCGATGATGTCGGTGGCGATGTAGTCCTTAAAATAGGGAATGTACTTCCCGCCGGTCCACGCCATCACGTTGGCATTCTCCTCAGCCATTTTGTTGGCTATGAAGATCTGAAAATCCGTGTTGATCTCTGGGAAGATATCGCAAAAGTGTAGCCTGAGGATGTAGTTGAATCCGGGATCCACCGGGAACTCCCAAGTCAAGTTGTAGCTGCTCTTCAAAGTAGCGTAGGGTTCGTTTCCCAGCGACCGAGCAGTCTTGTAGACATTCTCCGGTGCGGTGTAGTTGGCGACCTTAGAGAAGTTAAGACTGATGTTGTTCAGTAAAACGGGGATGACGCTGTGCCCTGGGATGGTCAAGTACGGATAATCCGTTTCCCACGCCCGGAACATTCCGGTGTCTTCCTCCGGCGGAATCTCAATCTTCGATCCCACATCGACCCTATACATCACCTCCAGAGCCGCGTTTTTCCTGAGAAATCGGGCGGTGTAGTAGAGATTAGAAGGCATGGAGACGACTTCGATCCCGTTGACGAAGGCCATCTTCCCCGGGACCGGAGTGAAAACAATGGTCACGAAATGGTCATTCACCACCATGATGTACTCCTTCACCGTCGTCACCCATGCCGCCGGAGTGAAGTTGACAAGGAGGTCGTAATTACCGGCTCTCACTGAGAACGCCATCAACGCGCTCAGTTCAGGCTCATAGAAGTGGAGGCGGATAAACTTCGGGCCGGGCGTGACTGGGACCGTGTAGCGAAACTCGTCGTTAGACTTACGAGCGGTCTGGTACGGCACGCCCTGCACACCGAAGCCTATGTTATCGTCATCGTTGAAAACAATGATCGACCATGACACTTTATTGCCGTCGAGCTGGGAAAACAAAGTAGAGCTGACGTCTCTTTCCCATCTCCGACTCTGAGAAAGCGTAGATCTTTCCGGCGAGCCACAGTCGATGGCTATGTTCTCGAGAGGGATGTACAACGGTGGCGGTGTCGCGCGTCTGGCGGCGGTGGCGGTGCCCATGGTGGTGGCGGCGGCGGTGTCAAAGAGAAATAGTATTGCGGGGATGAGAATAATAAGTATTTCCATGAGAGATTGACGAGAGAAGATCAATTCTACAAGTCATATGGACAGGAGTGATATGAAAGGAGCAGCGTTGTCTTAAGCAATCGAAGTCAAGTCAACCAAGTAATTACTACCACTCACTACCTTCGTCTTATCCAATTATGCTTTACATGAAATTTCTTTCTTTGTTCCTATATCTTATTCTCGCACATCAACATCACAATTTATTATACCTACATCAGTATTATACGAGGTTTATTGTTCACATGGAAATTTAAAATACACGTGTGAAGTATCACTTTACCTTTTAATCACAGCAGTGTGGCAGGCCGGCCTACAATCTGTATGATTTGCACGCTCTGAGCCCTTAATAATAAAAAGAAAAATTGTATAAAATAATCATTTAAAACTTATTGATTAGTAAAATAACAAAAGTTTCAACTTTTTCAGCAAAGTAGACAAATTTACGTTTTCAAAATTTTTTTTACAGTCAAGATTAATTTTTTTTTACAATTATTATAAACAATTTATCACTTAAAAAAAAATTAATCTTGGGATCAAATTTTTTTTTGAAATCAGATTGCTGCACATTTTAACTATTTCATTAAATTAAGGCAAATTTTGGCTAATTTGCAAATTCATAACTTTAAATTGACTATTTAGTTACATCACCTTGATTCTACTTCCCAAAGAAAGATCAACACAAAAGAGCTGTAATGTATAAACTTTTGTAAACGCTCGACTTGTGAATTTGAATAAAATGGACGAGTTTTATTTCAAATTCTTGTTGCATATGAGACGTCCTTAAATTTTAAATATCTTGAAAATGATAATATTTAAGGTCGATGAAATTTCGGAATGAGAATATTCGAGTGAACTCGATATTATTTTCGAATAAAATTATCCGGAATAGACTCGGAGATTTAAAAGTCTCAAGAGTAAAAATAAATTTCGAGATCCCTTAAATATATTCAAGACAACGGGAAATAATAATAATTTTCTCGGTTATTTTTCAAGATCATTTTTAATTAATTAAGAACATGATTGTGAGATTTTATTTTAAAAGGACTTATGTGCAACATTTTGAAGGACGAGATTGAAAGAAAAAGAGGAAAATGGGTCGTTTTAAGAGAATCGTGTCAAAACTTGAGTGGACCACTTGTACCCGCGTGGCGTAACGTGAGAGTGCCACGTAGCCTCCTAATCCACTCTCCCTGTCTCTTTCTCGGCCACCTCACATTCCCTCACTCTCTCTCTTTCTCTCATTCTCGGTCTCTCTCTCTTCTCTCTCTTCTTTCCCTCTTCTTCCTCACGTCACTCGGCCGAAAGAACCAGACAAGGAAAAAAAAACCCGAGCTAGATCTTCACCCGTCACCAAGCCTCATCATCACCGTCATCCTCTCTCTCACTCTTCTCCTTCCTTTCTTCTTCGCGCGCCATCAAGCCACCGAGCCACGTCGCCGCGCGTCCATGCCGAGGAAGCACTCTGTCGCGAGCTCGCCGTGACCACCGCCCGAGAAAGAGACGCCGAGAAAGAGTGTTAGCACGCCGAGGAGTCCAAATTCACGAGAAACTTGGTAAGGAAATCAAACCCGAATGGATTTGTGAGATCTAGGGTTCTTAATTCCATTTTGGGGGTTTGTGGTTCCAGGTTGAATTCAGTAAAATTGGTTGGATTTATGTGTTGTTTGGACTCGATTAGTGATGGTTATAGCTTGAATTTGAGTATTGATTTCGAATTTCTTTGGTTTGGTATGAATTTGGCCGAAAATGTGATGAACTAGGTTTTATTTGGGGCTTTTGATCTCTGCGTGTTTAGTGATGATCTTGAGTTGTTTTTGAGGTTGTTCAATCTCTGGGTTTTGTTTGGAAAGAGCTGTTCAGTGATGATTTGAATTTTTGGACGAATTTGGTTGGTTTAGATCTCTTGGCCGTGTGTTTAAGCTTGATATGGAGTGAGCTTGATTTTTGTGTTGTGATTATATTCTGAGCCTCGGGTTGATGATTTTGTGGTCGACTGTGTGTTATAGCGTTGGGTTAATTTGGATTCGTGTTGAGTTTACTTGGTTAATTGGGTTCGGGTTTTAAGACGTGAAATCGGGATTTGGATTTTGGAATTGATAAGAGTTTGGGATTTAAGATGTTAACTCGTTATCGGATTCCGGGTTTGAATTTCAGATCTTGACGGACGAGTGGGAACCCGACGAGTCGAAGGCGACAAGGCCGGTTTTTGAAGATATCGGGATAAAATAGTGATCGAAGTAAAGCTCGATTAACTCGTGAGTTTTAAATCGCTTATAGCGTTTAAATACTCTTAAGTTTGGTTTATGATATGTATTTTCAGTATTTAAATAAATAATTTATGATTATTTATTTAATAACGTTTATGAATTTAATTTATTATTCGTTTGGAATTCTCGGTTATTTTAATTTCGGATTAACTAACTTATTTAAGACTCATGGTTACTCGTTGAATTTTATTTCGTATCATTCTCGATACGAAAATATGTCTTGAATAAGTTTGATTTCCGAAAAACCGGAGAATAATAAATTAAATTCTCGAATTCCGAACCGACCCTAATCCCGACAACGAACCCTATCCTCTTTAAGTAAACTCGAATCCAATAACTAACGGATATTCAACTCCGGATGCTAGTTCTCCCGACGTTTCGACAAGTGCCAAGTGTCTCGAAGAACGTGAGAAGCAGGACATCTTCGGGAATCGTCGAGCTTTCTGTCGAACGATTCCGGGTAAGTGAGGAGACATAAGTCAACTACTTACCAAGGGGATAACCCTGTTTGTTTGTGCATTTGTTTGCTAGTAAACAAGAGTAGGTGAAAGCCCTAAAACGAATAAACTTGAAAGTTAAGGCTTCGGCCACTCTTGCTTGAAAACTTAGTTCGGGTACGCCCGTTAGGTTCAAACGCTAACTTGAACCAGCCACGTTTGCTTTGTGTATAGTTAGACTTCTCTTCTAACTCTAGGAAGTAGGTTAGAATCGAGAGGACGGAAGAGCGATAGACTCTCAAATTTAATCGAGAGTAGAGAGTTCGGAAGTCACATTTCGAGCTTTCAACTTAAAACACTTAACGAGCTTCAAAGGGAAACAATAAGTTCTTTCGGGGTTTATCCCGTTACGCTCTTCCGTATATAAGTTTAACGTGTACGCTGCTAGCTGCAGAGTACCCAAACTTTAAAACTCGTGTCGGTGGTACTCACAAGTCCACGACTTGTGCTTAGCGGGCCATGCCGGTCCGTGCGCCGAGTACTCGAAACAATGGGTGAAGGTCACGCACCGCGAGCTCATTGCTAACTGGAAGACTCACCGGAAGCTGCCTTGAGCATACCAGGGCTTAGTGAGTGAAGGTCGCGGTTCGCGAGCTCACTATGCCAGAGACCAGTGGCGCTGACGTCATGATGAAGAAAGTACCACTAGTGGATCCCAGACAGGTGTTAAAACTTAGATCAGCTGACGACTGCTGCTCGAAGTCTGAAACTGGTCTCTAGTCGGACCGGAGGTTATAGCAGTGAGAAGTGTGTAACCTTGCGGGACGGCTAGTATTCTAGGATGCGCGCTCATTAGTCACTTATAGGTGATAGCTGCATCCTGCATTCTTGTTTGCACGTCATATGTTTTGCATTAGCTTGCTTTTCTTTCCTAGGCTAGACTCCCGCTTGCTGAGTCATTCGACCCATAGTTTTATGTCCCTTGGTAATGTAGAGAAGGGCAAGACGGCAGTGTGAGCAACAGAGAAGGAAACCGAGACGGGACGAGTATCTCTTGACCTATGGGCTATGGGTTCTGGCTCGGGAAGTAGTCCTCTATATATAATATTTTGAATAATATCGACTCTTCTTAAAATAATATCCCATGTATATAAGTAAAGTCGGGAGCTTCTATGTACACATGTATATACGTATAAGGGTCGATATACGACTTCTAGTTCTAAACGAAAAAGCGAAAAATTTCTCGAGATTTTTTATAACCACTTTTGTACTAAACGTTTCCGCACTTTAAATAAAATTGTATTTCGTGTATTATATGTTTAATATATTATACATTTGCTTTGAGTATTTATTACATTTCATTATTCATATGGTGACATGCTCCCGCTACGTGATGTTGGTTCCGTCGAGTCGCGGCTTGCGGGCGAGGTGACGACGCTCGCGGGTCGTGACAAGAGCGGTGGAAAATCAGGGTACGATCAGCATCGTCGCTGGCGTAATTCTGCGCACTTTATCTCCGTTTTTTCCCTTTTATTTTCTGAATTCTCATTATCTGAGCTAACGGAAGTGGAACAACAAGTGAAGAACCTAAATACTTCTTACTGATCACCATGCTTCTAATCTTCCATTTTAACGAACTCGAAAAATACCCATTTCAGCTTTCAATTTTGTAAAACACCCACAATCAGTTTACTTTCATCGATTATACCTTTTCTTTTCATGTAGGAAGATTCTAACCGCGTTTATCAAGTCTCCATTTACCAGCTTTATTGTCCACATGGAAATACCCTTGTGAATTTTTACCTTGCCGTTCATCAAGTTGTTTAACATTTATAGTTTAAATATCATATTCAGTTAATTTCACAACTTTCTAGTATCATATAGTTAAAATCAGATGGAACACCATATATTTTCACGGTAAAGATAAAAATAGAAGAGTAAAGCCGTAATGATAGCAATCTTGTTGCAAACAACTCGCGATTAGAAAGCCAAGAAGCGTGTTCTTTTCAAAACTTGTCTGAAGACGTTTTTTATTTCCCAGTTAACCAAAATTTAGCCCCGATAATAGGTTTGTTAAAGAAGTTCTAAATCTAAACTTTCACCTTTTACAACAAGAAGTCGGACCAAGAAGCCCAAATTTATTGATAATTAACCAGATTACTCACATTACAACAAGACTTTACAACTGTGATTGAGCTAAAATCACAGCAAAGCTTATTTCAATTAGCAGAAAGTACAAGCTAAAAAGCTTATGTCAACTTATGGGATTCAAACCTGCTCTTAATCGCATCCCAGAACGCAGGCACTGCGATCTCATCGGGAACTTCTTTGAATGATGGGAGGTAATTCACATCCACTATTACATGGTCTCCACCGCGTTGTTCTTCGACCTGATAAACACGAGATTCACATAACCAAACCACTCGTTCCAACATAAAATATATCGGATTAACTTCTGAGGAAGATTGAACTTACAACGACATCGAAGCCGAAGATGGTCAGACAGAGTTTTCTTTTGAGCCACATTGCAGCCTCGTTCACCAGACCGTGATCGATTCCGTTTGGATTTTCCTTCCCAGAGTTTGCAGTGGGAAGAGATTTTAAGCTAAAAAAAAAGAAAAAAAAAAAAAGAAAACAAAAGAGTAAGAGTCCATGTCGAACAAAGATCGACAAAAGCTGATGATGCCAAAGAATTAAAGGGGAAATTTGTACTACCTATCAAACACTAAAGGTTTGAGATCGGGGCTATTGGACAATTTCATCAGAATATCTGCGTTCGGTATGGACTTCTTAACTGCGTAAAAGACTTTCTCACCCAAGACATAAAATTTATAGAGAGTTGATGAATGATCCACATATTCCTGCATTTAGAAACAATATCATGATTCCATAAATAAACTCTTGCAAATTTTAAATTAAATGTATGTTACGCCATCTCTTTTGTATAATTTTGACATAAAGATACTTGAACTGGCAGAATGAACGTATGATGGTACTCATGATGATCCTACACGTATTTCGTGTGTATCTCACGGGGGGCTTTAAAAAACCTCGTGAATTGACTTGGGTTACCGGTGTGGTTTTGGCTGTATTGACCGCATCTTTTGGTGTAACTGGTTATTCCTTACCGTGGGACCAAATAGGTTATTGGGCTGTAAAAATTGTAACAGGTGTGCCAGAAGCTATTGAAGATGTAACTCACCTGAATAATCGCCGGAAGAGGAACTTGTAAATCCTTGAAGTGTTCGAGTTTAAAGACAATTGCCTGTAACATCATTTTACATGTTTAAACATTCAGGGAAGTTTGGTACCGCAAGGATGTAATAGTATCTCCATTCGAAAAACCTATTTTTCACACAATTTTAGAGTAAATGTCAAATCAAGTAGTAACTCATCTCCAACCGAACTCCATTTTTAACTTCAAAATGAATATTTGTATACATTCATCTTTATCTCTTAGTGCGTAAAAGAGTTCATACGTAGTACCATACTATGCGCATCAGCTACACCGCAAGCAACTTGAGGTTTAACAATACTTGGAAGACAGAGTTTGGCTTCCGACAATTTCTCGGCGAGATCAGACCCGAGATAATCATCAACCTGCAAAATTTCATCTCCAGCAACGACGACAAGTTAGAGATCAGGCTTTTGTTTTCACTGATTTCAAAGGATTTATCGAAATACTGATTGATGCGACGTAATAAAGACCTTGAGAAAATGGGGACCCCTGATTATGTGGCCGCTTTCAACCTTGAGATCTTCCAGACCAAGGAGAATCTGCTGAATTTTTAGCCGATCCATTACGGGGTAAATTCCGTTAAGAGGGTCGATCACACAAAGGTCCGATCGCTGATCCATATATCTGCGAAATTCAATATGCATTCTCTGAATCAACCTAAACAAAACCATCCAGTCAAGATGCGGACTTTGAAATGTTACCGTTTCAACTCCTGCATTCTTGCGGTAAAAGTTATTGAGTTTGGGAGCTCTGTGGATTCACTCAGATCGACGGACACGATTTCGTCGGTCGCTTTGTGAAGAAGCACGTCGACTTGTTGTAACTGCAGCGGAAGAGGAAGCTCGAACGTGAGTGGAAGGAACATCAGCCCGTTTCGAGTGGGACTCAAAGGAAACGCACCCCTCTGAAAAGAAATCGAGATTCCATTTGAGCCTTTGGAGTTTTATCACGAGAACAAGTCAGCATTTTATTATCGACAACATTGCAAAACACAAACATAAATACACCTTGGCAAAATCTTCTTCACGCGAAGGCTTCATCGTGTAACCAACCGTAACGATGCCATTGCCGATTGCCTACTCGCTCGGAGGCAATAACATAAAAATAGCTTTAGGATATAAATGAATAAAAACCATTAAGATCTGCGAGGGAAGCTGGGAAAATGTGAGGGAAAAGGAAAATGGAAGGGAAAGACAAAATTCTACGTTGTGTTCGGAAGTAATGGAAAATGAGAGACAAAGAATAGGGGAAAGTGAGAAACTAGACACAAACCCGGGCCCCACATGTAGAAATTTGGATGGATTTCATTTTCTACCCGATTTTCCATGGAAAATGGAATCCCCTAATTAGCTTTACATTTTCCTTCTCATTTTCTTTGCCCCTTCTATTTTCCCTCAATACAATTAGCATAAGGAAAATATGATAGATTTCATTTTATTTTATCTCCGATTTTCCAGATTCCAAACACACAATGATTAAGTTTGCTATAAGGCATAGCCTTTCGGGATACAATGATTAACTTGAAAATATGATATATATACCTCTTTGTTTAGGCGGACAATAGCCAAAGGCAGTTCCTCCAATTTGTTGATGCCAACGACGCTCGAGTCTCGACATTTCTCGATCCCATCATCACCGCCTTCAAAGCAACAAGAATCAAGCAGGGAAACAAAGTGGAACCAATCAAAGTTCAAATCGAGGATCTCATTATTATACCGAGAAGAACAAGGCGGTGATTAGGGAGTTGAAGAGAGAGACGATCGCTTTGATGCGATACCACATACAAGAAAGTCCCAGATTTAACTGACACCTGCGATCCAGCGTCGTTGCAGGGAAAGCAGTCCACGGAGTGTAGCGATCCGAGCCTCTCAAGAAAATTTACCTAAAGAACAAACAACATAGATATTTTTCTTTCAAAGATTTATATATAAAGGCAAGATCATCTATAGCAAACTTATAAGGGAAAAAAAAATACTCAGAAGTTGGAGATTTTAGAAAAATATGCTAGGATTTATATACCTGATAAGCAACTTCCAAATTAGCTAAATCTGCTTAAAGATATCTCTATTTCTGTAGTTAATACATTTTAGACCACCTTTTTATTTAATTTACCAAAGACTAGAATTATCGACGATAATTGATTTCAAGTTACAACTCGATTGACTAAAAGCCTTAGTCTGTTCTTTACTGCAACAGTTTGTGATTTCATATATATATTTTTTTTTTCTAGAACCAAAATTTCAACAAACACAACAATGTCAAACTGGCTAAACACTATGATATGTTAATTGACTTGAACCTAATTAATAATTATTTCTTGTGTAGCAAAATGAGTTGTACGAACAGAAAATAATAATGGAAGCGAAGCTGAGAGTACCTTGAGAGAGGAAAGGTTCGGAGGATAAGAAATCGCCTGCAATGGAGTGAATGAACATGCAAAATGTTGAAAATCTTCACAAACACATATAATTTAGATTTATATATATATATATATATAGAGAGAGAGAGAGAGAGAGAGAAATTGAGTGAGTACAGTGTAGATGGAGGAACGACGGAGGTTACGAAGGAGAGAGAGGAAAGAGGGAGAGAGATTATCGTCGTCGGAATTGAAAACGATAGAGTCAAAGTCGAAAACGACTCCGGCGATCGCACCACCGAAATCTCCGGCCTCCATTTCTATATTCCGGCACAACCAAAAAGTGTCAGAAAATTCTCAGCCAAAGCCAAATGCAGTCTTCTTCTTAAAAAAGAAAACGACACTTTTGGGTTCGTGACGTGGCCTTTATTTGAGAAATTATCACAAATTTCACTATTCTCTAAATACATAAATGTTCAAATATCCTCTTTTAATTTAAAGGGCGATGCGGCTAATTAGCCATTTTAAAGTTTGAGTATAGCAAAATAGCATGATTTTTTTAAAGTTAAGGCAAAATAGTAAAAAATTGACAAAACCCCCCAAAACATCTGTATATACCAAATACTTAGGTTTATCCAAACAGTACAATCGATGAAAAAAAAAACCCTTAAAAATAGCTCTCGATCGATATCGGAGATCGTCGCCGTCATCGCCTTCGTTATTTCCGTCGGTCGTCGTCGTCATCGTTGTCCTCGTCTTCGTCGATCGCCATCGCCGTCCTTGTCTTCGCAATTTCGTCTTCGTTGATGAATACAAATTGTCGTACTCATCGTCAACAGCTCAAGATCTCGTTCCATCTCGTCGTTCATCATCATTATCGATTTCTTCGTATCGGTCGCGAAGTAGGCTGTTCGTGTTCGATCGCCGTTGGAGATCGAAAGTCGGAGATCGTCGTCGAGTTTTTCTGCATCTTTTTCTTTTGATTTCTCGCACAGTGGATTAAAATTTTTGAAAGCAGGATTGAATTTTTTGACATCTGATTCTTCTTCATTTTCTTCTTCTGATTTATCGCACAGTGGATTAAATTTTTTGAAAGCATGATTAAATTTTTTGACATCTTCTTCTTCATTTTCTACTTTTGTTTATCGAAGAGTGGATTATATTTTTTGAAAGCAAGATTAAATTTTTTGAAAATAATTAAGGGTGTATTAGTACTTTTATATTGTAAGTGGCTATTTTCCATCAACTTGTAAAATCTTGACTATTTTGCTAAACACTAAATTTGAAATGGCTATTTCATACAAAAAGTCCATCATTAAATACCACATTTTCTAATTTGCATATATTGTCCAATACTTGTATACTCTCACGTCTCATCCCTCTAGGGATAATCTAAATGGATTGGATAATATCCATTTAAAATTAATTAACGGATAATATTCATTACTATTTAGATGAATATATATACATGAAACATTAACTCGACCCGTGCACTTGGACAAAGCGTGAGGCTCTCCTCTTCGCTCGGCCACATTCGTACAAGCCAATGTCCTCGATCCAACTCTTTGAATTATGTGTTGTACGATGGAATCTCAACACCCAAAACTTCTATAAATATCACCTCAAAAACTAATTTGAGGTAAAAAAAATTACACGGTAAATCTCTATCAAACTACACTCTCTCACTTCTCACTTACCCACTCTATTTTTTAGAGATGAGATAAGACCTCCACATCGCTCTCCGAACTAATGTTAAAGAATAATCTATTTATGTCGGTGCACGCGTTTGAAATAATCTCTTTCTACTCTCTTAGCTCATTTACTCTTCTCTGTTTAGGTGAAAGAATCCAAAAAATTAATGTTTCGACGAAGAGATGATCAAGACGACAACCACCAGTCTGATCGTCCTATTGCTTCTTATAAATTGTGATTATTCGGGTCTAACATCAATCTTCCTTGTTCTTTTCTAATGGAATCGACTCTTGTTCTCGTCACGATTGCGATGACCTTTAGAGATTGCGACATTTTGAGTTTGCCGCAAATAGTCACGATCCATTCGAGACCGAAAAAAACGATGTTAACGACTTCAATGGTGCACTTGATATTGAGTGTTGATCCAAAAAAAGTTTCAACAGTTACATGATTTTTATACTCATTGTCCGATGAGTTTACCCATTACTTGACTCGTTAAAGAAAACGAATTAATGGATACGAGTTAACAAATATTTTTTTATAACATATACGGGTAACTTGGGTTTTGTTTGGTAGTTCACTCAAACTATTTTTTGTTTTCTGTTTTCTAATTTTTGTAGTTGTACTAAAAAATTATTTTGCAGTTGTTTTCAAAAAGCTGTTTGGTACAGTTTTCATTTTTGTTTTTGAGAAATTGAAAAAACTGTTTGGTACAGTTTTCATTTTTGTTTTTGAAAAAATGAAAACTGTTTGGTACATGGAAACAATTTCTTAACTCAATTTTTTTAAACATAGATTTAACTAAAAAAATATAAATATGACCAAGGTTTAAAATATCGATACCGATACCCATACCGAGGTTCTGATTTTACGGATATATCGAGTATTGACGGATATATCGACAGATATTCTATAACAATTTTAATATCGACTACCGATTATATCGGTGATATATCGATTATCGATGGATATATCGACAAAAATCCTATAAAAATATATAAACTGTATATATAATTTAATGATACATATAACAATTATATTTTAAATAGATATATATATATATATATATATATATATAACATATCTATATATATTTATATCTATATAGATATATACGCATATTTATATCTATAAACATACGTAATGAATGAATATATAACATTTATTTAGCTAACAATAAAGTCCACCTTATTATGAAATTAATATAATTAAAAAAATCACTCCATATAAACATATGTAGTTCTATGAATTTTAATAAAAATAATGAGTCTTCATCTTTCCAAGAACTCAAGTTTAAATTTTGATCCTGTTTAGAGCTATGATAATAGGTATTTCAGGAATAACTTTTCTGTTTTGGCTGTTGTAGGAATTTTTTTTACATTTAAAAAAAATACTTCATATGTAGTTCTATGAATTTCAATAAGCAATAATGAGTCTTCATCTTCCCAAGAACTCAAGTATAAATTTTGGGCCTGTTTAGAGCTATGAAAATAGGTATTTCAGGAAAAACGTTTCTGTTTTGGCTGTTGTATGAATTTTGTTTACAAAAGCGGTATATCGGGAAGAAAACGATATTTTGGCCGTTATATTAGTTTTTTTACCGAGACTTCAAAAAAACCTATATATCGCGAGATATCGGCGATATTTAGAACCCTGAATATGACATTGTTGTTTAAATTGAATACAATAATTTTTTTGTCATCATAAATATGAAATCATGCATAATTATTCCACATAGTTTGAGCAATACAATCTCTAAACTCCGAATGTGCACGTCGAGCTTGTGTAGTTGCGCTTGTGTAAGACGGTCCACCAACTTCTGACGCACCTTGATCTCCGACTCTTTCAGAACTTTCGCCTTCAATATCCTCCGTAGGAGCATCTTGATTCCATTTTGATGAAATGAACACAATGCAGTATAGTTTGTGGCAATTCAACACAGTGCAATATAGCTGGTTCTTTTTTGCATCATCTATAACCTAAACCAATGTGAACACTTGAATTGAGCTGAATCATGTGAACTTTTTGTTCTTCAAGAAAGAAAAACAAAGTCAACTTTATTTAGTAAAGTGTGAATAAGCAGATGAAAATCGAGGAGTCATAATCGTCCAGTTCAAAAGGGGAGCCAAAATATTTCCCTAAATTAGATAAATTCTACGTTATAAACCATGGAATTAAATGACAAAGAACATGAGAATTTCAGCAAGAAAACAATAAAAAAATCAATAGAGCAAGAAAAAGATCACACTACCACTTGATCAGAAACCAAAATCCCATTACTTAAGAATTTTTTTTTCTTTCAAAGCAGGATTATTCGGGCCAAAATTTTCAGACCCGAACACTACCCAAAGAACATGGCGTAACTTCATCTACAAAACTTGAAACGCAACGATTCTAATCGCAGAACAAACCTAACACTCATGCCTTTCTAATGATATATTATAAGCTCATTTTGAATCAGAATTACTACCTCAAAAACACCCCGTACCACTGATACACAAATTCGGATTTCTGGAATGTCACTGCTCTAAATTACCATTTTCAAAAATTCATATCTCCCTCAATTCTAACCCAATTTACATGTTCTTGTACATTTTAGAAACCTCATGAAGTCTATTATCCAGGAAAAATGATAGAAAAAATAATCTCAGACTACCTAAACCTAACGACGTCAGTTTTGTATGGATGGGAAACTCAAAATCAAACCAAATATTGAGCAAGACCTTGAAATCAATTCTAGCACCCAAATTCAACCAAACTCAATCACAAATGGTCCTATGATCCATGGATATTCAGAGAATTCACAAACAAGAATAAATGCCCCACGGCCAGAACCCTTCACGAAAACCAAATCCAAATACGAGCTCAGACCGAGACCATGAAGAAAAATAAAATAGGCAGACGAAGAAAAAGAGAAGAAAAGGAAAGACGACGGAGACTCACCGAACAACCACGAGCTTCCTTGCTCTTCACTCCCGCCGTCTCTCTCTCTCTCTCTTACTCTCTCTCTGCTGGGACGGTTGTTTGAGACCGTTCTTTGTTTTTTTTTCTTTTTGTTGATACTGAGGAAGAAGAGTGTCGAGCAAGAGGGAGAGAGAAATAGAAAAGAGAGTTAAAAAACACCTTTAATCAGTTTTTGGTTTTCTTTGTTACATTTAAAAAACAACTCCAAAATTTTTTAAAAAAGCTAACGTAAATTCCTGACCAAACAGTTTTTTGGTTTTATGTTTTCAATTTTTTTAGTTTGAAAAGTCAAAAATTCTTTTCAAGAGGGTAACCAAACACGACATTGTATACTCATTTACATCCGTGTTATTTTAAGTGAAAATGTAAATACTTAAAAAAAACTGCTGTAAAACACAGTTTAAAAAAAATAGTCCGTAAACGTGAAAGAAAAAATTCTAAAAAAAATAAAATATTCACGGAATAAGAATAAAAAATAGAATATTTTTGGGAAAAAAAAAGGTTCAAAAGGAAATAGCTCGGAAATTTTCCACCACTTTATTCATTCGTGCTGATCGGGTCGGGTCGGGCAATTTATGAATCACAAACGTTCTCTCCCGAACCGCATATAGGAACCTCAATTCTCTCTCTTTCTCTCTCTAATGGCGGAAAAAGGCGAATCACCGAGCCACACTCCGAGTTCGAGTCCTTCTGTAATTACTCTCTCTCTCTCTCTCTCTCTCTGATGGTTTATACTAATGAATCTGATGTGTGGGAATTTGAGCGCAGTTCTTGGAGGTGAAATGCAAAAGCTCAGGGAAAACGAGGCGGTTCTCGATCGGGACCGAGGCAGGTTTCGCCGTCTCCGTCATCAATCGGAAGCTGAGCTCGGAACCTGAGTCTCCTTTAGCTCTTCACATCGAAGCCTTCAAAGAGAACGAAGAGCCGATCACTTTCGGCCCCAATTCGGTCCTCGTCAGCTACGGCGAACCCTGGGTTTTGCAGACCGTCACCGAGCTTCGCTGTTCTGGTAAAATCACAAAGTTTTTTTTTTCAATTCTTTAGTTGATGCGTTAGTGAATTTATTGTTCGTCGAGTAATCACGATCGTATATGATCATAGCCAGTGATAAACCGGAAATTGACTTTTTGTTTGTATCACCATTGTTAGGTGTTGGAGTCAGTGAAGATCGCGTTCCTCTGATCAGAAATCGTAGAGCTTTAGCAGATGTAAGAGCTCTTGTTCTTTATCATGTGTTTTTGCTGTTCTATTGCTGATCTTGTCAAAAAAAAAAAAAAAAAAAAAAACCCTTCATTCATAATTCTATAACGTATTAAGTTATATATATAAAAAAAGTGTAGAAGAGTAAGAAATAAGCACGGAGGAAGAGATTGAATATGGTTTTTTTTTATTATTTTATAACCTGGTTATGTATTATAGCTCTTAGCCAAGTTTTCCAAACATGGTACGGAAAAATGTGTAGAACTTAATGTTGCGAAGCTCTTAGGTGAGACATCTCTACTTCGAAATTTCCGAGTATCGGCTTATGAGCTTTTGATATCGTATGTGACTTTGAAGTGGAAATTTTTTGAAAATATTTATTCAAAGAATTTAGTTTATTGCTCAAATATCTCTCTCATATCCCATAGAAAGCAAGTTTGGTGAAAATGCCGTAAAGAAGCTGAATAGTCAGTAGACAATGGCTAGGTGGTCGTAAAAATTAATCATTATTAGTTTATGTTCGGACAAACAACCGATTCAACATCAGTTGTAATTTTTACGATTTAAATCAATCGAATTGATTTACTGATTTGTTTATTTTTTTTTATTTCTAGAATAACTTTGTGCAGGATTCTGGGCAGATAAGGGATATAAAACAAGGTGTATTGGGTGTGGGGTACATTGGAAAAATAATATTTGCCTTCTTTCTGTTATTTCTGCTGGGAACCATTTTGACATTGGCTCTGGAGAATCTTCCTATGCTTTTGTCATTCATATATGATCCTAAATTATATGTTCTTTAGTATAGTAATTGTTGGCGAATTTGTTCTTTTTTTAACGAGATGATATGTGTTCGAGCTCTCGGCCTCGAACCAGCATTCTTACTCGGTTGTTCCCTCGAGTGTATTGTCAAATTTCGTTCTGAATAAAATACATACTTCGTTGCAATTTTACGTTCATTTATATTTCGATCATGTATTTCTTTCCTCTTCTTAATCATTGAGCTAAGTATGAAAGCTCGAGAGTGTTCAAGGGGAATTCTTACGTCGATTTACACTGTTTTGAAGCTTTGCCAGTGATGTTGTAAAATTATAAATACATCTAAATTCTTATTTAATACTGTATTTTTCCATTAAGCAAGCGCCTATGTTATCACTTCATTCTTTTATAAGTTGAATTGACCTTTGCCTATTTTGTGTTGAGACTTAATTAGTTTGAGAAGTTTATATAAACAAGCAAAAAAAAAAAAAATCCCATGATTAAATTTGTTAAATGAAAAGACTGGCATTTTTCCCCAGCATGTATCAATGACTAGAACTAATTACAACTGACAAATAGAAGAGATAGCCACCAATTTTATAACATTTTCCCACTTTCCACCAAAAGACTAATTTGACCTAAAATACCACCGAGATGTCAACAATGTTGACATCTCATAGTGAAGGGCAAAAATAGATGTCAACATTGTTGACATAGATGGTGCCATTTTGAGAAAAATTAGTTTTTTGGTGGAAAGTGAGAAAATGTTATGAAATTGGTGGCAAATGAGGCAATTTCTCCAAATAGAATGATGGGGAAAGTAAAAGTAATCCCCTTTGCTTCTTTTCTTTTTTTCTTCCTTTTATAATTAATTATTTTTACTACTACAACAAACACCCTGAATCCCTGATCATATAACAGTATACCCAAAAAAAAAAAAAAAATTGATTGGCAGGTTTTCATTGCCGTTCGATCCTCCGCAACTGCGCTCTAGCGTACTTCCCGAGCTCTAAGTTTCCATGGACTCGACAAGCTCTGACCAAATATCTCCAAACCTTGTCGTTGGGCTCGACCTCCATAGTCTCGATGAGCCTCATTGCCTCGTCCAACATCCCGACCCGCCCAAACATGTCGACCAAGCAACTATAGTGCCTCACATTCGGTCTAATCCCGAACTTAGTCCTCATGAGGTTGAAATGCTCTATCCCATCATCGACTCGCCCGGTGTGACAACAAGCCACGAGAATCTCCATGAACGTGATCTCGTTGGGCTCGGCGTTCATTTCTTCGAAGATCCCGTGAACTTCCTCGGCTCGGCCGTGGCTTGATAAGCCTCGCATGAGAGAGTTCCAAGTCGTCGTGTCTTTCGTTTTCATTCCTCGGAAGACTTGTGACGCGGATTCTACGCTCCCGCACGAAGAGTACATTTGGACGAGGGCGTTTCCGATTGGGAGGCTGTGATTTCCTGCGGTCGATTCCATCAAGCAGCCGTGGACCCACTTCCCGGTTCGTAAATACCCGATCTTTGAACAAGCCGACAATAGGCTCAGGAAAGTCACCTCGTTCGGGTCTTCTCGTTTCGCTCTTCTCATCTCCTCGAAGGCCTTCAAAGCTTCGAGATTCGAGCCGCGAGAGACGTACCCGGCGATCAAAGCGTTCCAAGTCTCCGTGTTCTTCTCCGCGGCCGAGTCGAAAACTCGCCTCGCGGAGTCTAAATCACCGTTCGCAGCGTAGCCCGTTATCATGACGTTTAAGCAGAACACGGTTGGTTCAGGCATTTCGTCGAACACGTTCCGTGCTAAATCCATTCGGCCCCGTTTCGCTAAGCCTTTTATCAGACAAGCCGTGGCCGCCGGGTCCCGGGAGTCGAATATCTCGCCGGCCCAGCCCAACTCGCCGGAGTGGGAGTGGAAGTAGATCAGCGAGTTTCTCACGCGCCGGTCTCCGGCGAGACCAAACTTGACAACCCGGCCGTGGAGTCCCAAACCAACCCGGACCCACGAGATATCAGCGCAGGCTTTAATGGCGTATTGGTGAGCGATGAAGCTGGGACTGAAACCACCCCGTCGTCCGCGGCGGCGACGGAACATCTCGGCGTAGAGGAGGACGGCGTTTTCCGGTCCGGCGGCGGAGGTACACGTGGCACAGCCCTTGATCATGGTGTTCCACATGAAGAAGTCCGGTCGGGCTATGAAGCGGAAGGCTTTGTGGGCGTATTCGATGGCGGAGGGGACGACTATTGCGGCGGCGAAGATGAATTTCCGGAGAGCGGAGTTGCTGGAGTCGAAGCCGTTGACCACCATGGCGGCGTGGACTTGCTTCAGAGCGCGGAGGTTTGAGCAGCTCTGCCATAGGCCAGGGGTTAGGTAAAACTCGAAGCTCTCGCCGGAGATTCTGGAGTTTCTGATGATCATCGGAAAGCTACGACTTCCATTACAAGAAGAAGAAGAAGAAAAAGTGACACGGCTTAAAATCGCTAGAGAGAGAGAGACGAGTGAGAAGAGAGAAATTTCTGTGGCAGTATTTTTTTCTTCCGAGGCAGTTTTAAATACTCGACAAAGTACGTCTTTTTATTTTACCGAGCACGATATTTTATTTTAGGTTCTATTAAGTTTGACATTATTAAATAATCAAGTTTAGTAAATTTTAGGTAAATAACTATTATTATACATAAATTTTAGATAAAAAGTCACTTTTATATATCAAACATTGATTATTTACGTAAAATTTGCATATGAAAGTGATTATTTATCTAAAATTTATCAAACATCGATTATTTTCATAATTTTTTGTTTATTTGATTTCGGAGTCAATATAAAAGAGGCAACGATTTTTTTTTTTTTTTTTTTTAAGGCAGCTTTGCTGCAGTGGGGATTGAACCCACGACCTCCACACAGAGTTTCAGTTTTGCTGCAGTGGGGATTGAACCAACGATTTAATAAACGTGAGATTTGGATCATTTCAGTTTTTAGTAAATTAAATAAATCTCGATTTAATTTCCTCGTAAATTTTTATAAAAAAAAATACATAACTCGTGGTATAGTATAGACCTCTAATTCTAACATTTTTGTTACAAATTAAAATCTCTCAACGAGACGATCAAAGTAAACATGCTTTGTGGGAGAATTTTAGGCGATTTTGACAGAGTTTTGGAAGGCAAATGTTTCGGAGGTCAAACTAGCCTCTCAAGTTTCTTTTTTTTTTAATGAGCCAACCACTCGAAGCCACTGGTCAAAGCTCTTGCGATCTTCGAAGGAGTGCTTGATAGTCTTCGATTGTTGGCTATGTTCAATGACTTGAATTTAGCTTTTATTCCTAGACCTTGTAATTGTATTTAGTACTCTTGCAAAACTCATTTAAAAAAACTCATTTAAAAAAAAATAGCCTAAAGAAACAAATACTCTTCTTAAAATTACACTCTTAGCTTCAAGTTGAAATAACGCCAAATTCTCTGTTCCATCTTCAATCTTCCCAAACAACCATTATATCAGAGCAATGCAAACACCAAATTATTACACAAATAAGATTTTGAAGCTGAAATTCAATTATGCATTCATAGAAGTCCAACAATATTAGAGTACACTTACTATGCTTTTTTCTTGTCTCATTCATTACTAACATATAAGAATCAGAGTCACCACCAACAAACCAAACAATGACGTATTACTATAACATAAGCTCATACACGAAAAGAATTAAGTACAACAAGAATCGATATCGAAACACACCGATTTTCACCAAAGAGGAAGAAAAAAATACTCACTTTTTGGATTTCAAGTAATCCTCCATTTCCGCCAACCAGAGGTCGGCGAACTCGCAGTGCTTCCACGCCTCGAACCACGGCCCTCCGCGCGTGAAGTGCACGGCCTTGGGCGACGTGTCCGGATCTCCTTCCACGGCCTTGTTGTGTCCCTCGAGAAAGTTCCAGACGAAAGGTACAGATCCGATCTCGGAGTCGTCGAGCCACTGGAATCGGTGGAGGAACGCGCCGGACTCGGAGTTCACCGCCGCCGGAGTCAGGACTCTGTTCTTCGGGTGTCCACAGTTGTAGAGCACCATCGACGACCAGTTCTTCCTCGGATACACCGTCTGAACCGCACCGTCCATCTTCGTCGCCTCTTTGGGCGCGTAATCGTGTTGAACGCACATCACGGCGTACCGATCGTCGATCAGATCTCGGAGCTCCTTGATGTCCGCGAGGTAGAGGAAATCGCAGTCGACGAACATAGCCCAGCCTTGGTAATCGGCGAGCTTCGGAGTCAGGAAGCGAGAGAAAGAGAACTCCGTGCTCTCCAATTGTCCCCTCTCGCGCCAGTACAGACCGTCCTTCCTCAGATCCGACTGCTTGATCGGAACGATCTCCACCGGAATCGACGACCGCTTCAGGATCGAGTGACGGCACACCTCGTACGCGAGGTCTTCGCGGGAATCGTAACCGACGAAGATCCGGAACGGCTTCTCCGCCGCCTTGTCGGCCTCTCCGTTTCTGGTTTCGCCGTCGATCACCGCCATTGTTTCGGATCGACCTTAAATCGATCAATGCGTTTCAAACAGATCAGAGAATCGAACAAATCTAAGGCCAGAGAGGAGAAGGAATTCAGAAAATACCTTGATTCTTTCTTTTGACAATGCTGTTCTAGCCACAGATCTGGAAGTTCTCGATTGGTATGGATTCAGAGATGGAATTAGAGCCACACACATTCACTCGTGTGAAGAACAGCTTTGATCTGCTGAACCGAGCTTTCTTTCCGTGTTGATAAATATAGAATCAAATGCGTTTCCGAGATTAGAAGGGTTTTCGATCCAACCAGAGATCAGTGACACGTGTAACGCCGAGATGATTCTGAGAGAGAATCAGAAAATCTCAATGGAAAAATGACATATTCTCCTTAGAGTTTGACTCGAAATAGATTCGGTCGGCAATCCGGAGGCCTCTTGTCTTATTTATTCTAATTATATTTTATTAAATATTTTGTCTTAATTTTTTAATCTTTATTTTATTTGTATGTTACCCTCTTAGACCCTTTTAAGTAGGATGGAACGAGATAGATGAACAAATTATTTAGAAGATAATAGATTCAGACTAAAACTTCTTTTTTTTTCCCCTTTTTAGAGGCTTAGAGAGTTTTCATATGCTAGATTACGGAATCTTCGTTTTGTTTCGATGGAAGACATGATCGAACATATCAATCAAATCTCGGCGATAAAATCCCTCTTTGACTTTAGACACTCGAGCGACAATGATTGGATCCTCATTGATGAACCCTTTCACTTTGATAAGAATCTCTTGATCCTAAAGAAGGTTGATTCGGAAGGCGCTTCAAAGACAAGTAATTTCTTCTTCACATACTTGGCTACAAGTTCATGGGATCACGATTTTTTTCACACTACAGCAAAAAGAGACTTTGAAGACGAGGAAACTCCCATCTAAAGTCCCAAAATTCATGTCTAATTCCTAATCAGATGCAAGTTGACTCGTGTCTAAAATGCGAGTCTATGAATCCATATTGATGAGAAACAACAAAAAAAATGGGCTTCATATAAGAAGCTTTGCCCATAACTCGCAAGAAGAAGAATCAACCAAAGGAAATAAAAAATCAACCGGACTTGGCCCACATCAACCCGAAGTAAATGGATCGGATTCAAATCATGCCATATTGAAGTAACAGACGAAATTAATGAGAGTGTTACATGATATAGTTGTTATTATTATGAGATGAACGAGATTATGTACTTAATAGTCACTAGTATAAATACATGTTGAGAAGTCCAAAAAACGGGGATTGAATTTTGAGTTCGATACTTGTTATGCCGTTGGGATGAGGTGTTGGATGAGTCTTGAACTGTCAATCTATGAACTTGGACACATAATGGTGTTGGCGCTATTGAAAATTGAGAGCATTGGTTCCATTTTGTAATAAGCTTAAATATCTTTGGAAGTATAATCATCTAAGACAACTCTAAGTTGTTATATGATATTCCTAATTAGGACTCTTGCGGTTCTTCTCTTCTGGACATGGTATTTGGGTTCCTCTTATGGTACAATTGTGGTTTTGTGGATGAAATTGATTTTTTTTTCCAAGCCTTTTCGTAAAACAATG
Organism: Urtica dioica subsp. dioica; assembly: GCF_054948205.1. Lineage (NCBI taxonomy): Eukaryota > Viridiplantae > Streptophyta > Magnoliopsida > Rosales > Urticaceae > Urtica > Urtica dioica. The sequence continues at coordinate 1,202,928 of NC_142760.1, forward strand.
AACCATACCGTGAGTGCAACAACTTTGTTGTATATAAATGGACGCTCGAGGCCAACGTAATGATAGTTATTCTGATTGAGAAAAGCTCATGTTGACCTTATCATGAATTTATTGGATTTCCATCCAATAGATGTCCTTAAATGGTTTGTTTGCATTTGTGTAGATGACACTTGCATGTATAAATAAAAATTTGAGCCTAGTGCTCGCAATTTGTATCGTTAAAAACTATTATTTGTTTACGAAATTCAAAATTCTGTGATCAATTAGTCACCAAATCGGAGAATTTTGTGATAGATCGGTCACGAAATTGGAGATCGATCATGAATTTCGTGACATATCTGTCACAAAATTTAATTTCGTGACAGATCGGTCACGAAATTGGACATAACCGATCTCCAATTTCGTGATCGATCTCTAATTTCATTCTCCGATTTTGTGACCGATCTATCCCAAAATCTTGATTTTCGTAATCGATCGGTCGCGAAATCTTATCGATTACTCTCAAAACTTTCAATCTCAAACTTTTTCTACTCATATAGCAATCCAGACTTCCTATTTCATAAAAAAAACAAAAAAACAAGAAAATATAACCAAATTCAGTACAACAAATACAAATAATGTCTCAATCATCTCTTCATTCAATCTAAAACCGACCAAAAAATCCACAGAATCATAAAAAGATTGTGAATCAAAAAAAGAAAGAGATTGTTATCGGCTTCAGAGTGTCGACTCATGTCACCCGAGGAAAATGGGTCGATGGTAGCGGCGGAGCCGGGACGGGGAGACTCGGCGGCTTTGAATCTCTGACCGGAGAAGACTATCTTGAAAGCATACTTCTCGTTTCAAGGTTTGTCCTTGTAGGCGTTAACAACTGCCTAATTTAATCACAATGATACAAATCAGATATCACATTCCAAATACAAAAAAAAAAAAAAAAAAATGAACGTGGTCTATATATACCTTTTCAAACAAACAAAATAACTTTGATTACTAGTACGCGAACTTCTCTTATCAAACACATTGACTAAATGCAACGAAAATAATATCATCTTGTGTTCTAAGCAAACAAAAGGCCAGAGCAATCACATAAAAATAAGAGGAAAAATAAAAATAACATATTAAGGTTGTTGTTTCACACATAGAAATAAGATTCGAAGAGTTACAAGGCTGAAAATCCCAGACCTCAAACAAAATGGATTGATGGATTAATTCTTTGTCTCCTTTGATTTGTATAAATGACATGATCTCTATTTAATTGAGAAGATGTCCAAATGTACTTGACATTGTCAAATACGATGAAATAATAACACATACATTAATAAAGCGAAAAAGGACTTAAAATACATCACAATCAATTATTGTGTGTACCGGCGGCGATGCAATGGCCATCGGAGCAACGAGCCTGAGGCGAGCATTTTTCCAAGATCAAAGCATAACTTGATCCTCGAATCTCAAAGCTCTAACTCCTCGACCCTCCGAGCCCCAGAACTCCAGCTCTGAGCGTGCTCATTGCGTCGATGATAGCTTCGAATTTTCTCGAGGCACTCATCGCAGCCGATGGTGAGCACCACCGCACCGGACAAGTGGACGGTGAGGTCGTTGATTCCCCAATGGAGACGAGGTTGAAAGAGAGTGAGATTCCATTGGAGGTGAAGAATGAGAGCGCAGTGAGTGTGGCGGCATGATAGTGAAGAGAACCGAGGTTGTAGATGTGGAGTGACGGAACGAAGGATTTCTTATTTGAGACGTAATTTGTTTAGGTTTTTTTTTTAGAGCTAATAGAGATTGATGGAAAAGAAGAAAGGCATAATAATCTTTGCACATGTGAGTTAGTAATAGATGTGTCAAATTTGGAGTTTTGGTTGATTTTGGTAAGTGACACCCAACTGGTATTATTGTTATCAATATTCATATCATCATCATCATCATTATTAATATTATTATTTCACAATCTACATTTCCAAAGACAATAATTCAAACCCATTTTTAAAGTGAAATCTAATATTATAAATAGTGATAGTTGACCTCGAGAAATTTCATGTCAGCAAGTATAACACAAAATCATCACCCACCTAAAGACAAAAGACGCATGATACGCAATTCTTATCGTGTATGTGAACAAAAACTAGATTTGCTGACATACAAATCAATAAACGTTGGATTTGTTGACACACAAGACAAAAATATGGATAAGCCACCAAATTCTGATACTTGTTGACTTGTATGTCAACAAATATAAGAATTTGTTGACTTGTTTGTCAACAAATCCTGTAAGTAAAAAAATGACTGAGCTCAGAGCAAGAAGGAGGTTGTAGTGGCAAAGTCCGCGATGGAGTTGGCCGTGAGAGTCTGAACCAATAATCATAATTTTGAGTGTACATGAGAGAGAGAGAGAGAGACATGGAGAAAAGAGAGAGAAGATAAGATAAATGAGACAAAATAAAGCTCAAAGAAAACATGGACACTTAACACTTGACCCACTAATAGTTTTTCATGATTATGGTTTTGATTGATTTTTGTAAAAAAAAAATCTTCCCAACTACTAATATTCTTGTCCAACACCCTAAGCAATATGCAAAAATAATTAATTTTCGATAACTAATAAAATAAGGGCACTCTAACCAAATAGCCATTTTTGAAATGTTGTAATTTTAATAGGGATTATTCCTAAACTATGACTTTCACAATAGTTTTGGACCAAAATCCAATATCTCTACTTTAATCCAAAAACATGACTTGCTTTTTTATACAATTACGTTTTTATCCTTTTATTTCTTTCAATTTTTTCTCATTGCTTTTTTTATCCTTTATTTCTTTTCTTCTTCTGCGTTTCTTTTCTTCTTCTTCTTCGTTCAAAATCTCTCTCTCTCTCTCTCTCTCTCTCTCTCTCTCTCTCTCTCTCTCTCTTGCGTCCAAAAGAAGAAGAACTCCGTCGAGGCTTATCACGGGGGTTTCAAACCCCTAAAATTAGTTTGGGGTTCTCGTGGTTTGTCGCCGAGTTGAGCGAGGAAGAAGAAGAACGAGAATTCGGGAGAGAGAGAGAGAGAGAGAGTGAGAGTGAGACGGAGTTGAGCTCGCGGAGGAAGAGGAAGAGAACCCACCGAGGAGACGAGAACGCCGCGCGTCGCCGTGGAGACCGACCGGGAAGCGAACGCCGGGAAAGGAAGAGAACCCACCGAGGATAGTGAATTTCACAGGAATTGGGTAAGAAAAATCTGAAAATTTCTGGGTTTTCGTTGAAGATTTATTGACATTGATGTCAATAAATATGCATTTTTATTGACATTAATGTAAATAAATCTTCAACGAAAACCCAGAAATTTTCAGAAACTTTTCAAAATTATCCAGAATCAAATCTTCAACGAAAACCCAGAAACGTTGAAGATTTATTGACATTAATGTCAATAAATATGCATTCTTATTGACATTAATGTCAATAACTCTTCAACGTTTCTGGGTTTTCGTTGAAGATTTATCTTCAACGATTCTGGAAAATTCATTTGAAGATTTATTGACATTGATGTCAATAAATATGCATTTTTATTGACATCAACGTCAATAAATCTTCAACGAAAACCCAGAAATATTCAGAAACTTTTCAAAATTATCCAGAATCCCGAGAATCGTTTTTTCTTTGATTTTTTAACTTTAAAAACCACATAAATTCTACGTGGAATCCATGGCGGGCTGTTCCGGCGGACACTTCGAGGTCGCCGTAGCCGGGATGGCCATGGGCTGCTCTTCGGCGGCCATGACCGTCGTTCCCAGGAGCTTCAGCGTCGGAGATTATTTTGATTATTTTGGCCGAAAAATCAGGGTATGTTAATTAGAAATTGGGGGTTTTGATAATCTTGAGAATTGTTGATATTGTGAGTCGATTTTGTGTTTGGAATTATGCTTGGGATTGTTGATTTGGGCTGTTTTCGAATTTTGGATGAATTTACCATGGATTTGCTGATTTTTGGACGTGTTTTGGACTTGGCAGTGAGACTTGACCGTGTATGCTGTTTTTTTTTTTTGCCGTGTGTAACTGAGTTGTTATGGATTTTGTTTGGTCTTCTTTTTTATTTATTTAAATTAATGTCAATAAACATTGGAACTTATTTGTATTAATGTCAATAAAAAGTCACAGTGAGTTATTGAGGGTATTTTTGTACTTAAAGAAAATAGATAGTCATAGTTTAGGATTAAATTGAACTTATTTGATTTTGGTCCAAAATCATTGTGGAGGTCATAGAATAGGAATAATCCCATTTTAATATAGCCAACGTTTTGAAAATTTTAGTTAACTAGCCATGACATGTTAGTCTTTTTATCAAAATGCCCTTAATTGTTTATTTACATAAATTTAAAAATATGGAAAGTAATTAGAAACCCATAAATTAAGTAATTGCTTCTCTGAATACACGCAATTAAATATTTCTCAAATTTCAAAAACAAAATCGTTACAAAATATCTTTTTCATAAAAAAAAATTAGAATTGTTAAAGCACCAAAATCTGAAAACACATAAATTTATTAACGATAATTTACTAATGATTAAAAAATAAAAAATATGAAACCATACAAAATCAAGGCATAATGACGATAATTCACAAAATTTTATTGATAATTCAAAGTATAAAACTTGAAACTATACAAAATCAATTCCTATTAATGTTAATTAACGAATGTGGATTTCACGATGCTGTCTTTGTTCATCCAAGGCTGCAACTCTGCGATCGACAACGATCGAATCTCCTCATAATGATTAAGGTGGAATTAATGGGGTGTGGCAAAAAAAATATCTTGGTGTGCACCTGTTCAATATTATTTTTTAATGAGAAATATAAGGCCTGATATTTCTCTCTAAAAAATAACAATGAAGAGATTCATGAGATTTCTCGCGTTATAAATAAGGGTGATTGAGAAAAAGTAACTACAAATTTAAGAACGATAAAGTAGCCTTACCAGGTCTCCTTGAGAATCGTGGTATACCATATGGAGAGTCCTCATTGATACTTGTATGCTATTAAGAATATGAAAAGAAATTGAAAACACTATTGATTTTATATGCTTTCATGTAGTTCTCTAAGATGTGAATTGTTTAGAGAGAGATATCCTCATAATTAAGGATTTTGAAAATAATTTTTTTTTTTTTTAAATAAATTTTATTAAACTAATTAATGAGGGTATTAAAGGTATAAATTCTCTGCCGCGTCACTCTGATGGCTATATATTTAATGCTTTCTAAACTTTAGCTATATTTAAATTCGCACGTTTGAAGGCTTAGTTGGTGTAATTTCTTATAAAATAATAATAAACAATAATACTATGAAAGAAAAGATAAGAAAATAAAATAAAAATTGGATAAAACTTAAGCATTATAGCAAAACAAAAAGAGAGAAAACTTCGAGGTCCGTAGAACGATTTTCTTAAGCTTTTTATCGGTCTCTCTTACGGGTGCTGGAATTCGTGATCGAAAGCCTCCCATGATACAACGACAACGAGACGACAGGTGCGCTACAATGAACGTCTCCGGCCAACTAGAACCACACTGCCAAAAATTACCACCGAATTATAAAGGAAAAACAAAAAAAACAATTTCTTGAGGAAGAGGATAGCTTATAAGTATGAACTTTGGTTTGTTCGAATGAGAGAATTCGACCTCCTTTTATAGGAGATTATGGCTTCAGTTACATGCTCTAGCATTGATACTCGACAATGTAACTAGTGTACGTTAATGGCTATGGTTACATAACGTTATAACGTTTCAACCATTATATTCACCATTAAGCCACCTCGATTACAAATCGTACTGTTATGAAGATTTTATCAAATGTTATGAAGTTTGAACATGTATGTTTTTGGTATGTTAAATTATACATTATACTTGAAATTAACTATATGTTGTCATACACTACATTATATAGTAAATCATACATGAAAATACATATAACCTTTTTATTAATATTTTATTTAAATATTTTCAATTACATTATAAATATGTATTCTACGGTTAATTTTGTAGCATAAAAATGGAACCGAAAAGAAAAAAAAAATCATCACACATTTACATAATCCTTAATTTTTTTTTTTTTTACCTTTTTTTGTTTGAGTTTTAACTTGTTTTTAATATAGTCTACAAAACACATTTTGTTATAAGAGCGAGTTACCCAGTCATAAGAAAGAGATTCGGATTTATGGAGATTACTAAGATATAGGATAGTTTGGAGGTAATTTGTTTAATTTTTAATTTTTTTTTAAATATGAAGTGCTTCTTTTTTTTCTTTTTTTTTTTTGCTTTGAAAGTTGAAATTTTATGCCATAATGGATTCTATAAGTTGGTGGAGAAATATCTGAACGAATTTTCGAGAGCGAGATTATGCTCTTCTCTCTGTTCGTCAGCGTGATGCGTGGAAGATGATGAACGGTTTTTTGACTGCGTGTCTCGTACTTGCTATAATTTTTTACCTTTTTTTTGTGTGTGAGTTTTAGCTTATTTTTAATATATACTCTACAAAACAAATTTCTCAAATATCATGAACTTTGAACATAAATGCAAGATTTTTCTTTTATTTGCAAACAACTTTTACCATTTAAATATAATATATATATTTTTTAGCTTAGACTTTATGGTTTTCAGTATGTTAAATTATACAGGGTACTTGAAATTAATTTTATGTTGTTATACATTATATTATATAATAAATGGTACATGAATATAACTAATCCATTATTTTATATATTTTATTCAAAAAATTTCATTTACATTATAAATGTGTATTCTACGGTTAATCTTGTAGCATAAGAATGGAACTGAAGAAAATAAAAAAAAATCATCACACATTTTCGATAATCCTTAATATGTATTTTACTAGCTCATTCAAACAAGTCAATCAAAGAAATTTAACATTTTAGAATTTCAAACTCATAGTCTAGTAGAAACATCCTTGTAAACATAATTGAAATTATACTAGATATTGACTTTAAATGTAACTTGTCATAAAACACACTTTAAAATTATACTAGAACTTTATCGTTCCCCTCATATGGTTGGTCACTCATCATTTGCTTCACCATTCTTGCTACTGGAAGATTCTCTCACCCAGTCCTTAAAGCCTAAAAGCAATTGAAACATTAATAAATAAGTTATAATTAAGTTAAACAAGATGAAACAAAAAATTAATAAACACTTTATTCTGAAAGAGCAAGAGGATTTCCATTGTGAGTGACTCCTAAAGTCATTCGGCTGCTAATAAGAGTAACAATTGTAGAAGAAACAACATCTCATCTATCAAGGCCGTGGTAGAGACAATATTTCTTCCATGGCACTTTCACAGTCACCACGTTGTTGTTGATTGTAAACTCTATTGTATTAAACTAAACATGAACTTGAGCCTTCATGCGCTTGTTATCATCGAGCGAGGTATGTTCTTCGGTATCTTAAATTATACAGTGTACTTAAAATAAACTATGTGTTGTCATACATTATATTCTCTGATAAATCGTATATGAAAAATAGCTAATACCTTACATAAATTAATCGAAATGTTTCTAATTACGTTATAAATATTATATTAAAAAAAAGTATATACATTATAGACAATTTTGATTTATTATAGTATGTTAGATATTGACTTTAAAAGTAATATGTCTAAAAACACATTTAAAATTTCACTAGAAGTTGATCGTTCCCCTCAGATGGTCGATCACTCATCATTCGTGTCACTGCTACTAACATATTCTCTCCCCCAGTCCTTAAAGCCTAAAATAAATTGAAACATTAATAAATAAGTAATTACTAAAGTCATGAGGCATTGCAAGTCTCAAGATGGGTTCAACGTGGCTTGGGAAATCATCATGTCAATTACCGAAGATGCTAAAAAAGAGGGATCCGAACATCAGCATTTTAAAGGATCTGCAATCTGATTCGTGCGAGAAATATGAAGAATGCGTCACAGAGTCTCAGAAAGCAAAGAAATATGCTTAGGATGTCAACGAAGAGGGGACACAAATTCTGGTCGCCATGGCTGAGTTAACCGCCATCGGGCCAGTGTCATCCTAGGTTCAATGGGTACTTTAGTATAAAAGGCTAAACAGATTGAGGAAGCTGCATCTGCGGATGCTCTTGCCCCTGTTGTCGAGGGAAGAAAAGGAACAAACCAGATTAGAGTGGAGATGAACCATCTTTGTTATAATTTTAGTAAGTGCATTTTGCCTTAGTTGTTTATTCCAATTCATGTCTTACTATTTTGAACGCTATGGTTTTATTGATGAATTTCTAGCGAAAAATAAATTATAATAAAAAATTAAAGACACAACATCTCATATATCAAGGCAGAGATAGATACAATATTTCTTCTACGGCACTTTCACAGTCACCACATTGTTGTTGATTTTAAACTCGATGATATTAAACCAAACATGAACTTGAGCCTTCATGCACATGTTATCGTCGAACGAGATATGTTCTTCAGTAATTTAAATAATACAGTGTACTTGAAATAAATTATATTTTTTCAGTCATTATATTATATAATAAATTGTACATTAATATATCTAATAACATATATAAATTTAATTGAAATATTTTTAATTACGTAATAAATATCGTATTAAAAAGAATTGAATTACATTATAGATAATTTAAATTACATTATAAATAAATATATATACACGTACTTAGTATTAGTTCGCTACTACAAAAAAAAAAATTAGATTCTAAAAATGGAAAAAAAAAATATTGTAGAAAGTTTCTGCAACGGTTTTGTACCGTGTAGAAGTGACTAGAACAATTTCGTACCATTGTAGAAAGTCCAAGTTTTTTACAAAGAATGTATATTGATAATATCACGCATGTTAAGTAAAATGTAATGTACGCACTTCATATCGCCAAGTTGTTTAGGATGTCTAACTAAAGTTTTAATCTATGAAGTATGTCCACTACTTCGGACACCTTGGTGTTCAAGCTTGAAATCCTCAACAATCCTATGAAACTAAAAAATAAAAATAAAATAGCATACATTATAATTTAATCAAATAGAAATTATGGAAACTATTCAAAACATAAAAAAAAAAAAAAAAAAAAAAAAAACACACACACATGTTTATATAAGTCTACTTAGATTATTTGGGTTTATTTTAATGGATCAAAGAAGATTGAACTATCAATCTAAAGGCCAAGGCAAACAATTATCCAATCTTCATTCAATATATACACCATGATAAGAAGGACCCTTGATCTTGTCCTTCAATTTCGAACCTCTTATGAGGCATAATAGTTTTGGCTTCTAATTTTATTACCTTTTTTTTAGATAAACAACGGCCTTCCCAAAAAAAAAAAAGAGAACACTCGAAATATTGATGACCTCTTTCGACCCTAGAAATTCCCAATCCGGATGCAATATGCCCAACATGGGTATGTGACTGCATATTTAGAGTGCGATTCGTGCCTAACAATGATATTTTAAAGGGTCCATTAGGTAAATAGTCACATTTACAGTTTGACATTACTAAATAACCAACATTTCGTCTTAGGTAAATAGTCACTTTCGTATATTTTTATACGTTAATGTTAGGTAAATCGCCACTTTCAATTATTAGGTCACGTCATCTTTATGACCATTTACTTAAGATTTATAAAACGGTTGCTATATACCAATTCCAAATGTTTTAGTTGACTATTTACCTAATTTTTTTGTATTTTAAATGCAACCTTGAACTGACATGTATGTCCAACAATGTGGGCTTCATGTGTAACCTTCAATGACTCTACAGTAAACCGATGAGTCTCACTCTTTTTACCTCTATACGATAAGAGCAACCAAAAATCTCGAACGAAAATTGTCGATGGGGTCTATACCTAAAATTCTCTCTTTTTTTTTTATAACAATTCTTACTTTTTAATATTTTATTTTATTTTTACAATTTAGCCTTCACTTTATTTTTGTAGTATCTTAACTAATATATATTGTATTTGAATAACACACCAATCATGTAGTTAGCTATAACATTAAATTATTATACATATTGTATTTGAATATATCAAATTGCATTATGAAAAATATTGTATTTAATTACGTCAAAAAACATTGTATACAAATGTGCATGTTTGATTTAAATATTTAAGGGCGTTGTAGATTTGTAGCCAAAACTAAACTATAAAATTGAGATCTTGCCAACGTTTGCAAACGCTTAGGAAAATAGTCAATGAAAATTATATTTGATTTAAATATCATCATTAAACATGCTATAATTAACAAAAAAAAAATGTAAATAATTTAAAAAATCGAAAATTAATGACAATGAGTCTATTTTTGAAGCTCTCCTAGCCACGAATCCATGGGATTTGGAATCACTCAATTTCGAGTTCATATGAGAGGAGTGTGACGAACTATGCCAAAAAAAAATGCTTTAAACAAAGGACAAAATGGAAAATTCACATGGGTTATTCAAGTGTCAGCTCATCTGTTTGACTATTTTTCTTAAAATATCCAAACGTTGGCTATATCTCAAACGCTAAGTTTATAATGACTTAGTTAGTTACAAATTTCAATATATAACTTAGGTGCAATTTGTCTTTCTTATGTCTTAATACTACTTTTTTTTTTACCATATTTGTTCACTTTTTGAAGCTTAAAATTTTGTTTTGTATAATATTTCACAACGAGTATAATATTTCATATGAAATAATATCGGTGAAAACAAATACATTAGGGGTGTGGGATTTTAGAGTCGAGAGTACAAAGAATATGAAGGCTCATTTTAAAATAAATAGAAGTGGCAAATAGATCACGCCTAAATTGTACAATCGTCCAGCTATCGTTATGAGTACAAGTAAGCAAAACTGAGAATAAAAATGTAAAGAAATGTCAAGTGGCAAATGCGAATTAAAACCTAGAAGATTAATATAAATATATATAGTTTTTGAGATTTGTAAAAGAAATGAAAAATAATTTGAAAAATCAATGAGAGAAAACACAAGGCTTCGGGATTACTCAATTGTATTGTTTTTTTTTTTTTTTACCAATCATTGACATTGCTCCAAGTTTGTAACACAATTACAAGTTTCACAACGTAATAGGAAAATGAACATTAAGATCAACAACTAAAACAAGGGCGGGCTAAATAATTAGTCCAAACAAATCACCTTTTTTAAAAGTACAGCCGGACTATTAGTTTATTTAAAAAAAAAAAAAAAAAATAGTCCACTTACACAACTAGCGTTTGCATATTGCTAATATAACCCCCAACAAATACTCAAAAGTTTTGGATCTCTCTCTCTCTCTCTCTCTCTCTCTCTCTATATATATATATATATATATATATATATATATATATATATATACATACATACAAGTTTGTAACGCAAGTTTCGTCTTCTTCGTCATCTTCACCGTAGAATCGCAATTTGTTGAATCATTATTGACTCGATGTCCATCGCAAATTCTTCTTCGCCTCTTTGCTCTGCAAATTTTTGAATTTTCATTAGAGAAACCCTAGTTTTTGCTTTCTACCATTTATTAGAAATGAGATGAGACTCCCACTCCAACGAACATACTAATATAATGCTTCTTCTTCGGAAAGTGCGTCAAAAGATAAGATAACCCTCTGCTCCCCTAGCTCATTTATTCTCTGTTTTTAGATGATGAGAGTCAGAACCCTCTTTCCAACAAGACAAGGATGACAAGACAGAGAAAGCTACCACCATTAGCTCACGTTTGACCATAGGGTCCGTCCCTGCCTCTAACCATGTGCTGTTTTTTCATGTCGTTCCATTTATTTGTCATTAACATTTTGGCGCTTGAAGAAGAGAGTTCATTGGAGATCAACCAATCACATCATACCTTCTTTCGGAGTACATCAAGGAGAATCAATCTATGAAACGATCTGTTTTCGTCCTCGTTAGACAAATTTTGACAGAGATGAGACTCGCACCAAACATATATGTAGTAGAGAAGAAAGTCATTTTAGAGAATTCTTTCGAAACACAAGATGGGTTGGGCCAATGGTGAAGAAAGTGCTACAGAAAAAGCAAGCCCACTTGTGGAAAATGCTACAGAATAAAGAACAAAAAAAGAACCCAACGACGCAACCTATACCACCACCCAAAGAAAAAGATTTGTTGCTACTTGCTGAATTCATAAATACCAAGATGAAGGTATGAAACTATTACGTTCTATTTGTTAAATTAAAATTTTCATTGTCTAAAAGTTCAAACTTGAGTAGGTGAATAAATCTGGAAATTATTGGGTCAAAGCGACGGCGTCGGTCGTAAATTATGAACAACGTTTCTACTACAATGCATGTTCGAATTGCAAGAAAGGAACCAACTTCCCGATCAATAAACGTTTCACATGCAAAAATTGTGGAACTGAAAAGAGCAAAGTCGTGCCGTGGTATGTGCTATGCATAGAATTTTTTAATCGTTGAGCTCAAAATTTGAAACAATATCTCTCACATGCGTGTAAGTACTTTGTAGGTTAAGGATTCAGTTCATTTTGACGGATGGCTCAGAGAAATTCGAAGCTACGTGCTTTGGTTATACTGCTGAAAAGATCTTTTCATGCAAGGCTTCACAAATATCCAAAATTTTGGAGCAGGTTAATCAATAAATGGATATGTGTATTGCTTATCTAAATTATTTTGAATAATTTACAAAACTAAATCACATTTGCTAAAACAGGGTACGCAAAAAGATTCCTTGAAACCAATATTCAAGGCGAGAGAAGCTATCACTAAAGCGTTCTATGTTCAAGACACGCGATTTGTAAATTCAAGAGGAATGCAACACCAACTCACCGTTAGCCAAGTTTACAAGCTCTCCGAGCTTAATTGTATCGACCAAGAATTGGAGAACAAAGATGATGATCTCTCCCCCGGAACTTCTAGCTCCAACAAAAAACCTAGACTTTGATTGAACTATTTTTTATTTTATTTTAAAAGAACATCATGCATTTTCTATACTTTTCTTTTTTTTTTCTCTCACATCTTTGCGTTTTAGGATTGCGTGTGTTGATTGAAAAACTATGGGAATTATTAGTTTTATTTATTTGTTTGTGAATACGATACTTGCTTTATAATTCTTATTTTCTCTTTAATGTCTGTTAGTTTAGAAAAACTGAATAATTTTAAGTTCTTCCTTTTCAAATAAAACTATAATAACCACGTGCGTAGCAAGTGTTACTATCTAGTATATATATATATATATATATATATATATATATATATATATATATATATTTCAGATAGTATATTTACAGTTGTATTTGACTTATATTTTTATTGTATGCGTTTTTTTTTTGTCTCCGTTTATAATTTCATTTAGAATAACGGAAAAATCGCCTGAAAAAAAAAACGAAATATTTAGTTTGAAAATGGATATATTCTAAGAATAACCATCTTTAAATAGGATATTTGTTGAATTCCGACAAACGAAAAACAGGCCAATTAAACTATTAAGAGGCTTTAAATACTATTGGGCTGGATCTCTATTGGCCTATGATGCAACTAATATTGTAATTCTTCACGTGTGGGAAATGGAACCCTATTTAGGCTAGTCTGTTTTGTAATGACGATAGTGCATATAAAATTTAGTGCAAGCATAGGCGAAAAATAATAATAATATTAAACAGAATAAAATTAAATGATGAAATCAAAAAGAACAAATGAACACTATTTTAAAAATTAAAAGGACAAAGAATGAGAAGGGTTGATGAAATAATTTTTTTTAAAACGATCCGCACTTCTACATTCACAATGGTGTATTGGCACTTCATGTGTGAGAAAATCTATAACGTATGCATGAACAGTTGTTAGATCAATAGTTAAATTATCAAATTAATGTATTTCTTTTTCTGAAGGGAATGATCAAATTATTTGAAAATCTCAATTTTTTATGGTTTCGGATCATTTAATTCATAAATAGGACTTTTGCTATAAGGGAAATTGAAAATTGAAATTAATGAATTTGTAAAATAGCCAAAATTTATCTAACTACTAAAATGACTCAAATTTTCAAAAATGAATAAGTTCCAAGTTTCAATAATTTTTTGTGCTTGTCAAAAATTCATTGAAAGTGGCGAACCCCTTATATATAGTGGCAAAAAATTGAATATCAATGTAAAATAAAATTGACAACTTAACTTTGACAAGTTTTAGCCTTCGTAAAAAAGCTTAAAATTTTGGCTATTTTGATTATTAGTTTCAAATGATTATAATGTATATAATTTGTCTGCTCATACTTTGAATTCCCTAATCCAATACCATTTTCCTAGCATATATAGCGACATAAACATATGAAGTCATTATAATATATCTATATATATTAGAATATATATATATATATATATATATATATATATATATATATGTTGTTGCTGTAAATTAGACAAGAAGAATATTTTGGACATGTTGTAGTGATTTATAATGTATATAATTTGTATGCTCATACTTGGAATTTCCTAATCCTATACCATTTTCCTAGCATATATAGCGTCATAAATATATGAAGTTATTATAGTATATCTATATCTATTAGAATATATATATATATATATATATATATATATATTTATATATTTATATATATGTGTGTGTTGTTTCTGTAAATTAGACAACAAGAATTTTTTTGACATGTTGTAGGGACACGGCCAGTGGTTTGTGGGGATGAATCTACAAAAAAAAAAAAAAAAAAAAAAAAAAAAAAAAAAAACCCTAGATTAAGGTGTTTTTGGCTTAGTCAAAGCATGTTCACTCACTTGAGGTCTTAAGCAAGTTTGAATGAGCAGTAAAGTGAGGCTTGAGATCAATAATTCACTTGAGGTTTGATCTCACTATGTGAACCATACGTTATATATCCCCCTCAAATATATATATATATATATATATATATATATATATATATATATATATATATAATTTGAGTTTTATTATTGTTAAAATTATATCTATGCGAACTGAGAAGAGTAAGTCTTAGACAAAGAATGGACAAAATAATTCATTGAGGCTGAGAACTGAGAAGAGTAAGTCTTACTGCAAGGAATTTTAATTAGAATGTGAAAAAGTAATGTGGTAAAAAGTTGTCTTGTGGGAATGAACCCCACAACACAACAAAATTCGTCGGCACGCTTGATTTAATTAGTCAACAAAACAAACAAATTATTGTACTCAAATAATGTCTAGTGTTTTCTGTTTTTGGCACATACATATATATAAACACATATTATTAGTGTGAAGAAAGAATAGTAGTGATCGTATTTCTGTTTCAGTACTTTTATTAGTTGGTTGACACAGGAAAAAAGACTGGAATTTTTTGGAAATGAGACGACAGATTAATGACAAAACGAGGTCTTAGTATTTTGTAAGAAAAGAGAGATGGAATGAAAAATGAAAAAAAAAAAAAAAAAAAGAGAGAAGGCCAATAATGCAAAAGAGAGTATAGCAGACAGAGCTTTGCTTTTTGGGTACTTGGGGAATAAAATGCTGTCTCTCTACGAGGATTGGCGTGGAGAGAGAGAGAGAGAGAGAGAGAGAGAGAGAGAGAGAGAGAGAGAGAGATAATAAGCCAACATCATACATATTATACACATTATGGCTCATAAAGATTATTTATATATATATAAAGAAACAAAATGATAAACACAATAAAGGAAAAGGAAGAAGAAAAAAACGGCCAATTTTAAGTTATAGTACGCTTTTTTTTAGTGAATATAATGTTGATAGTTTTTTTTTAAAATTTGTTTTTTTAATCTTTCATCCACCTTTCTCCTTTAGTACTTTTTTTGAATTTCTGCTGGGTTTGTCTGTCCATTCAAAGCATGATGAGAAAAAAAAGGAGGGAAAAGCTATTCTTACTCTCAGAGAACTCAGAAGTATGAGAATTACACACACATTAAAAAGTGGAACACTTTTGGGCCCCACTTGATCAAAACTACACATTTTTACTTTTTTGTAACAGTAATAAAAATATCATCTATATATTATTAATCTCAAAAGTTGAGTTTATGACAACAGTATTTTTTTATTATATAAGTTTATTACTTCTATTATTCATGCTGCCTCTTGATCTGATATATCACATTCATATTCTCGTAGCAGAGACAATTATTTAATATAGCTTCAAAAAAACACAAAAGTAGAGTAGATTGATATCTTCTTTTGCAGCTTTTGATCACCATCAGAGTAAAAAAAAAAACAAACGTGATTGGTGCATTATGGTTATCAAGAATTGTGATATATTCTCACGATATTTTTATTACAAGTCTCAACATCAAGAACTTACTTAAATGCTTGCGAAAAATTATTTAAAAAAAAAAAAAAAAAAAAACTCAGGCTTACTTCTCTGGTCATATACTAATAGTACTATTAATATGTGGTACATAAATTGTTGTAGTTGGGGATTAACTTTATTTTGTAATATGTGTAGTGAGTCTTTTGACCATATGGCATTGGAATTTGGGATGTATATGCAAACCGTATCGCCAATATGGATTGCTTTTTTAATCTTTTCGATTTTGAATCTTTTAAATAAAATACTGAAAAGAATCGTAATGAAAAAGAAGTAAAGGGAAAGTAAAATGATCATCATAGTCTTTTACTATTTCTTCTGCAATATTTTAAATCTGAGGTACGATAAATGTTTTAGGATCTTATATCTAATTCAGCTTACGTACGTGCGTGGCCTAAATAATTACATAATTTATATTTCTAACAATTGCTAGCACATGTATTGATGTTAATAATAAAGATAAACAACGTATTGCCACAAATGTGATTGCCATGAAGACATTAAGCTCATGGCCAAAAAAACTATAAGAAGTATTATTTTGATTGCTTTTCTTTTTGTTGAGTCGTTCATTATATTTGTGATGTTAGCTAGGTGGAAGAATTAGGTTTAGTTGAGACGTTTATTACATTCTGAAAATGAAATTAGTTCTCAAGAAAAAAAAAGAAAAAAAACTCTTTGATAATTTGTTCTGAAACGTATAGTATTATTTAGGAGTTACGAATAAATTTTATGAAGAAAAAAAAGTTTGTCGAAAAGCTGTATATGCAATCGACGTGAAAATAATACTCTACGCCCAAGATGAAGATCATGTCTCTTTTTCCTTTTTATTAATTTTCAATAAAGAATAATAAAGGCAAAGGATGTCTTACATTGATAACCTCGAAAAGACAAAAAAAAACATTCTCTCTCGGGGTGGAAAAATATACCCTCTTCATTTAATGCACAAAGATCTACTAAGTGCACTAGACCAACAGTAACTTATGGGGTTTATAAATTAGAGCAATCATGACGTTTGTGATTATATATATATATATATATATATATATATATATATATATATATTTTTGCAATTGATCATTTTATTTCATATTGTAGAGTGCATGGTGTTTAAACTTTAAAAGTTTGAGCCAGTGGCAGCCAGAGATTCAAGTTGGGGACAAATTTGAAAATAAATATTTAAAGATGGTAAATTTGAAAAAAATCATATAAATTTGGATCAAAATATAAAGACCGCATGGTCTTTAAAAACTTTAAAGTTAGAGCAAGTGGCAGCTAGAAATTCAAATCGATGAAAATTTTAAAAATAAATATTTAAGGAGCGTAAATTTGAAAAAATCATATAAATTTGAGCAAAAATACAAAAAAATGTTAAAAAAATTTAAGATAAAAATTATAATGTATAAAAGTTTAGGGGTGGTATTTGTCCCTCATAAGTCTAAAGTGGCTCCACTCTTGATTAGAGCATTGCTAACGTGTCAAAATCTCACAATGTACTCTTCTAGCTAACTCCAATCAATCCGCAGTTATATATTAAAAAAAATGGATATTAAATTTGGTCTCTAATAAGTTATTTTTATGGTCCAAAATGATGGATTAATAAGAAATAATTCGAAATTGGATTCTTTATCAGCTTTAATTTTTTTTTTTTATAAATGTTACTTCAAATAATTTATTTTATAAATTTGCGCGATACCACGGAAAAATTAAATTATTTCACAAACATCCCGTTTGAACTATTTATTTATTTTAATATATGTGTGTGGATAAATTATTTATTTTCCATAATAAATTCGAATTCAAAATGTATTTTTTTAACTATTAGTACGAAGGTTTTTTTTTTCCATCCCTAAAACAACAAACATGAATGTTGCCTCCTATCTCTATTGGGTGAGTATATGAAGTGTAGTTATTCAATAAATTAATTTTTTCGAGCAATACATCTGCAAGTTAAACCGCACGAGCTCTAACTCTAACTCTATCTCATTACCATAAATATTTTTAGACATTTATTATAAACTTTTGGATTTTAGTCATCTTTAATATACCACAAATAAACCGCTCTATATAATATACAATTAATTAGGAAAATAACTAATTTAAACATTTAACATTGCTAAATAACTAATATTTGATATATCTTAAGTAAATAGCCACAAAAAAATTAACCTTAGAAATAATTTTTGTATAATTATTTTTGTAAGTGATAAACTATTTATAATAATGTCAAAATATTAAGTAATAACGTAATTTTAACTACTTTACTGAAAAGTTGAAACTTTGTATTTTTTTGTATAATTTTTTCATAAGTATAAAGCAAAGAAGAAAAAAAGGGAAAATATCAACAATATCCTATGTGTTTAATCGAAATGCGCTATTACCTCCCTCATGTTTCTAGAAATATCAGACATCTCTCCTCATTTCTCCCCTCATTTTAATATAAATGATGAATAACTCCCCTAAAAAATATGTTATATTGCAAATATCACCCTTTCGTTTATTTTTTACAAACAACAAAAATTGAACTCCCCAAAATGTCTTTATTCAAATAAATATTTAGTTATTATTTTATTTAAAAAAATTAATCCACTCTTTATAAAATAAAAATAAAGAGTTATTTCATTCATGGCATTTTGAGGTGTTTAATTTTTTTAAAAAATAAATAAATAATTGGTATTTGAGATATTACATATTTAAATATTTTTGGAGGAGGTAAGTCATTTATATTAAATTGATTAGAGATATATGATATTTTTTAAAAAGAATAGGATAAATTTCGTATTTCGATTAAACACAATGAAATTATTCATATTTTCCCCAAGACAAAAAAAAGGGAGAGAGAGTTATAAATAAACAAAAGGAAAGATAATTAATAAATAAATAAATAAATAAATAAAAAGTGTTTCAAACAAAGCGGAATTTGTTGTATAAAGAAAGGTGGCGTGGTCTTCCCTGAGAGTCCTCTCTCAAAAAGCTTCACATTTCACACACGCTCTCTCTCTCTCTCTCTCTCTCTCTCTCTTCAAATTTCAGGCTTTTCTCACTCACTCACTAAAACCCTAGCTATATTCACGACCACATCACACAATATATAGCATACACATCCTATAACACCTATAGCTAGGGCTTGGGGGTATATATATATAGAGTAATATATATACACAGAAAGAAGATCATCATCATTATCAGGTTATAAATTAATTAGGGTTTGGGGGGGTTTAGAGAGGGGTCTCGTAATGCGATCAGGAGTGTGTACGGTACAGCACGCCCTCACTCCGGAGGCAGCCTCCGTCGTGAAGCACTCTCTCTCCCTCGCGCGCCGCCGCGGCCACGCACAGCTCACGCCCCTCCACGTGGCCGCCACGTTGCTCTCCCACCACCCTCTCCGCCGCGGCGCCGCCGCAGCGCTCGACCTCTGCTTCAACGTCGCCCTCAACCGCCTCCCCACCGCGAGTTTGCACCACGCGCCTCCGCAGCTCTCCAACGCACTCGTCGCCGCCCTCAAGCGCGCTCAGGCCCACCACCGTCGCTCCGGTGAGATTATCCATTCTGTTTTTATCATATAAGTAGTAAAGAAATTTTCAAATAAATTTTTTTATTTATTTATATTTACATTTTCACCCCGAAATGATATAATGTTTTCATATTTGCCCCTTTCGAGTTTCGACATACAAACTCCTGATTTTTATTTATTTTTTCTTAATCATACGCTCCCTCTCAAAGTTCAGATTCTGCTCAAAACTCTTAAAAAAAGATAAGATAATAATATTTTACCCTAAAATGATGTAATATTTTCCAATTTATTACCCCTTCAAAAAAAAAAAAAAAAAAAAAACTCCTAAAATTATATTAATTTAAAATATGCTCCCGTTCGAAATTCTCACAAGAAGTCATTATTTATTTATTTATTTGAATGAGTAAACATCGACAGAAGATCAGAAATAAAAAATAAAATAAAAAAACAAACAAACGTTACTCTAATTTTTGCTTTTATATATCTTAATATTTACATATAAGCCCTCCTATCATTGATTATATTTCTTACATATGGCTACCTTTGACTATAACCAGACCAGAACCAGTCGGCGGTGGTGCCACGTGTCGAGCCAGAGCAGCTCCTTCTATCGATCCTCGACGATCCCAGCGTCAGCCGCGTCATGCGCGAGGCCGGTCTCTCCAGCGCCGCCGTCAAATCCGCCCTCCAACAGCAACAACACTCCTCTTTCTGGTCCGCCGCCGAACAGCCACGCCGGCTCAGCCTGATTCCGCCGCCGCCGCCGCCGAACTCATCACCTCGCGAAATCGACCTCGTCCTCGACGTCCTCCTCCGCCGGAGAAACAACGCCGCGATCGTCGTCGCCGATCATCACCCGATCCAGAGCCTGATCGCCGATCTCGCCGCGAAGCTCGAGCTCCGGCGGACCAGGCTCGCGAGGCTTCGGTTTTCGGCGAGCGGCGAGGCTGACGTGGCGGATCTGAGGCGGAGCGTGGAGGCCGGTCTGGAGGCCGGGCTGGGAGTGGTGGTTTACGTCGGAGATTTGAAATGGACGGTGGATGTGGGCGATTGGGTGGATCGTGCGGTGGAGGAGATAGGGAGACTGGTAATCGACGGTGGTGGTGATGAGAAGAGGAATTCTAGGGTTTGTTGGCTGATTGGAAACGCGAATCGCGAAACGTATTTAAAGTCGCAAATGAGAAAACCTTCGCTTCAGACTCAGTGGGATCTTCAACCTCTCTCTTTGCCTTCTTCTTCTTCTGGACTTCCCAATCCAATCAGGTTTTTTTTTTTTTAATATTATTCTTTGCTTTCTTATAATTATTATTTTTTTCTTGAGGAAATATATATATATATATATATATATATATATATATATATATATATATATATATTTGTCTGGGAGTTGTAAGTAGACATGTTTTAACTTCACCGACAGAAAAAAAAAAATTATTTGTTTCTTGCTCATGAATAATTACACTTTTGAATATCCTAGTTTTTTCTCCTCTAGAATACGCTATTTGATATGACGCGAAAAAAAAAAAAAAAAAACCACACAACCTCAACTGAAGGAATCTGATGGTGTTCAAAATTACAAACACAAGAAATAAAAAAAGAGGGAATCAATTTGTTCTATGTACAAACACAAGGAATCTATGTATTTTATCATCATTCCTTCTTTTTATTTTATTTTCTCTGAAAGGAAACACTTATGATAATACTTGAGAGCACAATAATTACGTACGAAACTGATCTCTACATGCATCTTTACCTGTAACACTGAGTAACACTACATACATGTAAAAGCAAACAATAAAATACTATAAAGAAAAAAAAAAGTTTCTGTAGTGATATACGAAAAGGATAACTGTGTATAGTAATTAATATATAGGTAGAATAATGTAGTATTCTATGTGTATGGTACTATACTACGTACACGTATAATAAATAGACTATAGTATATGTTACGAATTTATTCGAGAATAAGTATAATATATATATATATATATATATATATATATATCATATATATTCGATAATTATGTTACAAGCTGTTCAGCTTTTAAGATAATGAAAAAAGCATGCTTGACGACAGAAGAGCTTTTTGAATTCAATAATTTTCACACCAACATTCTTTATTAAAAAAAAAAAAAAAAAAGAGGAAACCCTTGCCTGTCAAAATTCTTTTTCACTTTATTCTTATTCTCGGCAATGTTTTTAACTTTGGTTACTTATTACCTACATAACCCCAATAATACTTTTGATGATCTTTTGACATATATATTGCTCTTTTGTTTCACTTGTCCACAACTCAATAATTTTAACACCAACATTCTTCCCCAAAAAAAAAAACTTTTCACTTTATCCTTATATTCTCGGCAAAGTTTTAACCTTTGGTTAATTATTGCTTATTTCATACATAATCTCTTTCTTTTTTTTTTTACATTAATAAACTGTTCTTTTGTTTCACTTGTCCACGACAGCTTCCACGACTCGAGGATTGTATTGTCGCAGCAAAACCCATCTCAGCTGTTGATTAACGAAGCAAATAAGCCCTTAATCACAATCGGCTACAAGAGAGACCACACTACTTATGATGAACCCTATCGTCAATCACAGTATTATTATCACAATAATAATAATAATGATAAGGTGGGTTGTTGCTGGGAATGCGCTTCAAACTGTGAAAAGGAAGCTGAGATGATGAGAACAGGAAATCAAAAACTGCCAGCTTGGCTTCAACCACATGGGACCAAAAACCCTCAAAAGGTACACCTTCACGTACGTGTACTAACAATTTCTTTATTCAAAAAAAAAAAACAAAAAAAAACAAAAAGAGACCGCTATTTTGTCACTATATTTTCATTTAATAAATTTTCGGTGAATAAGTTGTATAGTATCTAATTACTATCACGTACAACTTATTCACCGAAAATTTATTAAATGAAAATATAGTGACAAAATAGCGGTCTCTTTTTGTGAAACTTTGCCGACGATACATACAAGATAATTCCTCTTACTAATCATCAACCTTTTTCCTCAGGATATTGTAAGTGACGATTGTTTGCTATTAATGGATAAACAGAAAAGAAAAAAAAAATACTAATTTAGTTATTCGTCAACAATTCTAAAACGAGTAATTGAACATTGTAATATATACTATATCTTTTTCCATTTTGTTGCCAAAAACGACGAGTTTGTTATGTAATTCGTTTATCATTAACTGTAAGATGTACAATGATCAGCAAACAATTCTAAAACGAGTAATGACATATTATTGTAATATCTTTCACACACACACACACACACACACATATATATATATATATATATATATATATATATATATATATATATATATATATATTATCATTAATAATATAGGATGTACAATCATAAATTAACTCTTCATGCTTTGTCTTCTCAGGACGCAGAGTTGGTTGAGCTGAGACGAAAGTGGAGCAGACTGTGCCAAAGACTGCACCAACAAAACGACAAAACCAATAACTACTATTATCCATGGCCGTGCCCTAATAATAATAATAATAGTAATAATAACGATAATATCAATTACCAACCCTTCTCTTCCTCTTCACCTTCCGTCCAGCTCAACCATCGCCGGAGATCGTCGGAGAAAGCCGAAGAAGAAGAAGAAGAACGGAAGAATAATATCACCGCCCTGGCTCTCGGCCAGATCACCGACCGGAGAGCATCGCCGGACCGGGAATCGATGACGAGGATTCTGAGAGAGAACTTGCCGTGGCAGTCCGAGGCGATCCCGTCGGTGGTCCGAGCCGTGGCCGAGCGCCGCCGCGGCGGCGGCGCCAGCTGGCTCCTCGTCCGAGGAAACGACGCCGCGGCAAAAGCGAGGCTCGCCCGAGCCATAGCCGAGTCGCTCCGCGGCTCGCTCGTCGCGGTCTCTACCGAGGCCGAGACGGCACTCTTATCTTCGGCGGTGGTGGCTCTCGTGGAAGATCTCCGGCTGGTCAACTCGCTCGCGGCGGCCCGGTCAACGGCCTCGGGGCCCACGGTCTTCGTCGTCGTGGCCGATAACCCTTCTTCTTTTCGATCTTCCAAGGGTGTGATTCGGATGAGGCTCGAGATCGGCGGGCCAGACGTGACGGGCTCGGGCCTAGACGGGCTCGGGCTCGGACTAGGGCTCGGGCTCGGGACAAAGAAGCGACGGAGAGTCGAAAAGGATGACAAGTTCTCGAATATTGCCCTAGACCTCAACGTAGAAGCCTCGGACGAAGAAGAGACGACGATAAGTCCGAACTCGAGCGATCTGACCCGAGAGACGACGGGCACGGAACTAGGGTCATCGTCGTCGTCGTCGTTTGTGGAGACGATAGAGAACGTGTTCGTGTTCGATCGGAGCCCGGCTAGGGACCGCGAGGCAAAAGAGGGCTTCGAGGCGAAGATGACGAGGTGTTTCGACGAGACGATGATGACGTCATCGTCGACGGGGAAGGAGACTAGGTTTAGAGTGGGTGAGAGTGTTTTAGAGGAGGTTAGCTTTGGGTGTGGGTGTTTCACGGAGAGTGTGTTTGAGAAATGGGTTCAAGGGGTTTTTAGAAACGCCTTGAAAACGGTAAGGCTTGGAGCCAAAGAAAAGGAAATAATGGGTGGTGTTGGTGGGGGTGTGGTTGTAAGGCTTTCTTTGGGTGGTGGTGAAAAAGAATATGGGGGGTTTGATTTGGTGGATGGGTTTATGGGTTCTTGTCTTCCCAACAAAATCCTAATTTCGTACAACCACTCAAACTAATATGAGTGTGGCCTAAAAAAAAAAAAAAATGAACCCAATCATGCACTAAATAAGTACTAGTACTACTACTATATCATCTTCCCTAACTTGGCCACATTCTCTTTAGTCTCTCGTGTGTAGCTTTAATTAGGGTTTTTCTTCTTCTCTATTAGGATGTGTGTGATGTTTTTTCTTGATTTTATTAAGGTAATTTATTTCGCGTTAAAAGTTTGAATCGACTATCGACGCTATCGAACGAAAATTTGAATTCGTCTCGAATAGAAATTTTATGGGCACAATACAGCTTATATGTCGCGAAAGTTGAAATACGTATCGCCGTTGTGATACCTTTGGCGAGAGATGTATCTACTTGCTAAAAAAAAACTTACGTGCACCACCTAAAATAGCTATCTCGAAACAAAAATTTCCGTTGAGAAGGTCATTTTTCTTATTTTAGATCACAAATCTTGCTCCATAGACATTTCATAACTCAATAAACTTTTGCGCAGAAGAAAATGTCTACTTTGTCAATAGTCTATTTTTACTCATTCAACCGACACTAGTACAATTAATAGCATCAGGTGCGACAAAAATCGCACCTGAAAATATCATCAGGTGCGACTTTAGATGCGACAAAATCGCATCTGAAAGTGAACACCTGATGATTTTAGGTGCGACTTGTCGCACCTGAAAGTCATCACTATCAGGTGCGACATTTAAGGTGCGACAAGTCGCACCAAACGTCGCACCTAAATATCCCTCAAAATAAGAAATTAAAGCGTGATTGTCTGTAGTTATTTTTTTTAAAATGCTGATTCTAATAGAATCAGCCTATTAAATATATAAAAATTATAATTTAAAAAATTAATTAAATAATTTTTTTGTTAAATTAAATAAATAATTTGAATAATATTAATTAGAATAATTATATAAATAATTTAATAGAAATTCTAATATTAAATTCATAAAATTTGATAATTTACATTCAATAAATTAAAAAAATTACAATTTATTCTTTTTGTTTCCCTTTTTCATTCGAAGTCTGCCAATTCTGGAATGCACGGCCTCCTCTTCCGCCAGATCTTGCTCGTGCGCCTTGGCGGCCTGATGCGCTGCCGCTCGAACGATGTCGCTAAAATTCTACCGAACCTGGCGTCTGATCAGCATTTGGCATTGAAGCGGATGGCGGCGTCTGAACATTCGGCATTGAAGCGGATGCCGGCGTCTGAACATTCGGCATTGAAGCTGATGGCGGCGTCGTCCCAGGGTGCATCATTGCGGGGGATGTCTGCATGGGAGACGGATGCTGCTGTGTGTAGGCAAAGAACTGTCGCTGAAACGCCTCCATCTGAGCTTGTTGTGCGGCCAACGCTGCTTGTAGCTCGCTAATCACTGGATCTGGAACGCGCGTCGATGAAGAACCTGAGGACGAGCTGTCGTCCTGAGCCTGAGCCGAGAGATACGAGGATCTCGGGATCGAGGGACCTATCCCGACATACCAATCTCGACGTTGCCCGAGAACAGTATCCATCGCGTACTGCTCCGCCTGGTCTATGTCAAACATTTGACCTGACTCCGCTGCTTGTCGCTGCATATCCTCGACTTGAGTCATAATTCGCGCCTTCAAACATATGTTAAAAAAATTATTAAGATTATCGAAACTTGATTATTAAGTAATTAACACAAGTAACTTACAAATGCTTGTTGCGCCCAAGCTGTCGTCCAATTGCCTTGATCATCTTGATGTTTTTTCTCCCACGTGTTTAACGCCGAGGCCAAAGTCCCATCTTCCCTACTCTGCAGTTCTTATGAAAATATGAGTAATGTATTTATTGCAAAAAAAATATTACAAAATTAGAATAAACTTACGTTCAAATGTCGATGAGCCAAAAAAGAAATCGACCCTTGTGTGGACTTCGTTTTCTTGTTTTTTGAATTGTCTCTGTTGCGAGTAGACTTTTTCTGCACATATTAAATTGCGTTATAATTCGATTTCATAGAAGATAACATAATTTTTTGAATTATACATTACCTTCCAATCGTCAGTTGCGAACTCCTCTATCACCTTCTCCCAATCGTCTTTTTGATATCTTTTTGGGATTTCTTTCTTGGCGACATTCATTTGCCCACAACATTTTCCTAAGAAAGTCCCTGATAATCTAGACTTTTGGTTGTGCCTTATACGCTTTGCATCGCGAATGATAGTCTGGTCAATCTGATGACGATAGCAATCCGCCGGAAGCAGCTCCTCGGTCTCATCATCCTTGTACACGAAAGTGTACTCGGAATGAAGTGCGCTCAGAATATTGCCCAACATCTGGGGCGTCACTTCGTTCCAATCACGAAGTGTGACCGGGATATGGACTTTCACCAAAGCGCCGACGCGGTTGTTGAATACTCCTACCTTTTTTATTGTTTTTCTTACGTCATGGTAGAAAGTTTGGTTGATTGGGTCGTACCTAACAACTTTCGCACCGGGTACCCCATGCGCTGCTTTTGCCGAAGTAGACCCGGTTGTTGGTCCCCTTGTTTTCTTAGGACCTTGGGAACCCGGTGTCTCTAGCGGAGACTCATCTCCACCTGCTCCTGAACGGTGTAGCGGAGACTCATCTCCACCTGCTCCACCTGCATCTGACATCCTGTAAGATGTGAACAATATTAGTAAATACATATTAGTTTTCTGTTTAAAAAAAACGTGGACGGCACCACGGATTTTATTATTAACAAACCTCACATATGGCGGAGGAAAACCGTGGTTACATTATATAGTAAATAAACATACAAAAAAGATATTAATCATTCATCATCATCTATGCCTATAATGTTAATATCATCTTCTATATCGACATCAACATCTTCTCCCTCAAAAACGACATGTCTCTCATTTTCATCATCGTCAACGACAGTCACTAACTCAGCTTCATCGATTTCGTGTCGATGATTCAAACGCTCGATGTTTGACAACTCTATAGTCAATGGGATCGAGGCTGAGTTGGAGGGGTCAACTTCAGGAATGTCCCAAATCCCTCGATGATTGCATTCCTGGACGATTTCCCAGTCGCCGCCTTTAATAAGATCTTCGATGTAAAAAACTTGTTTCACTTGAGTCGCGAGTACGTACGGCTCCTCTTTAAACCACTGTTTCGCAGTATAAGCACTCGTTTCTCCAGTAGTCTTATCGGTGTGCACTAGTCGGTTTGCATGATACTTGTCACCGTACCAAATGCATTTGAACAATACAACACTACAGTTATGCCTATAGTTCACGACGATGACGTCTTCCATTCGACCATAGTAAGTGAAATCATTCACAAGTACACATACACCGCTATTTTGAGTGATTCGTTGATTATCGCGACGACGAGTGATGAACTTCACGCCATTAACAAAGCAGCTCGGATATTGATAGGCAACTTGAAGGGAACCGATAGAAAGCGAATAGAGCTCGTCAGACACGTCAGAACCACTAGCTTTCATATAAAAAATCTGATTACGAAAGAAAGCATTGATTAGCACTTGTGCGTTTATCAAAAAATTGCATTGATATTGTGTTATTACCTTATTCTCAAACCAAATTTTGAACCTCTTTCTGTGCTCCGCTTCAATATCGCAAACTCCAGATTCGCTCAAGAGATCCAAATGCTCGCTGTTATTAAAAACATTACTTCAATAGCAATATATAAAAAAGAATGAATTGAAACACATTCCCAACGATAACTTACGTCAAATATGGATCCACTTCAGGACAGTTGGTATAGATGTACCACTCCGCGTTCTCTTTCTGTTCATCGTCTAATACTATCGGTTTCATCATCCCATAAGGCACACACATCTCGGATCGAAAAACAGAGAGCTCTCGCACTTGAACTTCATCTACACTTTTTTTATCTTCAAGATACCTTGCAACGAACGTTAGAGCTTCTTCTACAACATAAGCTTCCGCAATAGAGCCTTCTGGTCTAGCTCTATTTTTTACAAAATGTTTTAACGTCCCAAGGTATCTCTCAAATGGGTACATCCACCGCATATGCACTGGGCCGCCATACAACGCTTCATTTGGTAGATGAATCGCCACGTGAATCATGATCGTGAAAAAAGCTGGTGGAAATATCATCTCAAGCTTACACAAGATCTCGATGATAGACTCTTGCGCATTTTCAAGATCTTCTACTCTCAAGGTTCTCGAACTTATCAGCTTGAAAAAGTTGCAAAGCTCGGAAATAGTCTGATGTATTTCTTTTGGCACAAAAGGACGAATACCAACAGCCAACAACCTCTGCAAGATCACGTGGCAATCATGCGACTTCAAACCTGTGAGCTTTCCATCAGCAGTCACATTTTTCTTCAAATTCCCAGCGACCCCATCTGGAAATTTGACAGATTGGAGGAACTCGGTAAATCGCTGCCTCTGAACAAGGGTTAAGGTGTACGATGCTCGCGGTTTATACCACGAATCCCCTTGTTTTTTCAAGTGGAGAGCGGTCTTGATGCCTAAGTCCATCAAATCAAACCTCGCCTTATATGTATCGTAGTTCTTCTTTTCTAAGCTGAGCAAGGTTCCGAGAAGATTCTCGCACACGTTCTTCTCTATGTGCATGAAGTCCATGTTATGCTTCAACTCCAAATCTGACCAGTACGGCAACTCGTAAAAGATGCTTTTCTTGGCCCAATTTAGTTCGCACTCGGCTCGCTTTCGTTTTCTGCCCATGGAGCCAGCATGTTTGCCAGTTGTCGTGCAAGAGACACTAGCCAACTGAGCGAGTATGTCTTGCGGAGTCAACTTCTCGGGTTTACTGCGTTTCTCGTGGCGATCCTTGTAGTGATCGGTGCTTTTTCTCAATCGGTGACGCATACGCAAGAATCTACGATGGTCGTAGTAGACGATCTTGTTTCTGACTTTCAAAGACGGCGTGTCAAGGTTGCACGTCGGGCAAGCGAGATACCCTTGGCCACTCCATCCCGACAAATAGGATCGAGCTGGAAAATCGTTAATCGTCCAAAGTAGCGCGGTACGCAATCGAAACACTTCATCGTTGGCGCCATCTCGAACGCGGAATCCGGTCTCCCACAGTTCTTTCAGCTCTTCGACAATTGGCTGCAAAAACACGTCCATGTCCTTTCCTGGTGAGTGAGGCCCCGGGATCAAAAGCGTCAGCATCAAGTACTCTTTCTTCATGATAACCAAGGCGGCAAGTTGAATCCATCCGCAACTAGTCCAAGCCGCACGTTTCGAGGCTCTGCAGCAAAGCCTGGGTATCTCTCGTCCAGGTTTTTCCTCGTAGAACACCAACTTCCCTGACGCGATCTCTTTCGTGCCACTGCATCAAAAGCGACGTGTGTCGAGACGCGTACAACCGCTTCAATCGATCTTTCAGGGGAAAATATCGCAAAATCTTTTGCGGTATCATTTTCCCAGTTGGCTTCCATCTGCTCTCGTTGCATACTGGGCACACGTCGACTTCCGCGAGATCTTTTCGAAATAGGACACAATCGTTAATACACGCATCGATCATCTCGTATCCCATGCCAAAACGCTTCAGCTTCGCCTTTGCCTCGTAATGCTTCTCCGGAATTCGATTACCAGCTGGATGAGACTTCTTCAAGAGCTGCAAGAGTTCTGTAAAAGACTTGTTCGTCCAATGGTTCGTGACTTTGAGGTGCATCAACGAAACCAAGAACGACAAAGAAGAAAACTCTTTGCATCCAGGGTACAATTCTGCTTCCAACTCGGCGAAGAGGTCTTCCACTTGCTCCTCTACACGCACCTCGCTCTGGGTCGGCTCCGTAGTATCGTCGAAATCCTCGTGATCCCTGATATCCTCCACAGCACCGTGCAATCCTCCTATTCCTCTCTGATCTGTTCCTCCGATGGAATCTTCTTCATGAGGAAGGACGACACGCTCGAGCTCGCCGTGATGATACCATTTTGTGTAGCCTGGGGTAAACCCCTTGTTCAGCAAATGATTCCTGACAACCCCGATGTCGTGCCGTTTCACGTTGTTGCAAGGTTTGCAAGGACACCGATATTTTCCAATTTCGTTAGGGAATCTTCTTGCAGCGCGAATAAACTCGTTAACACCAGTTTTGTACTGCAATGTCACCCGATTATTCTCCGTGATCCAATCTCTACTTGGATTGGACATTTCGCTGAATGAGAGCGAGAAATGAAAGTTTGGAAGAGTTATTGATAAAGGACGACGGAGAACACAATGAAAGAGAGATTATGAATTCTATGTTATTTTGAGCTCGGATTGAATAAGTTGGGAGCTTTTAAACTACTTAATTCGAAACTCTACCGAAATTTCGGCAGAGTTTCCCCTATTATACTGACAAACCAAAAACCTGCAAAATTATTTAAAAACATACACAAACCATCCAGAACTATCCTATAAATTAGCTCAGCCCTAAACCGAACCTCCGTGGTTCGATCACAACATTTATAAATGAAAAATCGAAATAAACAAAATATCACAAACTAGCAAAACATGTCACAAACTATTTTTCTTATTTAAACTTACAATTTCATTTCATGTTAAATAAACTAAAACTAATCACAAATTCATTAATTTAATTTTAACCTAAACTTCATTTTATATTAAACATGTCACAAAACATCAAAACATGTCACAAAACATTGTAATTAATTACAATTTCTTTACAATTACAATTAACATACTAATCAAAATTAAATTAAAGAACCTAAACATATTACTAACTATGTAATTAAAATTTACAATGATTAACTACAATTATATTAACTAACATTTACATTTACATACTAACACTTAACATTCTAAATAATTACTTACTAACATATCTATTTAATTAACTAACATTTACATACTAATTTCTTATTTAAACTTACAATTTCATTTCATGTTAAATAAACTAAAACTAATCACAAATTCATTAACTTAATTTTAACCTAAACTTCATTTTATATTAAACATGTCACAAAACATCAAAACATGTCACAAAACATTGTAATTAATTACAATTTCTTTACAATTACAATTAACATACTAATCAAAATTAAATTAAAGAACCTAAACATATTACTAACTATGTAATTAAAATTTACAATGATTAACTACAATTATATTAACTAACATTTACATTTACATACTAACACTTAACATTCTAAATAATTACTTACTAACATATCTATTTAATTAACTAACATTTACATACTAATTAACTAACTAACTAACATTTTATATCAACTAACCTAATTAACTAAACTAACTAAACTAACAACACAAACAATTTTTTTTTTAAAAAGGCTAGACTTACTTGGATAGCTCGGGACAACAGGGGACGGCTCGGTGAAACGGCGGAGGAGGGATCGAGGCAGCGACGGTTCGGTGCAGCGGGGAGAGAGACTCGTCGAGGACAGGGACTCGTCGAAACAGCAGGGACGCGCGAGGCAGCTCGGGACAGCAGCTTGACGAGGCTGAGCACGGGACAACGCATCAGTTCAGTCAAAGGGAAAATAAGAGAGAGAGAGAGAGATAGAGAGAGAGAGAGAGGCAGTGAGAGATAGCTTACCGGGATTGCAGTGACACCGAGGCTGAGCACGCGTCGAGGCAGCGGGGCTGTCGGGGCAGAGACGCCGAGGCTGTCGAGGTCGGAGAGAGTGGGCCGGAGAGTG
The DNA here is from genome assembly GCF_054948205.1 of Urtica dioica subsp. dioica. NCBI lineage: Eukaryota > Viridiplantae > Streptophyta > Magnoliopsida > Rosales > Urticaceae > Urtica > Urtica dioica. The sequence continues at coordinate 1,235,085 of NC_142760.1, forward strand.
AGAGGTGAGGCAGAGAGAGAGCCGGGGAGTGAGAGGTCTGAGAGAATGAGACTGAGGCAGAGAGAGAGCCGGAGAGAGTGAGGCAGAGAGAGAGCCGGAGAGAGTGAGGCAGAGAGAGAGCCGGAGAGAGAGAGAGAGAGAGTGAGGCAGAGAGAGAGCCGGAGAGTGAGAGTGAGCCGGAGAGTGAGAGGTCGGAGAGAGTGAGCTCGTGGCTGCGGGCGGCGAGTCAGAGCGTGGCGTTCGAGACTTGTCCGGCCACCTTTTCACGAAGCGTGGCTGGTGGCACCCGCGCGGCTTGGTGGAGGAGCTGCTGGCCGAGCGCAAGCAAGAAGGAGAAGAGACGTGGTGGCAGCGCGCGCGGCTTGGCGGAGGAGCTGCTGCCGGCGGAGCGTGGCTGGTGTCGCAGATGAGGCAGAGAGAGAGAGACGCGGCGGAGGTGGTGGAAAGGGCGGGGCGCGGCGGAGGTCAGAGAGAGAGAGAGGGTTTTTTTTTTTAAGTGCAGGGCGTTTTTTTTTTTAACAGAGAGGTTTGAGCGGCTGGAGAAGAAAGGATCGCGACCTGGGTTTTTAAACAAAACCCTAATAATCAGGTGCGACAGAATCGCACCTGATTATTCTTCAGGTGCGACTAGTCGCACCTGATTATAATAAAAAAAAATCATTCGCCACGTCAGATTAATGAAATAAAAGAGGGGGAGACGAGTCCCGCTCAAAAATTTAAAACTATCTGATGCGACATAGTCGCACCTGAAAGTTTCAACATATTTTCAGGTACGACTAGTCGCATCTGATTGTCAAAATCAAAAGACAATTTGAGCGAATTTTTTCGGCTTCTGATTAACTATCCGATGCGACTAGTCGCATCTGATAGTCTTGCGCATCAGAAAATCAATTTTGTAGTAGTGCGATTTGCCAACTCGTTTTCCATATTTGGCTCGCTTGGCCGATTCGCTAACTCGCTCAGTATTCGCTCGTCCGGGCAATTTGCCAGCTCGTTCGCTCGCCCTCGTCGAGGCTCCTTACCCAAAGGATAAAACTTTTCCAAATTTCTTACATCGATAGAATTCTTAATATATTATGTTGGATCCTATGTTGAATGGTTTGGTTAGGCGAAACAGTTTTGTTAAAATTGTTCGAGCGAAACTGCAAGAATATGTTCAAGACCCGGGTTATTTGTGCTATTGTCCTCCCGTGCGAATATAATTAAAAACTTTCCAGTTTCCAGTTAAGAATATATTAGTTATGTATTATCGGATATTTGGTTTTTGATTCTATGAGATTCACTAGAGATTTGTGAGTTGACCTAATAAAGCTCATTGGGGTCGAATTAGGTGATACACACTTGTTAGTTAAATTCATGCCGCCTTAAACCTTGAGCTAGGTTCTCTAACTTGGAGATCTACATTGACAAATAGCTCTTGGTACTTGCAATTTGGTGATCGCTGTTTTGATCTAAATTTGTAAGTGCATGTGTTTACATTGACGTGCTTGATAATCTTCGAGAGAAGATTGGGTGAAACATAAAGAGTGGGTCTCTAATTTGAAGGGAGCTCGGATTTACATCCATTGGAAGAGTCAAAGACGGAGGTGTTTGTGAGGGAGTCATCAAATTTAATATTCTTATTCCTTTAACTGATTGATATAGTGGATTGTTTTCACCCAGACGTATCAGTCTCTCTGAGTATGTGATTTATCGCTTAACAAGGTTATGAATTCTCTTGTGTTCTTTAGTGCTTTTAGTTTGATTGTTTGCTTGTTTATCACCTTGATTAAAACTGCCTAAAATAATCAGATGTTCAACAAATTATTCCACTCACTAATTAAACAATCATCTTAATTTAATATGTAAATATATATACGGTATTAAATATATAAACGACTACCTTGAATAATTAGAGTTGTAATTTAATTATTCAAATATTAAAAATGTAGTGCAACTCATGTTTGAGTCTTTCATAGAATGGCGACGTATATGTACCTGATCTTAACTATGGCTATTTTTTAATTAGTAGATATGGTTGGTTAAAATTTTAATAAAGTGTATGCCTAACTCTCCTATTAATATTTTAACAAAGTTGAGTATTTTTTTTATATTTAAGGTAAATACACTGATTCAATGTTATATTTTTAGATCCATGAAAAAATAATTATGTTGGATAATTTGAAGTCGGGTTTTATTTTGAAATTATTATTCAGCTAATAGTTATTCATTTTAATTGGTTTGGCTACCACTATAATATATTGAGAAAAATAATGACAAAAATTTACAATTTAGATACTGTTACGCCGTTTTTTGGATTAACACTTACGGACACGTGATGTGAGTGGACTTGGCCACGTGTCTTCGAATCCGTGGGATTAGTGGTGAAATATTCCTCTTATCAAGTGAAGAATATGAGAATCGATTTCTCAAGTTATTGGACACTCTTGTAGAGGGAATATAATTTGACTGGGGAGCCTTTGGCTGTGAGAGAGATTGAACTTTTCTTCTCCCATTCTAGAGAGAATGGAAGTAGATTGTTCATATTTTTATATGAAATTGTGTAAGTAAATTAAAGTGGCTTTGATTTCTCTTTGTTCTTGATTTCGGTCTCAAAGGTGTTTTTAGTGAGAGAAATGGCTGAGTAGAGAATTTAGCATAGTCTAGTTAGAGAGAAAAAAAAATCAGTCATTGTCATGTGTTTGTCTCATGTATTTATAGTGAAGTGATATAAGTTGAGGTAGATTTGTCATTTACTTGGGTTCTTTTTCCGGGTCAGGGGTTAAGGTCAGTCTTGCCCTGTTAGAAGTGGGGTTGCTTCAAGCGAGTCTCACTTGTCGAGACGAAAGTGAGTAGCTTCAAGCAAGCTTTCACTTGTTGAGATGGAAGTGGGTTGCTCCAAGCGAGCCGCTTGTTGAGATAGAAGCGGGTTGCTTCAAGCGAGCCGCTTGTTGGAATGGAAATGGGTTGCTTCAAACGAGCCGCTTGCTGAGATAGAAGCGAGTTGCTTCAAGCGGACCTCCCTTGTTGAGATAGAAACGGGTTGCTTCAAGCGGGTCTTCCTTGTTGAGATTGAAGCGGGTTGCTTCAAGCGAGCCTCATTTGTTGAGATAGAAACGGGTTTGCTTCGAGCGAACCACTTGTTGGGATGGAAGCGGGTCGCTTCAAACGAGTTCCACTTGTTGAGATAAGAACTGGTCGCTTCAAGCATGCCTCACTTGTTGAGATAGAAACGGGTTGCTTCACTTTTCGGGCTTTTTGCTTTATTTTTTGGACTGCGCTCACCGTACTTTTTTTATTTTTGGTTTGAATTTTCACGTTTTTTGGACAGGAAAAATCTCTCACGACAAATACTTTATGAGAACACGCTAAATTAGTAAATTGAAGTGTGTCAAATATGCACGTGCTACATGAAAGAGCATTGTACGTGTACCTTTTTAGGGTTTAAGGATAACAAATAAGATTAACGACTGTTTTCAACTTTATCTAGTGAAGTGCTTACACATTTAAAAAAAAAAAAAAAAAAATTAATATCTCAAGTGCCACTTTTTATGCTTTTAGGGACTAAAAAAAATAAATAAATAATTTAATTAAGTAATCACATTTCAAAGCATTCTTTTGCATTTGGCCCCTCTGATCTGCACTTCCCTAAAAGAGATTTGTTTTCTCAGAGAATATCAATTAAAGTAGTAATATTTTCTTTGGCCACTTTAAGTTATGCCCAAAAATCACCTTTAATGGCCATTAGCAAAGTTGCCATTTTAAAATCATTTATTTGGTGTAAAATAAGATGAGTTTAAAACTGCAGTGCAGACTTTTATCATTACTTCTTATACTCTTTTGTGTGGACAATCCACAAGAAAGTGAACGAATTAACTGAACTCATGAAATGAAGATAAAGGCTAAGAAAAACCACGTTCATTTGTTTATGCATTGTATTGGTATATCATATCAAATCTCTCTTTTCATTTCCCATTTACTAGCTAGTTTTAGTTTTAATAATATTATATTTAAGGCAAGCGACGATCAAATGAACCATGAAGCTTTAACTTAGACGTCGACTTATATTTGTTACTATATTTGCTAGGGTTAGGTCTACGACCATACAATAATAAACAATTAACGACTGTTTTTGGTACATCAAAACCCTATACATGTTATAATGAATTAAATATTGATGGGGTTGAGAATTATGTTACTGTGTTGGAAGCAAATTTTGTTGCTTATTCTTTAGATACTTTATTTGTAGCTCTCCAACTTAACGCGTTTTAGCATATTAGTCTTTTTCTTTTCTTTTCTTTCTTTTTTTTTTTTTTTTTTTTTGCATTAGTATAGTAGTCTTTGGATTCTTGAAATTTAACACACGTGTGATCTTTTTGTCAAATTTCCGTTTTATTATTTTATCAGAGTCTCAAATGTGGGACCTAATAACTTTAAAAAACTAACACAACCAATTTAATACTTGTTGAAATCTATATATAGTTGAATTGTTGATGGTTTTTTTTACATAAAAATACCATTCAATTTACTATACAAAATAAAAAGAAATTAAAGGCTTGAAAGATTATGTAAGGTAACACACTTGAGAATTCGTTGAAAATTCTTGATCAACAAAATTTGACAGAAAGGCTATATGTCTAGGTGTTAAGATTTCGAAATCCAAAGATAACTACTGCCAAAAAAAAAATCTGGCCCAATTTGTCGAAACTAGTAAAATTCAAATGCAAAAAAGACAATTTTTTATTCTTGATTTCCCACGCTTGGTAGTGTTTGAATGATCATTAAGATGTTGGAAAACAAATTTCCTGAAAAGATTTAGAACTTTGTATCAACGCTTTAATAAACAAGCATTAAAAACGATAGCCAGACATTGTTACATATTAGTATATTACTATAGCATTACATATAATTTATTGTCTATAATTATAAGAGAAGAAAATAAAAACATTAAGAAAATCACGTATATTCAAATATATGTATTGGATAACTAATATCAAGTACAACACGCCTTTTGTCCCATAGTTGGTTTTTTTTTTCTTTTTCTATATCAAACGCTACTACCCATAGTTGGTTTTCAATTAAATAACGTATCACTCTAATATATTGATGTATAGTAATAAATTCCATCAATTTTATCATAATTATACATCTTGATGCAATTTTCCAACACTCCAATAAGAATGGTTCTATGGGAAAGACCTAATCATCTTTCTGGGATAGGCTCATTAGCTCTTAATCATGTTTCATGTGGGCACTACTAAAAATACTTGTTTCCACGACAGAAAAAAAAAAAAAAAAAAAAAAACTAATTTAATATAAATTTCTTCTCACCGAGCCAAGGTTCACAACACATAACACATAAGCAAGGACAAAGCCATACATTTTCTTCAGGGGAGACTAAATATAAATTTGTAACGTCATTGACAACTATTTTAATTATCCAATGAAATAAATCAATTATTTTTAAATAACTTTAGCTCACGAACACTAAGAACCGCTCTATTCCTCTTCGAGGCGAAATGACTTGATACGAACTGAGGAGAAGTGATTTAGGCCTTCATTTTGTTAGCCACTCCAAGCCAAAAAGCCGTCCCGTAACATCCCTTTGAACACCCTTTTCAGAAAAAGCCAAACGCTAACCCCTCTCGTTACTTAGTCAGAAAAAGCCAAGCCGGTATTTGTTGAAATCCCACAAAGAACTCCGTTAACTTAGCGACTCCTAAAAGACTTTGAGTGCTGTAATTATTTTTAAATTAAGTTAGTTGGAGTAATTATTTTTTAAAATAAGTTAGGAAATTTAAAGTTATAACATGTAATTATTTTTTACAATGAGTTATGAGGAAGAATTATTTTTTAAAATAAGTCAGGGGCTTCCAAGACAACTCTACCATCGATATTTCATGTCAAATGCATCCAAGAGGTAGTAGAGGTCGAGCAAGAACGGGAACATTAATGTACGATGACACGAGAAGTTACTTTGTTTGTTTAGAGTTTGTATCAATGACTCGTAGTTTTAGTGACTTTATTATTAATTTGAATGACCTTATTATCAAATTTCTAAGTAATTGAGCTACTAAGGTGATGTTTGGTACGTCACTCAAAAATTGTTTTTCACTTTTTGAGTGAAAAAAATAGGAAAAAAAATGGGAAAGTAGTGTTTGGTTAAAATTTTCGGATAAAGTTTTTAAAAAATTTTGGAATTGTTTTGAAAACAGTGTAAAGGAAATTGAAAACAGGGGGTGGGTGTTTTCCGAAATTGTTTTCACTTTTTTTCTCTCTGTCCTCTGTCATTATCTCTCTTCCTCACTTATTCTTCTTATCTCCTTCACGTTTCCTTTTTCTTGTTCCTGGTTCTCCAGCGTGCGTCCATCTGCACAAGAGAAAAAAAAATTTAGCTCAATCTCCTTGATCACCGATCATCACCATCTCCTTCATTTCTCTTCTTTCTCGCACGCGCGCTCCAACACCGAGCTCCACCGCGCGTTTTGGTTGAGGAGACTTGGACCGCCGCGAGCCGCCGTGGCCGCCGACCGGGAAAGGAACGCCGGGAAAGGAACGCCGGGAAAGAAAGAGAAACCACCGAGGAGGCCGAATCTCACAGGAATTGGGTGAGAATTTCTCAAACCCGAAATGGATTTTTGAATCTAGGGTTCATGAAGAGTTGGATTTTGGGGTTTTGCTTTGGTGATGGATTTCGGAGAAATTATTGTTATTGATTTTGGACGAATTTGCTTTGGATTTTGACAAGTTTGGCCATGGGTTTTTGTCTTGGCCGTGTGTATTGGTATTTGGCCGTGTGTTTGTGTCTGTGATGTTGTTGTTGTTGTTGTTAGTCTGGACTTGTTATTGATGATGATCTAAGATGGATAGGTTGAATTGATGTTTCGTCGCGGTGGTGATAAGTCGGAAACACGTTAATATTTTGGATTGTAATATGGTTGGTGAGCTTTGTTTCGTTTGCGAGTTTATTGTCAAGGGTCTAGGTACGGTATAGGTGGGCTACGTAGAGCCCAAAACAGCGAGTTCGGGACGGCGAGGGCGTGACCGGGAGACGACGGAGCTATAGCGCGAGTATCGACGAGGCGAACAAGACCAGAAGAACGTCGAGTGGATACGGCGTTTCGGCTTTGGCTCGGAGGCTCGCGAGTGTCCGTTAGGATTTTATGAATTTTTTTTGTTGTGATGTGTTATCACGGGTTTTAAATAATTTTGTATACGAATCGTTTTGAGTTAACGTTTGGTATCTCGGTTACTCGAGCGTCGCGATAGGAAATTTGACTATGTTTTCCTTGAGATTCGGAGAAGAAAAGAAACGATCTTTATTTTGTTGGAGTTATTTTCTAATCTCATTTTGGATAAATGAAATTAGTTTTATTCAAGGAAGCACAAGCTCGCTTATTAGAGTTATTTCTCGGTTTTGAGAATTATCATAGTTTCTCGTTCGAGTTTATACTTTCTCGTATCGTTTGAAGTTTTGTATGAGAACTTGGATTCTTTACAGTGGATATGTCTTTGGGTCCTACGATTATTAAATCTAAACAATAATGTCATATTCATATTTATGATGACAAAAAAAAATTTGTATTCAATCTAAACAATAATGTCATATTTATATTTTGTGTAGTTAAACTTATGTTTTAAAAAAAAAAATTGAGTTAAGAAATTGTTTCCATGTACCAAACAGTTTTCACTTTTCATTTTTTCAAAAAAAAAAAAAGTGAAAAGTGTACCAAACAGTTTTTCCAGTTTTTTCAATTTCTCAAAAACAAAAATGAAAATTGTACCAAACAGCTTTTTGAAAACAACTACAAAACAGTTTTTCAATACAACTACAAAAATTAGAAAACAAAAAACAGTTTGAGTTAACTACCAAACACTACCAAAAGTTTGTGAATTACTAAATAGCAAAGTTTTCGTTAATTATAGATAAATAGTCATTCGGATGATATGTCATTATGTAGACAATTTGAGCATTCTATACATATTCTTTGTGCATTACATAAATTTGAGTATATTTACGTAAATTTGACCAAAAAATCATGACTATTTACTTATAATTATCGAAATGTTGATTATATAGCAATTTTATTATGTTTATAAGGCTAACGAACCCCTTTATTATCCTCTTATTATTATAATGTTGAATCAAGTATCTATTATAATTTTTAGATCATACTTTATCTAAATATTACATGTATATAACATATATCATGATATAGATAAAATAAATAAAAAAATCATTTCACTTTTAAAGATGATTAGTCGCTTTTTAAGAGCCACCCGTCTTATGGCGGAAGATTTATTTAGCATAAATCTCCCGCCAAATGATCACGATAGGTTGTTTTGCGACGACTAATATATCTTATGCAAAAGAGTTGATGACGTGTTAATTAACAGTGATTAATCGTTATTGATTTGTACTGCTAATTTTTAGCGCGCATTTTTTTTGCGACGGTCGATTTATTTATATATTTAACATCACAAGTATTGACGGTAGAGATGCAATATGTTGTTGAGATTGTGAAGATAAATAAATGAATATAAATAAAAATACAACAAGAGAAATTAAATTTAAAAATAAGTTGAAGCCAATGGCGGTACATGATTCATTCATCATTTTCTCTCCATGACAAAAAAAAAAACATATAATTACTTTGACCTAAAAGGTTTCATTATAAACCAAACCATATGATTACATTGAACGGCGTATGTGGGACCTGTCTTCTTACGATTGAACACTATACCAATTTCATTCTTTTATGCATAAGATATTGTAATTGTATTATTGGCACTATATATGGTTTAATAAAATAAAATAAAACCTCTCAAGTGTCTACCATTATTTGTATGCACACAGTAAGAGATTTTTCTATGAATATGATAAGAGGAATGATGATCCTTCACTTGTATTTTAATTTCTTAAAAACGTTCACGTGGCCCATCTGAATTAATGGATAATCATTACAGAAAAACAAGTACTAGACCCATTTTAAGTAAAAATAAACGAATAAAAGTACTCCTCCATATTATATATTTCTTTGTAAATTTTTTAACTTAACATTATTAATTTTTTTTTTGTTACAAAATTTGAGGTCGAAATCTCTCATAAGGCACGAGAAATAAGTAGTGGATATGTACATTTGCATGCTTCTTTGTTGGTGTCATTTTTTTTTCATTCTTTTCATAAAGTGATATTTTAGAATCTTTGGAGAGGATATCTGACGTTAGGCTTCATGATTACAAAACCCCATTTTTTCTTTCATGTTAGGTCATCTTTTTAGTGTCGTGGGTCCTTTGTTTGGATAATTATTGCTCCAAAAAAGCGTCAATTATCACAAGGAAGCACTTAATTTTTATTATTATTTAAATAAGTAATTAAAAGACCTCGGCCTCACCCCAAGAAAATAAAAAAAACGTTGGTGGTTTGGGTCTTAGAAAAATATTATCATAATTTTGTCGCAATTCATGATGTATATCGTCTGAATAAAAGGGAGACTAGTAAATTTGGACAAAATTTTATCAATTATCATTTTGTGACAAAATTGTAATAATTAAAAAAAAAAAAAAGAAAAAAAAAAAGAAGAAGTGTTTTGTGATTGATTATTCTCATAAAACACTCAGTTTAGTGACAATATTGTTATAAAAATGATCATTTATGTATTTTTTTCTATAGAAAAAAAATATTTATAGATAAGGTCGTTTCTCGAAATAAAATCATTACATATCTTTGTTTTTTTATTTCACACACGCGTGCGGTATTAAGAAAACAGTTGATGAATACTTTTTTTTTTTTTTTGCGTTAGATAGGTTGAATAATTTTGTTTTATTTATCATGAATCAAAATCAAATGATTGGCCGTGATAAGTGTTTTCTTTTTTCTTTTCTCCCTCCAGAGTCCAGACCCAGCATATTTAATGAGATGTCTTATATTCATCATAAAAACCCATTTTAATTACGTTCTAGCTATTATTTTAAAACTATGGAGCAAGCATCAAATAGTTCAGATGAAATTTCAATGATAACAAGAAAAAAGTTTTAAAATAAATGTATGATAAATAATTGTAGTGTGAGTCAAAACGCCACTACTATAGCTGAATTGGAAGTTACTACAAAGAGTGAAAGGTCTCTTCTTCTTCTTTTTCTTTTTGCTCAAAGAAATGTCTCTTCTTTGTATACCAAACAACTAATATGGTATGGCCTTGACTTTCCTTGAATAGATCATAATTAATTAATTTGCTCTCCACTCTATCAAATTGATGTTTATGTGCTCCAGCTTCAAAGCTTTATTAATTGCGCGAAGTTTGTCATAATGTCACCTTTGCCGTTTTCATGATCCACCATTAGACAAGTTATTTATTTATTTTAATATTAATTGTTACATTATATAGAATTTAAATTGGACATGAATATTAATAATCCTGATTTTTTTTTACCAAAATAAAAAAGAAAAATTGTTTCTTGAAAAATTAATTAGTTAAGTAAGGTGACATAAATTATATCTTACAATTATACTGACTATAAAAGAACTGTGAATTAATGACAAGTATTAACCGATGCTAATCGGCGGTGAGTACTGCCGTTTTGTGGCAGTTAATCATGGTATTACTCGTGAGAAATCATTTAGATATTTAGTTTTATATCTTTTAGTGATTGTATGTAACAAACTAAATATTTTAGATAACTTTTAGCGGCGATTAACCATCGGTAAATTTTTTAGCAATCAACAAAAATAATTAATAAATGTTACTATTAACGGCTGTCGTATTTAAATTTTAGGTGATTGTGTTTAAATGATAAAGTTTAGCGATCGCCGGTAAATGCTAGGTTAAAGAAGTAGGCCCGCACGGGTCTCATTCTTAATTTTAATTTTGCTCTCTATTATTACACCTTCTCTCTAAAAACACTATCATCCGCCGATCGTGGCTTGTACCCGCCTACTGCCGCTCTCTCTCTCTCTCTCTCTCTCTCTCTCTCTCTCTCTCTCTCTCTCTCTCTCTCTCTCTCTCTCTCTCTCTCTCTCGGTTTCTTGAATTTTGTGGTTGTTAGTTACATCTAAAATTTGATTGTCTTTTATTTTTTTTTACCTAATTTTGAAGTTTAGACATTTAATCATTTTCTTACATCCCAAACTAATATGGAATTTATAAATGGGTCTAGATTAGATTAGACCAGCATGTTTCTAGTGATTATAAAGATATTGAACAGTGGAAATTGCATGTCCTTTTTTAAGTTATCTTAAAAATAACATGTATAAAGGTTTTTTTTATGCGAATTTATCAAGTTGTACACAATTATTTTTTCTAATAATTTTTTTTTATGTTTACATATTTTTTTTAAAAAATCAATTATTAGTTAAGACTTTATTTATAATTTTGAAAAATAATTGTTTACAATTTAAAGAAAAAAAATTACTATTTTTTTTATTTTTTAATACATCCATTATTTTTAGAAATTTTGGCGCAAATAGTCCCCAACCTTTTATGATAATGGCGTTTTGATCCCTAAACTTTTTTTTGAAGCATTTTGGTCCTTAAGCTATTGATTTTGTAGCATTTTTATCCTTTTTTAAAAAGTGATAACCTTTTTCTTTATATAAAATTCAACACCAAATCTACTTAAAACATATTTATAAACTAAAATAACTTGTTTATAATTTTAAAAAGTTTAAAAAAGGAACACATATATGTATATAATGCTATAAAAAATTAATATTGTATAACTCTTTTAGTGCTTTTAGGATTTGTAATAAATTTATCTTGTAAAATTAACAATGTAATTTAGCATATAAACATATTTTAAGTTTATAAAGTATATAATTTCATAAAATAAAATATTTTTTTAGAATGATCAAAATGCTACAAAATCAATAGATTAGGGACTAAAATGCTTTAAAAAAAGAGTTTTAAGGACTAAAATACCACTCATAATAGGTATTATGTTAGGGACTGCTTGAGCCAAAAATCCTTTTTTTTAACACACTTAATTTTGGGACCTTAATTTTCTCTATTGAATGACCGCTTCCCACAATCAAAGCCCAATTCGTTCTCTGTTAATCTCAATTCAGTCTCGTGGGTCATTTCAATTAGTTTCTTTCTCTTGTTTCATTTTCCCTATTTCTGAAATTGTTTCAAAGAACTTTACATGAATACATATATTAAAGCAACCCTTGGGGCAATGAACTTTACAGCTGTGAAATCTATCATTTTAGTGCTTTTAGATGTTCAAGTATTTTCTTTTATGCGTTGGTCAAGGTGAATTCATCCATGCAAGAACATGTGGTCAAATATATTTTTAATAATTGGAGACAGTTATTGAGTAAAACTGGGTACAATAATCCAGGAAAAAGCACAGCATAGGTTACTCTACTGCTATTGAAAAAAAACGGTCTAAATATATTTAAAAAATTAAAACTACTCGCATGTCTGAAAAGTGAAAACGGTCGTATTTTACAAGTAGGGATATTCAACTTCTTTTTCCCAAGTGTATTTTATAAATTTATACCTAAAAACTGTCGTATAATTGCATGTGTTTTCTTCTTTTTCACTTTACATTCCGATTACAGAAATACAAAAGGCTATTATATGACTACGACCTAACTGCAAAATGGTTTCTTTTGCATGAAAATTTGAAAGTGGAAACTCTGAAACTAATTGAAACAATGGGGCGTAAAAGTTCCAACACATGCTCTCTTTTCTTTTCTCCTTTATTTTTCGGAAGAGTTGAGCCGAGGCCAAACATACAGATTAGCAAAATGATGCTTCAATGCTCTCACTATAAAATCGTCTCAAATTTACAATATCGAAAAAGAAAAGAAAAAAATCCTAGAACTCGGGATAGGGTTGTCCCTAATAAAGAATGGCAAAAAGAAAAGAAAGCGATACGCTTACAAATCAGGGACACGAATGAAAAATAGTGAACAAAGAATGGAAATAAATAGCCGATGATGCTAATCTACTTTTCCGGGTATAATGCCTAGGTTTCGCGGATGATATACAAAAGGGTGAGTGGAAATAATATATTCTCACCCATCTAGTATATATATATATATAGCAAACTATAATTGAAAGAAGCAAAGCAAAGTTAAAGAACTTACAATGAATTTGACGGTGTTGTGTACGAAGAAGAAGAATTGAGATTATCCGATGAAGGATTTGATATATGTACTGTACCTTCAACGGCAAGTAAAGGTTTTATTGTTCTCTCAACCTCATTGCTTAGCAGATCGATCTCTTTGAGAATCATCGTCATCGCAGACTTGCATGATTCCTCGTCTCTAAATGCTAGTGTCCATCTTCCGTCAACCAAAGTCTTCATCTTCGGCTTAGGATAGGAACCGAATTTAGCGGGACCCACAAACGGTAAAGTGGATGGACGGATACGCAAATGTAACCATCTTGGATGCTTATCTTCAACTCTTGGCTGTAACCGGAAAAAATATAATTATTTAATAGAATAAACAAAGACCCCAAATCACAACACTAGGAATAAAAACTAAACTTTCTTTTGGAAGAAAGAAAAAAAAAAAACCCTAAGAAATCACTGAGTGAAAAAGAAACATCCAACATTGAAAGATACACAGAGACAAATGGATCATATTTTAATGAAAACACCAATCGAAAGATCTATTGTAGGATTTTTTTTAATTTTTTTTTTTACAGATATGCTTACATTTGATCCAGCAAGAGGTGCAGCGACACGGACGATTCCGTAATGCTGTTTTAAGGGCAATTCTTCAGCCAATATGACCCACCCAGACGTCCCCAAAGAGATTGGTAAGAAGTGAAAATGGCGTTCTTTACCCCTCTCAAATGCGATTCGGCAAGGCACGGCATTGACTGCAAATACCCAAAAACAACATTAGTTAGATCACGGTTTGACGCGTCACAATTCATGGTCGCTGTAAAAGTATACAACTGCGAAAAAAAAATAGAGATCTAAGACCCGTCTTTTTTGCACTATTGTCACTTGAAAGCCATAGAGAGAACTGACCAAGACTCAACTCTGTCCCGGGTTTCGGGCCCAAAGCATCTATTCCAGCTGTTTTTGCATGAACGTTTCCATACGAGTGATCTGGAGAATTGATGGGAGGTTGATCTGGCAAAATTCTACCCATAGAAAACGTTTGAAGTTGGTGTAGAAGCACAAAAACCTGAACAGGGAGGAATGAGAAAGTGTAAAAGGCGAAAGAAAAAAAAAATATTAATGCAACACGTTATGGTACTCCATAAATGGCGAGAATGAACAGAGACATTATGGAGATGAACGTTTATGAGAAGATCTATATCCGAGATGCAATAGATAAACAATCAAACATGAAACAAACCTTCACTGTTTCGCACATTCTTTCACCAGCTGCAAATGATGATTCACCTGGGAAATCAATCACACAGTCAGCATCAAGATAATCGCAATTCAGTGAATAGAACTTGTATCCCATATTCTGGTACACTTTAATTTTAACAATCTCTTTCTTGGAGCCACTTGACATTGTTTCAGCTGATTAGGCGACCTTCAATGCCCATTTATCTGTGGGTAATTTATTATGCATAAATAAACAGCCATTTAAAAAAAATAGGGTCTAGTTCCTAGGTCACATTTAGGGAACTAGAAACACTAGCAATTGCTAGGTGAGTACTTTTAGAGGGGCCTTTAGAAGAAGGGCTTGAACCTAGTACCTCTTCTCGGACATAAGCTCTTAGGTCATAAACTCTTGGGTCATAAAAATCCCATATTTTAAAACATTTCCACAAAATTGTATCAAGTATAAATCCCTTAATTGATGTATCGTGTCCACTGAAATTACCAGCCATATATTTTCTAACCATGTTCACAGTCACAGAGCAGGTCTTCTATCAAATAAAGTACAGTACGATTAATAGAAACTGCATAATTGAAACATACCATCAGCAGAGGATTTCTGTGATGACAACAGAACAGACTTGAGCTCTTTACGCGGGGATGAAGCCTCAATTGCTACAAGAAATTACATTATAAAAGCATCAGGACAAGTTAACAACCCATTTATTAGGCAGTAAAATTACAGCTAAATTACCTCTTTTGCACTTTTTCCACTCGTCATTGAGGACCGGTATCACTAGGTCAGGCCAAATTCCTTTGACCTCCATCAGAAGAGAACGCGCACATTTTCTGTACGAATCCTGCACGATAAACAACATGTTCTGGTTCATTCAGAAATCAAGCTGTCATTTTCGAATCAGAAAAATATCCATTAATTGTTAACTAGTTTCCAAGCATTGCAAAAGCAGAGGTTGATAAAACCCCATTTCCCGCTATGTCCTAGACTACCGTGTCTTCACTTTCTTTAAAAAGATTAGATATGTCATAGGTATTCCCTATTTAGACCTTATCTGGAAGGCTAATGGTCTCCAATCCGGCCTTGATCATATTCTGATCGCTGCCTTCGGATCTCAAAGCCCAGTTCAAACCCCCAAACGAAACAAGCTTCCAAAACTTATGTTCCTGGCTATATGCTGAGACATATGAACTCAAAGAAAATCCTGTGTTTCTCCCAGGAGATGGTTCAGGAGAAGATAAAGACTAGTATAGCTCTTTGGTTGTATAAAGAGGCAAAGTACCCTCTAATTTGTACTCTGCCTTGGATTTCCTGTTTTCATTCTTCTTAATCAAATCTTTAGCTTCTATTTAAAAATAAAATAAATAAAATTCTCTCGAAGAAAATATGCAAATGTTAAAAGATTTTTAAGGGCTTCTCTCGTTAATTTCGGAACTTGTTCCGGATGTAATCTTAAATAAACAACAGAAATTGCGATCCTAAGAAGGTGCCAAACACTTTTCGACAATGCACGGGAAAAAAAAAAGCAGCGGAAAAAGATATCCCGTACTGTAAATTTTATTTTTTTTAAATAAGAGATTAACACTGATTGCATTTTTTTTAATACCAGCTGTCTGTTTTTGTTTCCAACAAGAAAATAAATCCAAGCTTAACAGATAACACAAAACGCCTACATGACTCTCTTTGTATCATAGGCGGCTGGAAAAAAAAAAAAAAAAAAAAACCCTCGACCAAAGCCCAGCTCAAAGGTTCGAGGAGTTGCAGAAGAAAACACAAAACGCTCGTACAAATACATAAACTTACATTCAACAACTTGAGGTGATCAGTGTTGAACTCTGCCTCGCTGTAAGGAAGTAATTGCCGCAAAAGCCAGCCACCCTCCCACATTGTCTCCGCCGATATGTTAGACCGGCAAAATAAATTGACCAATGCATCGAGGACCTAAATCACACAGATAAATAGTTTCAAGGACTTCCTTCAGTGAATAATGGTTCTTAATTTCTGTTGTTTTGCCTTCTTTAAATCTACGGGGTTTATGCTCAGGTACAACATACCTCAAATCTGTTTAAACGAGGACTAGCTCCCACATGCTCCAAAAAGCACTTCACTCTGTACTTGACCTGTCAGATACATATTAATATATATATATAAATTCAACTCAAGGTGGGTTTAGAACTGTAATTGACAGGTTTATATAGAGTAAACTAACAAATTCTATTTACACTACCATGAGGATCATCCTTCAATTTCACATATAAATATTTATCAATGATTCCAAAACGCTATGAAGCAAGAGAACTTGTTTTTCTTGCTTCATGGCAACTATACCAACTGTAGGTATAAGATTAGTAGCGTGTTTGGATTGTTTGGGATAAGAATAATATTGAGATTCAACAAGATTACAGAACTACTTTTCCTTGTTTTATATTTGGAATTTTGGAACACCATGCTTCACAACACCAAGTTCCAGGAGATAGCATGGAATTTCAGCTCTCAACATTCGAACATGTGACCTCTGCCAAAGTCAGATTTCACAAGTTGTCTTCTTTCGCTGAACCAATGCCTTGGGTCGAACTATTTTCATTGTTTAAGTTTTTTAAAACATACTACGAAAGCAATAAATATCATAATATTTTTTTAGAGGATACATAATTATTCTTATAATAGAAAGTTTTGGGGGAACCTAAAACTATAGTTATAGAGACTATTAAGCTTTAAGCAAGCCTTATTTGCAGCACAGTGAGAAAGATGAAATGTGGAGAATCAAGTGAGGGAATATATAATTAACATATTATAATCTTTGGTAATTTAGCAGTGAAACGTGTTTGAATCTTCCAAGAAATGGCGCAGGAAAAGGAGAGCAGAAGTGATGATAGAACCTTCAACTTTTGCAGATAGCAATCCAGTTCAGTACCCGAACCCTCTCTCATTGAATTACTCTCTGTAGAGAAAAGCTGTTCTTCGCCGAGACCTTCACCAACCAAAGCCTCCTGAGATACAAAAATTAATCATAAACATCTCTGTGAGCGTAAATACCACTAACAAGAGGAACAAGGAATGATTAAGCACACCAAATATTAAACAGCGAATGTTGATATAATCTCGGAGCTACAGCCAAACTTTCAGGGAAACTTAAATTGATAGAGAACAGTGAGAAAGAGCTAAAACTGAAGGACTACTGACACACTAATGAGAGCCTTTAAATTCCATCACGATAAGAAAATACAAGGTAACTGGGTATTCAAGAGACCCATAACTCTCCGAAAAGGCTAAGCCTTAGCCAAAGTACTTTATTTCTCCCCTAAATAATAACTTTTAGCCTCCACGTATAAACTACCAACTCTTAATAATATTAATTCTGACCCTAAACAACCTTACATGGCAAGGCCACAACAGTGAATTAACCACTACCTTGGGGACAAGGTGGTTTTTCACTTTAAGCGATGAAATAATTAGTTATTTGTCTGTGATAAGAATTAGTATCAATAAGAGTTGAGTGGTCTATACATAGCAGCTAGGCTGCAAGTAATCATTTAGGGGAAAAAGGAATTAGTTTCTTTGAGGCTTAGCCATTTGGGAGAGTTACGAATACCCAACTGTTTTGCATATTCTTTTTGTTTATCAATGGAATTGGAGGACTCTTATCACAAACAGACAAGAATGTGAATGATATCAATAAACGTTGGTGCCCATACATAAATGTAATCGGAGGATATTTATAATTCTTGACCTACCAACAGTAGTTTCTTATGTTGTTTACGTTGGGGAAGAATTCCAAGAGCATCTAGCATTGACTCATCAAGTTCTGCATAAAGGGTGATTAGAAACAATAACAACGCAGTAAGACAAAACAGTGCTAACAATTAATAACCGAGGAGATAGAAAGGTAAGAAGTAGCACACCTTTTGTCTGCAACAGTGTAGCAAGGACGCACAACGAACCAGAAACTTGTACATCGTCTCCGTCAGTAACATAGTAAAGCAAGGCTTCCCTAAACGCAACAATATACAACAATTTAGAATATCTGACATTCAGAAAAATATTAAATATGTTGATCTTATAAACTTAAAACAAGGCTTCCCTAAACGCAACAATATACAACAATTTAGAATATCTGACATTCAGAAAAATATCAAATATGTTGATCTTATAAACTTAAAACACCCACTTCCTTCTGTCTGTGTTTGGTGATAAGAAATGAAAATACTCTAACGACCAAGAGTAACGGAAGCAATAGAAAATTGCAAATGTAGAGAGTTTTTATTTCCATAAAAAGTCATATTCTACAAGGCGTGACCGAATTTCTCAACTTGTCAACGTTACAACACAACAGAATCAAAAGAGACAGCTTACCCACAATTACATAAGCAGCTCAACAGTCAAGCTTAACGATGAGAATTACAAAGAAACTAAGCTAGTGTATTCAAACGTTACCTCAGAGACAAGTGTGAATCGTGACAATCGTTTCCCGAATCTACTGCGAGTGTTTGTGAAGAGCTTGGCAGCTGAGAGTCATCGAACGTTAAGCTGCAATCGTCCATCTTGCTTTCGAGCGAAGATTCAAGAGAGGCCTTATAGCCATTAGGTTTTTCAACACCCATTGGTATGAAAGCACTCAGCGGAAGAAAGAGAGAAGCGGCGATAACATTTGCCAAATCTTTAATTTTAACAATGCGCAGGACACAGCAAAGTAAAAACAGCGAAGTTACTGCGCCAAATTGTATTTCCTGCATTCACACACTACCAGAGGTTAAATAACATTCAGTTTCATGGGACTTAATGTATGAACATTATCATCAGGAAACACAGGAAGAAATCCAGAGGCGTTATACATACATTAACCACTTGAGCTGAGAGAGAGGGGAATAAAATTGGGAATATCAACAGCACCAAAAGGTTGTCTGTCATTAATCTCCCAACATCAAGAATCCCAGCAGATATCACATCACTAAAATAGTAGAGAGTGTCTTCAATTTCATTTACAGCAGCAAGAATTGACGAGGCTATCTCCTGACTAGGTTTTCTGTCACAGAAGTAATTAGAACGCCTTAGTAAAATAATATTATTCGAGACCGATGAGGACGTGAAACGCATGTAGTCCAATAAAAGGAAGGATTTTTAGCACAAATAGTCCCTAAACTATTAAGCAAGTGGCATTTTGAACCTCGACCTGTTTTTTGGATTTTTGTAGCAGTTTCAGTCCTTTCCAGAAGAAAAAAAAATGTTTTTTTTATATGAAATTCAACAGAACACCTAAGCAACTTAAAACATATTTTCAAAAGAAACTAAGAGACTGTATTCTGATTTTAAAACAGTAAAAAAAATAAAAAAGAAGAAGTTATAAACAATTTTAGATTTTTATAGTAGTAATTGCTCTAATGATACATTTTAAAATTACAAGTTACTTTAGTTGTTGTCATGTTTTATATTGTTTAGGTGTTGAATTTCATAAAACCGACAAATTAATTTTTTTTAATAACTAAAATGCTACATAAGTAATATTTAAGGACCATTTTGCTCTAAATAACAGAGTTTAGAGACCAAAATGCCTCTCGAGAAATGACTATTTGCTCTAAAAAGCCTAAGCTGAAGAACACCAGCCAATAAAGATAAAGTAACGTGACTGGTGACTCTAACTAATTACTTACTTGTTAGCATCAGAGACCAAAGAATCTAGGTCAATGCACTGCCTTCTAAAAAATGTAACCAGGTTTAAAAAAAACTCTGCATGTGGAGCGCTGGTGATGTATTTATTTACAGATTCATCGCCAACTGAAACCATTACAAGTGCATACAAGGTCAGACCATGTTCTAAAAATGGTTGCACTTTTTAGCAAGACCAGAAAATAACGGAACTCACCGATATATATATTAAGTGTCAAATTACGTACTGCAGTCCGGATCATGCTTTCTCCGTGGAAAGCAAATTTTATTGCCTCAACATAAAGCGGAAATGAAACTATGTGCTCCTACAAAAGGATTAAAAAAAGGTACAAAAGAACGTGAAATCATGTTTTGAGAAAAAATGACAACCAGACATACACCACAAAAATATCAGAAAACTTACATTCTCGGTCTTTACAAGAAGAGAAATCGTATTCTCGTTTAGTTTTCCACTTATTGCTCTTCACCCAAAAAAAAATATATTAAAAAATTAAAGCGTGGTCAACAAATGATCAGATGGAATATTGAGGTCGCTACAACAAACCTTAAGAATGATATGTAATAAGATAAAAGATCATGATGTCGAAAGTCGAACGGGTAAGTTATAAAGTGGTTCATATGCTCGTTGCTGAACATATAATCTGCAAAACAAAAATAGGACTTCAAAGGTCATCAACTTCCTTCTACTGCACTACTGTAATCAAATCAGCTAATAAATAAAAATACACAGAAAACTTAGGTTCTCTCTTCCAAAAACAAAAACAAAAAAACCAATAAAACTTACATATGGCGTGTTCTTTCTTAAGATTCTGCATCAAAATGCTCAGAGTTTGAAGCAACTGAAGTGAGACAGCCAATGTCCTGCTACACTTTAATATGCGTTCAAATTCCCCCATGATTTGCTTTTCCATGAAAAGTCTACAAACATAAAGCGCTACATAAGACACTTAGCTTCAAAATATGCATACAAAGAGCTCCGTGTGTCAGAAGTCTCACTCGAAAATGGTTGAATCGTCATGTTGGTCGCCGTATATTATCAACTCCGCTATCGATCTGATAGCTTCAATTACGAAATCCTAAATCAAAAGGATTTAACTAATTTGAGAAGGACCGGAGCAATAAAGCTACCCGAAAAAAGTAAAAGAGAGAATGTTATTTACCTTGTTGACTTCGTTTACGACCTGAACTTTTGCTAGCTGATCCGCTAAATACCTAAAATCCAAAGAACATGGTCTATATAACCATTAATATCACCTCACATCATACACATTCCAAGTCAAATAACTAAATCATCGTTCCTCCGTTTATGTCCAAACCTCTTCATCTCAATAACAAAGTTCCAAATACTCCAATACGTGGGCTTGCATTTGATTTGTCAACCAATGAGCCACAACTTTCGGACATGCTAAAACACGTTCTTTTCCAGACGGAACATCTTAAACAACTTCCTCACCACAAGTATCAAAACTAGTAATAGGTCAATAATACACCAACTCAATCCTCCTTTAACCCAATTGTTGAAGATTCGTTTAAATGTATAGAATGTGCTTTAGAAGATTATATCTCTGTTTAAACGCCGGTCGAGTCATGAAACATCATGTACAGGAACGAAGTACACAAGCTGAAAGAAAGGCATATTCCCAAAGTTTCGTACTTACTCTTCTTCTTTGTATATTCAATTTTTTTTTATATAGAATTCGTAAGTTTTTGGCGCAAAGCAAACAATTCAAGCCTATCAAGTGAAACCCCCCAAACTCGTAATATTCAGCCGTTACTTCAGTCGCTCTCAGCTAATCATATACTTTTTTCTTCTATTGACCAAATCAATTGCTCTCTCTTTGGACCTAAATGATAAGCAATTACTATCGTTATCTTTCTCAATGAGAATTTTTCGAATTTGAGACCATTTTTGTATATGTTGAAACTAACGATTGTGTTCATTACATTCCATGGCGAGCAATTTCGCTGCTTATGGATCAACGAAACATAGTCTCTGAACTAGGACACTCATTCACGTTTGGTTGGGTAAAATTATTCATCTGATAGCTAAAATTGAAAGATTTTATGAAAAGAAAATACTAGTATACCAATTAATCATTCCCGTATAACCACACGCAAGCGAAATTCGAATAATCGAAATTCTGATTCACCAATAATAAAAATTGGAGGAAAATCGCAAAACAATACGAAAGATGAAGAAAAATGACGAATTGGAAAGGCAATCGAATAGGAAAAAAAAAAAGAAAAAAAAAGACGAACCTGAGGTTATCGATGGAGAATCGATCCCGGGATTTCCAGAACGAGAGCCACATGGCTTCAAAAGTGTTGATCAGTGAGACCACACTGAAGGCTCATAATCGGCCACGAAATTCATGGGAATCGTGAGATCGAAAGTGAAATTGAGAGTGATTTGTGTACATTCAGAGCTCTCTCTGTAGAAGCTTCGGAAACAGACTGGTTTCGGAAGAAAAATAAAAGAGGTCTTCTTTGATCACCCAAACCACTTTTTTATGTTTTCTATTTTAAATAATATTTAATATTAAATTGCTGTAACGATGATGAATTATAATAATGAAGGTGTGACAATAGTTGTAATATAAGTTATAACACGTCTCAAGTTTGTGTTCCTTCCTGTGGACCCGCCTAGTCCCTTTTTTTTTTTTTTCTAATTAGTACGAAGCATACTAATTAAAAGTTTAAATATAACTCACAACGAAAACTAGGTCGAATGAGATCAAGTGATTGTATATTTTGTGCATACTTTTAAGTTTTAACATGTATAAGAATAAAAAGTACGCTAAACTGGAACAAATATCTAATTTTCTCGAACAATTTTGATTGATTGACTGAAAAAGACATGTCTTAGTCTATATAGAGAAACCTCTTTTAAATTTTCTTCTATAGATTTATAGTGGTTCACTTTCAATTTAAAAATTACGTCCACTTTGCCGCTTCAGATTCTCACTAAAACCCAAATCGGGAGAAAATATGTTTACAATTCTCTTGCAATCTACAAATAATATTGGCGCATGGGGTATTTATAAGGAAGACACTAGGGCTAACAGACAGCTCGTCACCTCGGCATCGGTCACATACCTCCCTTTCTTCATGAGCTTCACTTTCAGAGACCTCGTTTAGATCTACTGCTGCAAAGATTCTTCTATCTCCGTCTCGCTGAGTTCCATGGCCGGATATATGATCGGGGATGAGTCGTCGATATGTGCTGCATATCACCAATCTCCTCTGAAATATCAAAACCGCAGAGTTGCAGACCTCTAATTTCGGTCAAACCATAGTCATAAGGTTTAGTTTGCACCTTATTTGCATTGAGGCGACTGAATCCGCTCTCTTCTGTGACGCCACTTTTCTCGGTCGCATTGGAGTTGCAAACAACCTATAAGAGTTGGTAGAGCGGAATCTCCGAGAACACTTTTGTTAGATTTGGATACAACTGATACGAACCACGCCAACAATGTGACGGTGACCCGGAACCAATGTTGGTGCCTTCGCAAATCAGGATATCAAGTTCGATGGCTCTGCGACCCAACGCTTAGAGAGACGCGAACCTTGGAATAATGAGGACGCTACAAACGAATGTGTAAGTTCGCTTGATAAGTCGGAGATGAACGCCACAAGGAATACCTTGATAAGTTCAGAAGTTTATTCAAGAAACAAAGAGAATTATCTCACTATTTTTATAAAAAAAACGTAATCTCATTTCTCATTCATGGAACCTCCTTAAATAAGGAAAATGCAAAGCAAATTCGGAGTTCCTGGTTGCCTTAACTTAAATGGGCCTAGAAGACATTATTTAGGCATAATAACATTAAAATTAAAAAGGCTAACTTAATACCTAACATATATGAACTTCATTAAACATGATTAAAATCACAAAAACTCATTAAAAAGACTCTAATTTAACCCATTAATTTAAACAACGAAAATAACAAATAAGTAACTATGAAATCAAACTCAAAATGAGTTTTCTTCATCACTAGTCTGAATAATCAAAATTAGCTCTCGCTCGCTGCTCTCCTCTTCTTCGAGTCTCATTTTCCTTGCTCTCGTCTCTGTATTTATTCCATTCATCATCGTATAAGCCATGAAACTCTTATTTGAAGTCTTGAACTCTTGAATTCGGAATTGACTCCTTAAAGCGCCTTAGTTTCTTTGCACGTGGGATCACATCAACAACTAACCTTGATGAAAGTACGGCCGAGTTCGTATCTTTTTTTAGTCATATCCCTCAATGTCCAATTCCATCGCCGCATCTGCGATGGACAATGAATCGCGTGATTTGCATTGCAACTTCTCTTCCATCGTCAAATTTGTTGAGGAAGCAAAACTACGGTTGTATTATCGCGTTCCCTCTTGCCGATGCCGATCAAAGACTCGTCGGATCACGATTTGGGAGAATCGTTGCTTGATGGTGACAAAGTGTTGCTCCAACGTTGTAGTAAGCCTCAAAAAGTTTTCTTATACGTGAACAATTTGCGCGCCTTCGTTGCCCGCAATAATTTAACGAGTTCTTCGAGCTCTATTTATTAATTTTTTTTTTCGGTTAGCTCTTAATAAATACGCCAGTTGTACTATATACAATAGAGTAACTTCGATTCGGTACCATTACCCTTTTGCTTTATTATTGTAGGTATATATAACTCTGACTATGATAAATTTAATAAAGTGGTAATTTAATCAATTTTTTTTACTACAAAACAGTTTTTTTAAGTTGTAAACACTTTTTTTTTTAAATTAACAATTATTTTGTAAAAATTGTTTATTATTTTTTTCTATAAGAAATATAATTGTTTACCATTTAAAAAAAAATATTTTAAAGAATTTAAAATAGCCACTATTTTACCATAAGACCGTTATTTTTCGTAATTTTCCATTTAATATAAAAAAAACTATTTCCCAAATTGGGCCTTTGGTTTAAGCCCATGTAGTTATTAAGCCCAATGCCCATATTAACCACATTATGAAACTTCTCGGAGAATAACCCCGTAAAAAAGGCTATTCTCTGCTTCTTCTTTGCTATTGTATTTCTCAGTCTGTATTTGCTATCGGCTCGAGACCAGAACCTACGACGAATAACCCTAGTTCTACCTAAGCATCGAATCCATGGGTACGTTTCACCAAGCTTTTCGCTGCCTCTCGTCTTTCGCTTATTGAATTTCGATCAATCCTTGAGTTATCGTTCATACCTAAATTTTTTTTTATCTATTAATAATCATTTTTATATATATTTTTCGCGCTGTCACTCTTCTGCGATAATTCGATAGCTATAGCCGTTTGTAGTACGATTATTCGATCGAGATTGTTTGTTGTGTGAATTTTGGTTTTTCGATGGTCGGAAAGGAGATTATGTTCTTTAACGATCGATTTCGGTGAACTAGGGTTCAAGCTTCTGTAATTCCGTTCGACATGAATAAGAGCTATTTTGAGGGAATTGCATGCCAATAGAGCTAAGTAGGCTTGTGGAGAAATGAAGTGTACTAGTTCACTAGGAAAATAATAAATTTTCATGCGTGTGTTAAATTGTGGTTCAGTTAAGAGTTTTATTGATTGAATACGCAACTGGATGTTTTTCGATTCTTGATTGGATTGGAAAGAGAAGATCTGATTTGCAATTATTGATGAATTGTTGAGGGCTTATTGGGGTGACTGGGTTTAATGTGTGTGAATGCAGATATCGAGGAGGAGATTCGATCATTGCAGCTTGATACAGAAGGTACTCTGAATGGTTCTATATTCTCTTTTTCTGTTTATTGTTTTTATACCATTTTGTGTAATATTTAGTATTTTCTTTCTTCGTAACTCATGGGTTTTGATTGGAGTCTTTTCTCTTGTGTTATGTTTGTTGACTCAACTAGAAGACATTGGGGCAGTTAATCCAGAAGAACCAAAGGCCGTTGAAGTTGAGACAACTGAGAAGATGGATGAAGGTCATTTCCGAATTTCCATTCAGTTTATGTTGAATTCTTATTGTCTTTTTGTTATGTGTTTTCTAGAAGTTTTTTTTTTGTCTTGGGGTGATCGTAATTTTGGCTGTTGATCATTAAGTATTGAAGTATTTTAGGTGCTCGTAAATTTGATAATTGAAGACTGGCTATTTCATTGTTTTGGGTGATCATGACTTAGTTTGCTGTTAATGATTACTATTGTTGGCTGAGAGTGTGTATTTGTTTGAAGGACAGACTGGTGTACTGTGGAACAATAAATTTGTATGCAAGTCTTGATTGATGATTCCATAGCATTTGCTCATGAGAATTATTTAAGACATCGGTGTTTCTTGAAATTCTTGAGTCTTAAACCTCTTTGTTCCTTTACTAAACAATGAATCAAGTTATGTGACTAATTTACTACTGTAGGAGCAAGTTACAGTTGAAATCACTATGTAAAGTTTCTTTCGTACTATCATCCTCTAATCCGTCTTCCTTATTCTGAGCGATTCTTTTTACCCCTTTCTTATCTTTGTATTTGTATTCTTCATTAACCTAGTAATATATTTTAAAATAAAATTGTTTGATTTGGTTCAGATAAAAAGGAAGAAGTCCAAGCTCATGCATCTGCGTCAGTCCCAGAAGAGCATAAAGGTATGCCGAGTCTGTTTGATTAATATAATATATGTTTGTTTTACAAGTTACGTTAATTATCATCTTTCAAAATTTGACATTTTGTATGTAAATTGTAGTGAAAGAGAAAGATATTCCGCCTCCAGATGAGGAAGACGAGGAGGTTGAATCAGAGCAGAAAAGGCATTTGAATGTTGTTTTCATTGGTCACGTTGGTATGTCAGCCACTTGCAAAAATATCAAGCAAAAAACAATATTTTTTTTTTAAAAATATTCAATGTCAGATAAATTTGTATTTTGAGAAAATTTAATTCATGTTAAAGATTGCTAACTTGGGAATCGACGTGTTTGCAAGAAAACACAATTAAGATAAAAGGAAAAATCAAGCATTAAATATAAACTAGCAGTGTTAGTACAATAGCATCTGTTTAATGAGGTATGAATGGGTTGAAGCCCTTAGTTCCTTGAGCAAATTGATGGCGTTATATCTGGGCCTTATTCTGAAAATTAGATGAAAGCAATTGGTCTTTTTAGTGCAGGAAGACATAAAATTTGCAAGGCTTCAGATTTTGAAAGTGTCTTGAGGCGTGACTTAACTTCAAACAGTCATAGTCAATCAAGCGATTTCCTTGGTGTGAATGCGTACTAATTGCACAGTTTGGTTACTTAGGTTATCGTATTCATGGCCCAACAATATAAAAGTTGCCTTGCTTATTTGGCATCTTGAAGTAATAATTAGGAATGTCATAGCCTAAAATTCACGATATCAAGATATTCTTGATTGTATTTTTAATTTTAGTGTTTTTAAACCATAGTGCGTTTAGAATTCGTATTTGGCACCTCAAATTCAGTGAGCCTTGATGGGGAAGACTATTCCAATTCTTCTTCCTTTTGTTAAATAATTCATAACTCGACACATCAAATTGAACGAAACAAGGAGCATAAGAAAGCTTCCAACTCTTCATGAATTTGTTTGTAAAGTGTCTAGCTTTATATTACTAAATCATGTATTAAAACTCAATTCTACTTTTTGTTAGAAAAAGTTTCTCGAGTCATATACTCTGTTTAATAGAAGACCGTGTTAGTTTTTCATTGATTGATTTCCAATCACTGATGTTCATCTTGGTAATATGTATGTTTACAGATGCTGGTAAGTCCACCACTGGAGGTCAAATACTCTTCCTCAGCGGTCAGGTTGATGATCGTACAATCCAGAAATATGAAAAAGAAGCAAAAGACAAGAGTAGGGAAAGCTGGTGGGTAGACTGAATTCTGTTTTCGTATTGTTATTATTTTGATTGTTGTTAGGAGAGTGAAGGCTGATTCCTTATTACGTTATGTTGTCCTTTCAAGATAATAGTATGAGGCAATATTAGTTTTCTCAACTGAAACAATTTCAAACAAATTTCGCATCTTTTCCAAATAGATTTTCTAGGCTGTTAACTGCTAGAAAGTTTAAAATAGTCGGACCAAATACTTCTTTGAAGTTATTGTGTTGCTTTCTCTTCAACTATAACGATCCAACTTAGAATAGCTTGTCTCGACTTTATCATCTTGGATTACAATATTTTACTAAAGAATTGATTGGTTGGATATCTAGCTGACTTATAGTAGTGAACCCAAATATGTCCCAGCAAGTAGCATTGGGATTTCTTTTTCCTTTGATTTATGATGAAGCAAGTTGAGACTTGGTTTTGATTTTATCTAAATGGATTTCTTGGAATTCTTTTCAGTTTAAATTTGAAATTTCAATGCATTTGATGATACTGTTGATGGGTGTATGTATATTCTTTTGTGCATCATAACAACAAAATCTTAAGTGAGAGCTGGCATTTCCATAGCTTGATTGACTCTCTGAATCATTGTATAGCTTTGTGGCTTTTTTCTTCCTGCTCTGAGTTTAAGTCTTTTTCTTTGGCCGATTTGGCAACGGATTGGCCCAGTGCTCTGTAACTTTTCGTTCTTTTCGGGCTTCTATTTTCAGTTTTTGAACTCCTTGTATTGGTTCTCGGCTATGCCGTTTTAAAGTAATTATAAAGCCCCGTTGTTTCTTTTAAAAAAAAAACAACAAAATCTTAAGCAGAAGATTTGCCTTGCAACTTTCATTGCAAGCCTTCACATTTTACTATCCTTGATTTGGATTTTATTCAAACCAGAATTGCAGTCAACAGATGCCTATTTGAAGTCAGACAGTGTACCTGATCATAATTATTATAACAAAACAAAGTATTCATTTATCATATACAAGTCAATTATGGAGTTTTGTGTATATTCTAGCATGAAAATAGTTATGTTGATCAAACTTTCTATGTAACAGGTACATGGCATATATTATGGACACCAATGAAGAAGAGAGGGCTAAGGTCGGATTAAATGGCATCAATTATAGCTTCCACTGCACTCTACCATAGATTATTTATAGTGTTGATAAATGACAACTTATTGACATTTCCGAAACTGTCGCTTCAGGGGAAAACAGTTGAAGTTGGTAGAGCACATTTTGAAACTGAGACAACAAGATTCACAATTTTGGATGCACCGGTATGCAATTCATCTTTTTCCTGCTTACCCCAAAAAAAAAAAAACCGATATAGTTTTCGATAAGCATCTAGAACTTGAAAATTGAAATTATTGTTTTGGTTTTAAAAATGAAGAAACATGATTGTAGATTCCTCGATGTATATGTTGAAGAACTTTTTTTTTTTAAGTGTACTAGTATGGTTCTGACCAGAAGAACTTCCAAACGGTTAGGCTTCTCTTAAATGAACAAACATTGCTCAAAGCAGCTTTCGACTCTTGAGACTACCAAAGCCTTCTTTTTCTAAATAAAAAATAAATTGTGCCAAGTGGTAACTAAAGAGATTTTTCTGCATCCCCAATGAGTTGGTCTGGTAGTAAGGATGAATGCTGAGATGTGTGATTAGGTGCACGGTCTCAAGTTCAATCCCGTATAAACTAAAAAAATTGGGCTACTGAGAGGTCTCTCGGTCGAACTATCTACTATGACCATTTTTTCTGCGATTTAGTAACATGTAACTTTAGGGATCCTATTTTTAATTGGTGGATATAGTTTTCCTAGACGTAAAAATGTGTCTTCCCTCCTATAGATGCTTTAGTTGTAAACCAAACTACTTATGTGCAGCGTTTTATGAGAATACGCACACACAGTCATTTCAAAGTTTGGTCTTATTGCCTCATTGGAGTATGTTATATCATTCGTGTTTATTCTTCCTTTTGAATATTTATATAGGGTCACAAGAGTTATGTGCCTAATATGATAAGTGGTGCATCTCAAGCTGATATAGGAGTTCTTGTAAGTTTTTCTTCCCTGATTAATTTTTTTTTTTAATATCGGTTAACTCTGACAGTTATGTGGATCCAATGCAGATCAGTTGAAACTTCTTTTGTTGTATTTTTTTTTGCCATCTTAAGAATGTACTGTTCAGTTGCATGTGGCTTTTCTTTAGTTTGATCACGTTTTCCCTTTGAAATAGGTCATTTCTGCTAGGAAAGGAGAATTCGAAACTGGATTTGAGCGAGGTGGACAGACTCGTGAACATGTCCAGCTTGCAAAAACCTTGGGTGTCTCTAAGCTTCTTGTCGTTGTGAATAAGATGGACGATCCTACAGTGAACTGGTCCAAAGAAAGGTGCTTTATCCTTGGTCATCTCATTCTCTACTCAATCTGCAGCGTCAGTTCTATATTTCACTTTATACTAATGTTTAAAAAGGCGCTCCTAAAGGTGCGCCTTGAGGTGAGGCGCTCAGAAATCTCATCCGGGCTTAAGCCCGGCAAGGAAAACAGCGACTTGCGCCTGGAAAATGGCCAGTTTAAAAAAAAATGGGCCGAATTTAATGTGTGGGCTTTTTTTACTGGGCCTTTGGGTTTTTTAAGTCGAGTAATAAAACAAGCGTGCAAACTCAGAAAAAATTAGGTTTTAATTAATCCTAACCAGCGTGCGAACTTGCGAACCTTCATGCTATTCAAGATTACTATTTGAGAGTCTAAGATATGGTTTTGTTGTTGAATTACTGTTTGAGAGTCTAAGACATGTTTTTGTTGTTAAATTACTATTTAAGATTATTTGAGATTTATGATAGGCTTACGCCTTGATACGCCTTGAGGTTTACGTCTCGCCTTGAAAACAGAAATCCCCTCAAGGCTCGTTTACGCCTATTTAAACATTGTTTTATACATGTTATTTCAGGTATGATGAGATTGAATCCAAGATTATACCATTTCTGAAATTGTCTGGCTACAACGTGAAAAAAGGTAGCATGATTTCGACCCTATAACATAGTGTATACTTACAGAATTTGGTTTTTGTTTGATTCTTATTGTCGAAATAACCACATCTATTACTAGATCAACTTTTTTTTTTTTTTTGAGGTTACTAGATCAAATTTAGACGCTCTTGGGGTGGTTAATATTTGATTTTAGCCTGCGATCAAATTGCTGGATGTTATGCAATGTTTAGCAAATTTCCGTGCCATTCAATCTTAATCATCACTCGTTAGCTGTTGTAATTCTCTCACAGAAAATGCCATATAGGCTAAATAACTCATCAACAGATTAGAAGGCAAATCATTCCGGGGTTTTGAATGAAACAACAAAGAGAATATTATTCATGTAGAAATAATATGACATTCTCAAAGTTAAAATACTATTATCATTATTTTCCTATATTAAAATGTATCACAGAATGGTTCTTTTATGGAGGCTCGTGAATTTGGCTACTGCCTGAATCAGCAAGGGTGAAACTTTGTTATCATGTATATCCAATAGTAGATTAGTTTGTTTCACTGCTTATGAGTGCCCGTATTATATAAGAAGAAGGCTGGTTATCCTTTTTGAGTCCTGTAAATAAAATGCTAATCGAAGTGTTCTTTAAATTTTAGATGTTCTGTTCCTACCGATATCTGGTCTTATGGGTACAAACATGAAGACCAGATTGGAAAAGAAGGTCTGCCCGTGGTGGAACGGTCCCTGCCTTTTTGAAGCTCTCGATGCTATTGAAGTTCCTCTACGAGATCCAAAAGGTCCATTCAGGTACGAAGTGATCTTATTATGCTAGTCTCTCTCCTACCAAGTATACTTTCATGGATTATATCTGTTCAGCCCTTTCTGGCTGACATAGCAAAGCAATAAGGTGAAGTGTTTATTTATATTTTATTTCCTTGTTTGAGTATTATAAAATATAAAAAAGTCTTGTTTTCCGTTCTGTCATTGTTCTCTCCATTGCCTTAGTAAAAACAAACTAAAGTACTTGAATCAATGGACAAAGTATCATTATAGAGAAATTGGTCACCGCAGCTGTTATGCTCTCCTTGAAGTCTTTTTGTGCAAAGAATATGTTAAATCAGCACTACCTGGATTGGGAATCAATAAATTAGTGTTATATTGTAATAGAACGGAATCATTGAGAACTGATTTGAGCATGTACACAATAGGATGCCAATTATCGACAAATTCAAAGACATGGGAACTGTTACTATGGGGAAAATAGAATCTGGTTCTGTTCGTGAAGGTGATTCGCTGATGATCATGCCAAATAAGGTGCCATGTTGTTTCTTGTGTCGAAATGCTTATTCTGCTCTTTTTTTTTTTTTTTTTTCTGTGTGTATATTTTAAGTGGGCTTGACTTGACAAAACAAACATGCAGACTGTTGTGAAAGTTATTGGCATATATTGTGATGAAAACAAGGTTAGACGAGCGGGACCCGGTGAGAATGTTAGGGTCCGGGTTTCTGGAATTGAAGAAGAGGATATACTATCTGGTTTTGTTTTATCCAGCGTTGGTAAGTTCAACCTCTTTGCGTGTCATTTCTCGTGTATTTGAAATAATTCGTTATTCGGCGGTCATGTGTTGCATGCCGATTTCTATTAAATTGGAACTTTTTTTTTTTACCGCATATATATTGCGTTTTGATATTCATGTATATTTTGTTTTATTGTATATTAGTGTTTTGATATCCTGCTTTGTTTTTCAATGCAGCGAAACCGATACATGCGGTGACTGAGTTCATTGCCCAATTGCAGATTCTGGAGTTACTGGACAACGTACTGAAAATGCTGTTCTGTTCTTAATTCTGAGATCAAAATAAGAGAAAAAAAAGGAAAAAAGAAAATAAATAAGTAAATGGACAGTCCCTAAATCTGTATTAACTCATGTTTCTTGATGATATCAATTTTATGTATAGGCAATCTTTACAGCTGGTTATAAGGCGGTCTTGCACATCCATGCTGTCGTTGAAGAATGTGAGATTGTTGAGTTGCTAAAGCAAATTGATCCAAAAACCAGGAAACCAATGAAAAAGAAAGTGCTCTTCGTGAAGAACGGTGCTATTGTTTTGTGCCGTGTTCAGGTATTTATTTTTATTTTTACTAACGGTTTGAGTGGTCAGTTGTAATTTTACTTCCTGTAATTTTTAAATAACACCCTTGTTGTATCTTGTTTTTTCAGGTAAGCAACTTGATAAGCATCGAAACGTTTGCAGATTTTCCACAGCTCGGGAGATTTACACTTCGAACTGAAGGTTAGAGAGTGAGAGAGAGAGAGATACAATTTTAATCGACTGCTATTATGCTCCAGCCTCTGAATAATCTCCTCCATAATGTTTACAGGGAAAACAATTGCTGTCGGAAAAGTCACCAATCTTGCATAAACAACCAATTTTGACTCAAGAGAGGTTAGTTAAGAGTTCCAAATCTCAGTTTTTTATATCATCAAGTCTCTGCTTGCAATTTAAGTTGTTCCAAGGTTGGTTTATAACATTTACCGGGTTTGTTTTATCACAGGGAACAACTCTTGGCAAGCGATCGATACATCCCAGTTTCAACGAGATAGATCTGTGTGGTGATCGACTCGATCGGGAATAGATTTGTTATCGTATTATCAAGTTACATATTTTGTAGAGTGGTGAAAAATCATTAATAGTTGTTGCTAGTGCTCATGTGTTGATTGAGCACCATTGCTTGCCCTTCCATTATTCCTTAAATTTTGAAAGACAAAAGAAACTCGGTACTTAGCTTATTGCTGCTCTGCTAGTTTCGGAAAGTCCTCGGAGTTGGTTTCAGGCAATTTTAAATATAGTAGATTTGCAAAGCGAACAATACATTGTTCTTGTTTGTACCCGAAATTCCCGGGACTCGACTTTCCGAGTTCTTCGCATCTTGTCCCTATTTACGAGAGACCTATACTCGTGACCCGCATCTACCGTAGGCTTTTGTCCACTTTTGAGTCGAAAGTTAATTCATAACTTTAACTCTGGTAACGTTTTTTTTGTTTAGTTAATAAGTTTATCATCTCAAATACTGTCTACAATTTTATTTAGTTTTTTTTTTTTTTTTCCATTAGGTAATTTTATTCGGAATAAGAAAAAATCCTCCGCAAATTTCAAATTTTATTTAGAATCACGATAAAATCGGTGGAAATTTATTGTTAAAGAGGTTTTTTCCTTGGCAAAAACTACACGAAAAATGATCATTGAAACTGTTGCCCTAAATGCACAGACGGAGTTCTGTGGAGAGGCCAAATTTGGCTTCTTGAAGTTTAAGCGTGGTCTGGCTTCATAACAAAATCCGTATGTAATAATTATTTTTTTTAATTGAAAGTGATTTTTAATTCTAAATTTGACATTGGATTTTTATTTTTTATTTTTCAATGAGAGTATTTTGGAAGCATATAATGCCGTAATGCTTTGAGAATCTGGGTGATATCGTACGGACTACGGAGTACGGACGAAGAAAAAACATCATTCTTATCCCATTCCTTTCTCCTCAGTCTTTAGCGGTTGGTATGGTTTCACAAACGACCAAACCCTGCCGAAGGAAATAAAAATAAAAAAGATAAATTTCATTTTTACCCTCTGAATTATAGCACTTGTAACAACTTTTTTTTTTTTTTTCTTACAACTGTTCTTCTTGAATTTTACAAATGCTTTTAACTTTGCTATTTATGTCTATGTTTTTTTTTAACAAAGTTAGATACTTGTCGGTATATAAATGAGTTTGAAATAAAATTTACCAATATACCTTTAATATATGTTATTAATACCTTTTTTTTATTATAAAAATACTATTATTAATATATATATATATATATATATATATATATATTGATTAATAAAAATTTAAAACATCCTCTCTCTCTTTTTAAGATACAAAGATAAAAAAAACGTTGTACATAATATAGCAACATAGTCAATTTCAAATATGATTTTAAGGATGTAATGAACATTTGATAAATTTTATAATCCAGTCATTTATAGAAATAAACAGTTAGAAAATATCGGAAATACCTTTATGTAATATGAATCATAGAAATCAACTACTAGTCAACGTTTCAGCCAGCCAAAACTTATAGCGTGTAAAATAAATGAAAATTAACCCAAGAAAACTTGATATCACAACTAATTGGACTACAAAAAAAATATATGAAATAAAGGGGATCAAGTTAACTTGTAATAAAACTGCATTATTTGGCTGCGATCAAAACACAAATTTAAAGGAAATTCATTAATAAAAAACAAAAAATTGGCTACGTAAGCCACCTAAACTATAGGAATTGTAAATTAGCCAACCTTTGGTAAATAATTTGTAAATAGTCAACTTGCATACGTGGCAACCTATTAACTACCTAAAATATATGTTTGGTTGTGTTAAATAAGGCTTTTATTAATTTGTAAATAAGTTTACTTGGCTATTTACAAGAAATTAACCAAAAGTGGGCTATATCTCAATCCACTATATCCGTGTGGCTATATAACTTAATAACCCAATAAAAAATTAATACAAAAATATAATAGGCAACCGTGCAAAAATATAATAGATTATCGTGCAAAAATAACTACCTCACTTTCTCTTTTTTCTCAGTTACCGAAAGTTTATCTTCTAACGTCTGATATCGCGTGTAGAATAAACGGAAATTAACTTAAATTAACTCATAAAAACTTGATATTGCAACTAACTGGACTATAAAAAAGAAAAGAAAATATTATGGAATAAATCAAGTTAACGTGTATTAAAGCTGCATTATTTGGTTGCAATCAAAACGTTGGCTACATGTTTATGATCAACCGATTTGAATATAGGTCAAAGTAGTAATTTGTTAAATGACTAATAAAGCCACATAATCATTTGTGGCTACATTTGAAACTTAAATGAAACATTGGCTATGTTGCAATACCAACGTTTCAAGTGGATTAGTCCGTGTAATTTTTCTTATATCAAACACCCTAACACTTCGAAGTTAATGACTCCATTTTTTCTTCTTTTATTTTTGTTTAATTATCTTTAAAAAATTATACTGTTCGTCTGTTTCTGTTTAAAAAAATAAAGAGATTAAATTATGTTAAATATTTATTTTTAATATTAAAAATGATTAAGAAAACGAAAAAATATGATTTAAATATTTATTTTTAATATTAATAATGATAAAAAAAAATAATAATACGATTTTACCCTTAAATTATGTTCAATATTTGACGGAGGACTTATTTTGAAATAAATAAAAAGGTTCAAAGTAAACGGTTGTAAGGAGAAAAAAAAAAAGTATAATAGAAATTATTACAAGTGCTATAATTTAAGAGAAATTTCATTTTCTAGACCCGAAAGTAATGAAAATATCTCAATTAGACTCACTATTTTAAAAATATCCAAAATTGGACTTTTGTACCAATTTTGGACGAAAATACCATTGCAAGACCATATAACTACTACTAAAAAAAAGTTAATTCTCTACTTATTTAAAATCTCTCATTCTCTCTCATTTTCTCATCATTTCGCGTATCCAATTGATTGAATTCCTTCAAAATGGGTAAATATGCTTCTTCATTCATTTTTTATATCTTTAGTGATATAGTTTGTGTAGAATAAATAAAGTTGGTAGATGTAGGTTAAACTTTCAAGAATTTGACGTTATTTCCGATGAAATCCGACCATTTCGGATTAAATTCATGTAAAAATTCCGATGAAATTCAAGCAGAAATTCTGACCAATTCCGACCAATTCCGACCATTCCGACCAATTCTGACCCATTCCGACCAATTCTGACCCATTCCGACCACTCCGACCAATTCCGACTCTTTTCGACCAATTCCGACCAATTCCAATGAGTTTTGTAATATAACATAATATATAACATAAAACAAAATATCATCAACTTATAAGTAAATTTAACATAAAAAAACACGATGTTCATAATTTAAAAAACAAAAATTTATTAGTATGTTGTTCATAATTAAAAAAAAAAACTAATTATTAGTATATTTTGTTCATAAATTAAAAAGAACTATTTTTAATTTATTTATCATAAATACACACCAAATTATCTTAAATTATTTTAAAAAAAAATAATTTTTCAAGAACACCTCGTCGGAATCTCAAAACCACCGAAACTCGTCGGAACGTGTCGGAATTGATCGGATTCCGATGGTCTTCATCGAAAATTCCAATTTTTTTTTTTTAAAAAAAAAAAAAAATCTTTTTTAACCTCCAAATCTCATTCAAATCAATCTAAAATAACGAATAAGCACTAAAATCTTTTATCCTATCAATCCTACACTAATCAAACCATGAAAAAAAACATAAAAAAACTAACTTTTTTTTTTGTCATTTTGAGTTATGGAAGTTTGAGAGCTTGAGACCTTGAAGTGGTGTGGTGGTTTCGGTCGGATTTCGTGTGGTGGGCGTCGAATTTGAGGTGGTGGAGGTCGGATTTCGTGTGGTGGGTGTCGGAATGGTGTTGCTGGCGTCGGATTTGGTGTGGAGAGCAAGAGAGAGAAAGTGAGAGAGTGAGAGTGAAAGAGATGGGAGATGGTTTATTTCTGAATCGATGGTATTTTCGTTCAAAATTGGTACAAAAGTCCAATTTTGGATATTTTTTAAGTAGTGGACTAATCGAGATATTTTCATTACTTTCGGGTCTAGAAAATGAAATTTCTCTCATTTAAGGGGTAAAAATGAAATTTATCCAAATAAAACCACACCCAACAAAATAAATCTTTTATTTCTATTTTTCTCTTTTTCATATATTTCAAACCAAACTTTATTAGAGTACCAACTTGCCAAAACCAAATCGGATATCCTCCTTTCAAACCAAACCTCATGTTCCTCTTCTTCTGGATTTGCGACAAAATCACTGACTACAGTGTCACACATAAAAGTAAAAGAAAGTAATAAAGAAGTACCAGCTTGCAAAACCAAAGTGGGACCCACTAAAAAAAAGCCCAACGCCCACAGATTCGTGACGTTGACGTTTTTGGTTTGAGATAGGCGGTTTGGCTTTCTCTTCCTCTTTTTCTCTCTCTCTCCGCCGAAAAATGACCAATCTCACAGCGTAAGCTCAAACGTAGTAAATAATAAGAAAATAAAGTTTTTTATTATTTTTTTTCTATTTTTTTTTATCTCTCGTGCTTATCACATAAGATCTTCTCCGTATCCGACCTTTCTTCTATGTTTATCATTATTTTTTAATTGAGTTGAATTGAAAAAATTGGTATCTTATTTAATGATCTTGTTTGTTTTTGGTGGAGTTTGGATTGACAAAGGCCACAATATGGAATTTATACATTCTGCACCCTACTCCTCCGACTTTCAACTTTAATGTCATTTTTAA
This sequence comes from Urtica dioica subsp. dioica, assembly GCF_054948205.1. Lineage (NCBI taxonomy): Eukaryota > Viridiplantae > Streptophyta > Magnoliopsida > Rosales > Urticaceae > Urtica > Urtica dioica. Next base: position 1,273,235 of record NC_142760.1, read on the forward strand.
TTTGAATTCAATTGAGAATATGACATAACCTCTAGACCAAGAAATTTGTACCACTAGCCTTGGTTGTTGACGATACATACATCTACAAATAAAGATATTTAAATAACATTCTTCATTCAAGTAAAATCACTTCAGAGCTTGACAAAACCGTTTTTCCCTCTACTTGTGGGAGAAACGAAAGGAAGCATAAAATTTTCATAAAATATCATGAATTAAAAGGTCACTTTGGTTTTTGATAACTAAGTATAGTTTATTTCATTAAATATCAACCGTCATGTGTCTAAGAAAAATTAGGATTATATCAACACATTTTATCGGTGTGAGAGGATAATTATGTGGTAAAAGTGGTAGATTAGACGAGACCAAGTTGTGTTTCATTGCAATCTCTTCTTTGTCCCCGTGACTTATCTAATTCACTATAATTAGTCTGATTGATGATACATCTCATTCTCGTGATATTTAGTTGAAGGTATTTTTGTCTCAATATTTTATAAGATGTAGTCCCATAAGATATTTGGTGGAATATTAACCAATAGTTTAAATTTTACCAAAATATTGATTACATATGATTACGACTTAAACTTGTGAAAATATGAAGAAAAGAAAAGGTTTTAGACGGAAAGAAAAAAAATTGCGAAATGTTGATTGCTAGGGTCTCAATATTCCATAAAATGTAGTCCCATAAGATATTTGGTGGACTATTAATCAATGGTTTAAATTTTACCAAAATATCGATTACATAAGTAAATTATCACTTAAACTTGAGAAAAAATGAGAGTAAAAAAGAAAAAGTTGCAGAAGGAAAGAGAAAAAAAAAAGTACAAAATGTTGATTGCTAGGGGAATTCAAAATCAAATATTCTATATAAACACAAAATCAATAATCAATGAACTCGAGTTACTAAATTACACAAAATTGTTAAATCTCAATTTAACATTTTATAGAATAAAATAAAAAAATCGACCTCAATCTATAGCATCCATACTTATACCGAAAATTATTTATGTACAATATACATTTTAAATTAGCATCGCACCAAGCTTCATCACTAAGAGTAAGACAACTACTGATATTTAAATTTTGTGTAATTTGATTGATATTTAAAACGTTGATGTATATGAGTTCACATGTAACTTGGTTGCACTTAATTTTATAGTCAATGTTATATAGTAGGCTAATTTTGGCAAGTAGTTTTATTTCCCCATTGGTCGTAAATTTGTCCGTGACCACGTGGACTCTAATTTACCCGGTTATACACTTATGTTTTGTGTGGATGAACTTGTTTATAACATTACACTCACACGCGTGAATTCTTATATCATACGTGGATTATTAGCCACATGAAATAACAACCACATTTTCAGCTTCAGGATTATTATCCGCTATATATTTAATTCTCTTTGCTTTTAACCTACTGGCAATTCCGATATTTAAAAAAAAAACAAAAAACAAAAAAACTACTGGCAATTCATCACTCACTCAATCAACATATAATACTTCGCTTTCGATGCAGAATTTATATGAGCTTTCTATATATGTATTATGTACCCAATATTAACAATAAATTTAATAAATAAATCCATGACCTTTTCAACTTTAACAATTATTGTCAAGGCCCCACCATTAATGACCTGGCCAAAGTTTCTAACTTAAGCACAAAATTTTCTAACACCGTTAAGAATTCAGTAAATATGAAATGTTAATATTAATTAGTTCAAATGAAGTATTCGTAGTTTCTTCGTATAAAATTAAGTACGAGAGTACGACCCACCATAGAACGTATACGTGATAAAAAAAAAAATAGGACTCATTTCTTCGTATAAAATTCGTGTTATCACTTTGCCTTTCAATTACATTAATGATACGTATATTGTCTGTTACAAATTAGTATATGTCGCGTCCACTTATGAATTAGCCTATAGACCATCTCAAACTCACAATATTAAATTGGTGTATTTTTTACACTAAATATGATGCAGTTACACTATTTTCACTCAAACCTATAACACTAAATTCCCAAAAAAAAAAAGATAAATTTTTATACTTTTCAATATTACCTCGTATCAATTACATATTAGCTCCTCTATTAATTTGTTATGTCTATAATAATCTTATTAAATATTATATATATTTTTCTATATCAACAATATCAAATAAATTTATATTAATATTAAATATTACATAAATAATACTACAAAATTAATATTAAAAAAATTAACCCAAAAAACAAACATTTTTTTGGATAACATTCATGGAATAAAGATCATATACCCACACCGAAAAACACACGTAGAAGAGGAGAGAGAGAGAGAGAGAGAGAGAGAGAGAGAGAGAGAGAGCAAGAGAAGCAATAAGAGAGAAAAGCCGAGTGAGAGAAATAGATAAAGAGAGAGATTAATTTTACCGGAAAAAGGGAGGAAGATGATCATAATTTTACGTCTATCTCGTCCAAGGTAAGGACTCATTTAACTCATAATGTATATGATTTCAGGTAGATAATGGATTCAAGTGATGATGGCGAAGTAATTATCTTAGAAGTTCGTATTCGTAATATGCGCATTCGAAGAAGAAAGGTACTATAACAAATGCATGAAGAATTACAATGAATTGAACGGCTACCTTAGTGAATGGAATGGAAAAGTGAAAGGTGAATATATGTTTGGTATGTTTGAGATTTTATTGTTCACGATATGTGGAGTCATTATTCATGATGTAAGGAAATAATTGTATATATTTTAGACTATAATGTCATATTTATGTTTTTGTGTAGATACATGATACATCTATATTATTGATGTTTTTAAAAATATTTGTTTTGAGTTTAATAACAGAATTATGTATCAAACAGTTATTCTGTTTTTTTCATTTTCTGAATAAAAAATATAAAACGTATACTAAACAGTTATTTGAAAACAAGTGCAAAAATTTATTACACTACAATTACATAAAAAGGAAAACGAAAACTGTTTGAATTAACTAGCCCATATTATGTTAATAATACTACAAAATTAATATTAAAAAAAATCACCCTAAAAAACAAACATTTTTTTGGATAACATTCATGGAATAAAGATTATATATCCACGCCGAAAAACACACACATAGAGAGAGAGAGAGAGGGAGGGAGAGAGAGAGAGAGAGAGAGGCATAAGAGAGAAAAGCCGAGTGAGAGAAATAGATAAAGAGAGAGGTTCATTTTACCGAAAACGGGAGGAAGATGATCCGAATTTTCTGTCTATCTTGTCCAAGGTAAGGACTCATTTAACTTATAATTTATATTATTTCATGTAGATAATGGATTCAAAGTGATGATGCCGAAGTAATTATCTTAGAAGATCATATTCGCCGTGGTAATACACGCATTCGAAGAAGAAGGATACTATAACAAATGCATGAAGAATCACAACGAATCGAACGGCTACCAAAGCGAATTGATGATATGGATGACTGTGCTGTTAAGTTGAATCGATGGAGCATATGCACCTTATTTTTTCTTTTTTTTTCAATGCACCTTTTGTTTGGAATTTCCATTTTGTGCTCTTCTTAATAAAACTCTATATCTGACTTTAAAAATGGAATGAAAAAACCCTTTTATAGTGTGTATATCTATGTATGTATTTGAACCACTGTCATTATGAATTTAACTAGTTCAATTCAAAGTCGGGCCAAGTGATCGCACTCAAATTTGAGTGTGCCGAACTCGAGATTTCGAGTTTGTTCTATCTATTTCAGAGGTTATCTGCTCATTGCTGAGACCTGATAATGAAAAGAAGAAGAATAAGAAAAAGAGAGAGCTACAAGGGTGTAGAGGGTTTGCCTTTGACGCGCTCAGACGCTCAACTAGGGTGTAGACGATGCGCCTAGATAATTAGTGAATGTTTAGAGTTGAATCTGAGTGAAACAAACGTGCAGAGATATTTCGGCAGCGTTTTGACACGCAAAAATCCGTTACCTTAGGATAATTATATTTCTAGGCACATGGATCCACGTGTGCATGACATCTTTGGCCGGCGTGCAAGAGGCCGCTAATCGACTCACGCGCAATGAACATCTGGCCATGTGCATGCGCAAGGCCACATGTGTCGTAGGTCTGTATTAGACCGTTGGTCACGATCTGGTCGTTTCGTTTACTTCTTAGCTTTTTAAGCAGAAGCGAGTTTCATATTTTTTAATCTAGTATCCATTCAACATTATATATATTGGTGGTTAATATATATATATATATATATATATATATATATATATTATAAACACACGACTTTAACAATCAATTAAGACCAAGTAACAAAAAAACATATTTATTGTAATTGCAATATATTTCAATTCAAAACAAATAAGCCACATTCAATTATGGCTGCGTTTGGTTCAGATTAAAAAGCCATGTTTTTGTTTTTAGAAAAAACTAAACTGCTTATCTAGTGTTTGACAAAACTGTTTTTACAAAAAACTTCAAAAGCGATTTTAGATTTTGTACATGAGATGAAAAAGCTAGAATTATTAGCTTTTAGAAAAAAAGTGTTTTTAAGTTTGGTATATAAATTACTGTAATATCCTCGTACAAAATATTATTCATATATATATATATAAATAAGCATATTAATAATTATTATTTAATTATTAAAAACATGTCTATTTTTGTCTTTTTACTATAATATATTTATTTTACCAAACGCTAAATCAGTTTTTGTTACCAGCAACAACTGTTTTATAAACAATTTACCAAACACATTGTCAGTTTTTGAAGAAAAACAGTTTTTTTTCAAAAACTGAATCTAAAAGCATTTTTTTTTAAAAACAAAGTTATGTCAAACGGGGCCTATGTTTATCAACATATTCAATTATAACAATATAGATATAATATAGATCAATATACTTTTATTTTGACAATTTTTCATTCATACAATTCATATATTTGATTATATGAAATATTTAAACTAAAATTATAATTTTTTTTTTGTAAAGATTAAATAATTGAGACAAATCTAGAGATTGACATCATGTCTTCATGTAATAAGAGATTTCAGACAAGAGTAGTGTCACCAAGATATTAATATACCTTTTGTTAAACATATTTAATTAATCATGAGTCGTTGATAAATTAAAAATATAGTAAAATAACTAAAAAAAATATATGGTCAATAAATCTTAGAGAGTTCGCGGCAGTCAAGAATAAACACGTAGAAAATGTAAACTGCGGTTAGTATTTTAAACTTTTAGTAGTACACGAGTATTGACGATGCATATCTATTTTGCCTAATTTGACTCTCTCTCACTTTTTTCCCACTCAAAATCTCCGTTCACACGTGATAAGCGTGACACGTATTTGGCAAATAAAATTAAAAAAGAAAACGTGCGAAAATTATCCAAAAGGAAAAGTAAGAACTTCATAATAAAATCAATAGTTACACGTCGAACTTGAAAGTCATCGACTACTTTTTTGTCGACAGCAAAATCCATCATGGAACCCCCAAAATAAAAATAAATAAATAAGGTTTCAATATCGTTCACTAATGCAAAAGTGAATCTCTTGTCAATCCACGCAAGTTTAGGATATAAATTAGATACCTTAAGCATATTACGGTCGTAATCTAAAGTTGGACCACAATAAAGCACAATTTCCCTTGTTTAGAACACCTACTATGTATTATAGTAGCTACACGTGGAGTTTGCCATGATGTTAAATGACTTAAATACCCTTAATTTCAATATTTTTCTGATATATACCGATAAAATATATATATATATATATATATATATATATATATATATATGTATAGTTGACATATTTCAAGATTTGGAAAATTGAGATATGAGTGGTTAGCTAAGGATGTAGGAATTAAGTTCAGAGGAAGCACAAATATTTTGAATAATGATCTTACAGTTTGATTTTTGTATAATTTTTGTTTTTTTCGTTCAAATATGTTAGATACTTCAAGATGCAAATATAGAGATTTGAATATTGGTTTTTTGTGGTTTTTAAGGTATTATATACTTTATTAAAGTCTAGTTAGTTAAACATACTATGAAAAATAAACTCTGATTAATTATTTTTCAATTTTAATTATAAAGAATACTGAATTAAAAACATGGAAAATACCTATAAAAAGTTAATCTAATTTTAGAGTTGAAAATATAGTAAAAATGTTACTGATTCCTATTAAATCTCCTTGTCAAACAAAATTTTTTAATTTCAAATATATATTGAATTTTTATGCATGCATAAAATCTAATTACTAAACTATGTAACATGGATCATTGAATTTAGTAGTAATAAAAAAAACTTAAGTTTTATAGGGATGTTAACTCACTCCAAATGTACCATGTTTTATCACTAAATTCTTTCTAAATGTATGGTGAGGATAAAAGGTCAAATTGTGTTTAAATTTGTTTAAAACATATGGGAGTTTAATTTAAGGATCAATTTAGAAAACAATCTTATATATATATATATATATATATATATATATATATATATATATATATATATATATATATATATATACACGTTTAAACAGATACACATACACACATGTAGATTAATTTAGAAAACAATCTTATATATATGTTTAAACAAATACACATACACACATGTATGTATATATATATATACATATATATGTGAAATTTAGCACTGCATCCAAACTTTCGAGCATAATCTAAGTAATCAATGGTCTAGATGGATTCAGTCGACTTTGAACCTAAAGAATTAGATTGGATAAAAGGTGCCAATGCCACTTGAAATCGATGGTCTTTCTTTCTTCCAGACAAAGCATATGTTAGGTTCGGTACTTGGTTGCTGAGAAATTTGAAATGCTCCGAAAAGTAGGAAAAGGAATAGGCATAGCCCTTATGATTCTCCAATTTTGGAGAACACTCAATAAGACGAAATCTTTCATTCATGCAACACAGTTCTTTGTTATTAGGTACTCGATTCTATATTTAGGGCTATTGTAAGGTTCTTGAGAGAGTTGACGTAAACTGAATTTAGAATTGATGTTTATAATTCTATATTTCCATTGTGGGGGTGGATATCGCTCCATTCCACCAGGCGAGTTGGACCAACTAGACCCAAGGCAAGTTCGGCCCAAATGAGTTCAAGATAATCGTTAGTTCGGCCTAAAAATCCCAGGCGCATGCGAGATCGGTCCAAGACAATAGCAAAGAATACTTCACCGAAGATCGAATCCTAACTCGACCCGGGCCCATAAATGTTCTTAGACGGTCCCGCCAAGTAATCCGAATGATTGATCTCCTAAGAAATGGTCAAATCGCCTAAAGATGGGGATGTACGCGAGATTGGAGGATCGAAGACCGGCTCTGCTCGTACACGTGTATCGATCTGAAGAAACAGGAGGATCATCGAGCTAGCTATAAGAGCTCGTTCCATCTTCATTTTACGACTACTGAATATTTGGAAAGATCGCCATATAATTTCTTGATTCATTATTTATTTGGAGTTTTCCTGCTTATTCCCATTCTGATTTTCTATTTTTGTAAGGTTTATGTTTAATAATCAATAAAGGAAATTTTCTTTCGCTTTTTCTCTATTCAAATTCGTACTATTCATTAATTTCTTTCGGATCTCGATTTAATCTTCATAATCGGATTCTGAGACCCTTCTTTCATATAAATAAATATACAAGATAATTTAAATAAATTTTGTAAGATTGTTGGGACGAGAAATCGGCTCAACATCCATTACTTTAGGATTTTCTATCGGGCAATATACCTCATCTAAGTGGTAGAGATCATCGACATAAATTTACTCAATGTTAAAATAATCATCTCGTAGATGAGTTTGTATCGGTTATAAATTCATGGGATTACTCAATGTTAAAAATTGTTGTCTAGTTAAGCAATATTTAAAATGAAAATGATCGTGATTGCCAGCTATGATAACCGAGAGGGTAAAATAGTAAATAAAGAACAATATTGACACAGCGAATATACCAAAAACAACAGAAAAATAATAACTCCCTCTATAAATATCGGACCCATTTCCCAAAGAGACAACCAAACAATTTAGAGCCACTTTAATATCACTTCTTCTTCAGTCTCTCTCTCTCTCTCTCTTTCAATTTATCATCTCTTCTCTTCTCTTCCGTTTATCACCAGAAAAAAAAAAAACGAAGATCCAAAACCCTAAATCACACAACACAGGTACACAAGAGCCCTAAATCACTGAGTCTCTGTGTGGTCTGTTCGGCGAGAAATAGAGAGAATGTGGTTGATCTACGTTTGCCACGAGGACGAGAAAGAGCTCGGAAGACAACAAGCTCCGGGATCTTGTCCTCACTGCGGCGGAAAAGTGGAAGCCATGGATGTCGAAACTCAGTGGAGATTTTGCTTTCTTCCGATGTGCTTCAAGATCAAGAGAAAGTTCTTCTGTACTCTCTGTGCCAGGCGTTTGGTTTTGACTTACTAAGGAAAAGCTCTGTTAAAAATCCATGATCATCTCGTGAAGATTCAAGGAAAAAGAAAGCTTTAGATCAGAAATGTTTTCTTTGTTTTTTTTTTCTGTGATCTGATTCATCTTTTCTGTGGGTCGAGAGGATTAGAATTTTTTTTTATATATTTTATGATTTAATTTTTGGGTGTTTGTGTAAATATAGTTAATATTTTATTGTACGATTGATGATGTTTTGGTGGTGGTGGTGAAGTTTCATGTCAAATTAATTGATTCATTTTTTTTGCCATTCTGTTCATTTGTTTGACTTTCTTGCCCTTTGGTTGAATTTCTGCTGAATTAATTGTGTTCGTTTGTGCTTATTATTTTAGTTTTGTAACGTTTACTTTTTGAGTTTTTAATTGTGTTTGTGCCTTACCTTGTCTTGTTTTCGCCAGAAGCTTATTTTATAATATAGTCGAACATGCATTTGGTACACAAAAATTAATACTCTGGAATCTGGATTTAGAGTAGAGATCATAGTCTTCTCTTTTTAATTGTTAAACTAAAATTATTTAAGAAATATGGCAAAGAAATTTGAATGTGAAAAATCCAAATTCTATCCCCGAATTCAATAGTCCTCTTCCTTGAGCAATAAAATTGATTGTAAAAGTAATTTCTTTTTAAGGAAAACGAGAATTCTAGAATTAAAAAAGAAGAGAAAAGAAGAAAGAGATAATCATCAAGTTCATGAAAGACGTTTTTGGTGAAGGTTTTAGAAGAGTCTAGAAAGAAGAGAGAAACGGTCTCTCGAGGTGACAAACTTTGCTCCTATAATTAAAGACCCAGAGAAAAAAAAAAGTTTAATAACTATCTTTTCCTTATCTGTTCTATGTTTTTATTATATTATTTTTCTGTTAATTGTATATGTCCATTATGGAACGTCAGTTTTTTTTTATTATTATTATATATATATATATATATATATATATTTTAAGATAAGTCTTTACTCTTTATTATATTTTTATTTCATTACTAGAAAATAAGAAAGAAAAATATAAAGAGATGTACGTACGTCCGATTGCTATACTGGCTTTTAAAGGCCACGAAGAGACCTTTTAAAATCAATTTACAATTACAACTCACTCTCATGCAACAGCCAACAATCTCCGCGACCACAACAAAATGATCATGATAATGATAATAATAATAAATATATCGAAGAACGAATAATATAATAATATGAGATCTACGTACAATATATATGCGACCATTGAACAAAGATATTTGATGTCACAAAAAAATAACATGCGTGTGAAGTAATGGAGGAGATTTATCGAACCATGTGGTGTATGTGCATGATCTTCAAGGCAAGTCCTTGAAGGATTTCATTCATGGCTTCTTCAAAGGGAAAGAACTAGAACTCGATGTGAGTTTTACATGTATTGTTCTCATTTTGAAGGAGAGTTTTTGACAAGATGATCTCTCCGTACCAATCACATTTTGTTTTGGGTCATTGAATTTATGAGAACACCGCCCATGTTTAAGAGGATTTGTAGATGATGGAGAAAGCGAAATGCGAAAATGGGTTTTTATCAAGAAGTCCCACATCGACTGAGAATGTATCATTTGTGCTCCTTATAAAGGTAATGAGTTACTCCTTCTATTGCCAACTGGTTTTAAGATGGAACCTCATGATACTTTAACATGGTATCAGAGCCAAACTCATTCTCGATGTTGGATCACCCGTTTCTACAAACTTACTCCTCCTATTGCCAATTGGTTTTAAGATGGAACCCCATGATACTTTAACAGGTTTCATTGGGATTAAAATGGACATAAGCAAGGTTTGTTATGATCGAGTAGAGCTTCATCTTTGCGGTTCTAAGAAACTTTGGGTTCTCTAAGAATATGGTAGAGGATTATAAAGCAATGTGAGTGCTCGGTGACTACAATTTCCCTCATGGAAGTCCCCTCAAGAAATTAAAATCGTGAGAGAGCGCTAAAGCAAGAAGACCCTTTCTCTCACCTTCTTCATTATTTCCTCACATGTTCTATACCAAGTGTTGTTGGGAAGCAAACTCGAAGAATATTTCAAGGGATTTGTGTCGAGGAGAATATTTCAAGCGT